>NC_060174.1:105628072-105703072 GCF_021184085.1 Oncorhynchus gorbuscha | reverse complement strand
TGGTGAACTTGGAAACATACAAGTCGAACTGGAACAGACAGACAGAAAACACAGGGATAAATACCCAGGGGATAATGGGGGAAGATGGGCGACACCTGGGGGGGGTGGAGACAAGCACAAGGACAGGTGAAACAGATCAAGGTGTGACAATCCAGCCAACTTGACATAACTGTGGGAAGCTCCTTGTAGAGTCCATGACCCAACAAATCGAGGCTGTTCTGGGGGCAAAATGGCTGCAATTCAATATTCGGAAGGTGTCCTTAACGTTTTGTACACTCAGTGTACACGGTCTTGAAATGTACTCAAACTATTGGTATTCTGTTGTATTGCATTTCACAGGGCTAGAATGAATGGATGTTTCTGAATGTTTTGACCGGGGGTGTACAGTAGGTTG
The DNA here is from genome assembly GCF_021184085.1 of Oncorhynchus gorbuscha. NCBI lineage: Eukaryota > Metazoa > Chordata > Actinopteri > Salmoniformes > Salmonidae > Oncorhynchus > Oncorhynchus gorbuscha. The sequence goes on along the minus strand of NC_060174.1, from coordinate 105,702,678 downwards.
GTTTTTATTGAACCTTTATTTAAACTAGGCAAGTCAGTTAAGAACAAACTCTTATTTACAATGACGGCCTATCCCGGCCAAACAACCCTAACCCGGACGACGCTGGGCCAATGGTGCACCTCCCCAGGCGTTGAAGTGTTGATGGACAGTAGTCCTTTGGGAAAAAAATAGGTATTTTTTGAAGACAATTGGACAAGAAAAAGGTAAAATAAAGATGAAATATAACATCAGTATGAAAAGACAATATAAATCTATAGTTTTATGATAATGGTTTGAGCTAATTGGGATACACAGAATTATTAACATTCTCTTATCCAGATGTCCCCCCTGCAGTCAAATCTCACTGTTTATATTCCAGCCACGTACCGATAAGGACAAGTGAAGATGGATTAATTAGGTAGCTGATTGCAATTGTGATCGGTTTAGCTGTTGAATGCATAGCAAAGTACTGCAGCACAACCGTAGTTGATGAAGTGGTGACTAACGAAACCATATATTAAGCATAAAAGGCCCGGGTTTATTAGCTAAAAGCTGTTAAGTTGTAGCCATGATGCCTTCGTTGGTATAAATAAAGACTTTCTGCTCTATACAGTTTCCTGTGTTGAGCCACGTGACTAGACACGCAGTATGTACACTTGATACAGACACACACATATATGATTACACACCAACATTGTTTTGATACTTCAAATAGGCCAGGAGTTTGTTCCTGCCCAGGGAAACTCTGGGCCCTAATTACATGATGGGCTATAACACAGGCCAGATCGTTTTTCCTAGTTACATGATGGGCTATAACACAGGCCCAGAGTTTTTCCTAGTTACATGATAGGCTATAACATGGGCCCAGAGATTTCCCCGCTTAAATGATAGGTAGGTTATAACACAGGTCCAGAGATTTTCCTAGATAAACGATAGGCTATAAAACGGGCCCAGAGTTTTCCCTAGTCGGGTCTGTTCAGGACAAACACCTGATGCAAACCTTATGAACCCATGTCTTGGTGATGAACTTTGTGATTGATGAACACATTTTTAAAATGGCTTTTATTTTTATTGCTTGTTTGTGTAAGACATTAAGGCATTAGGAGTCAATGAATTATACTGAGGCTTTAGGACCTCCACAAATTATTACTGAGACTTTAGGACTCAACTCAACTAGTTTGGCTAGATTTGTTGTAGGTGACACAGATGTTAATTTGTCTCAGTCAGGGTCCTATATTATATATTATATATTATATTATACAGATCCTATATTCAGAGCAGTCAGTCAGACACACTGTGATATTAAGTTGAAGATAAGAGAAACGGAATTATATTCCACTTCACGTTCTCCCTCTGAAGTAGTGTACACAGACTAGATGAAAGCTAGGAAATAAACTCAAGGACGTCGTTTGTCTGTCTGTCTACCTTCACGTTCCATCACCATCCCATTGATTTGTCGTATTTGGCAATGAACTTGCTTCCTTCAAAAAAAATCTAAATATTAGCACATTTTTCTTTCGCTGCGTCATAAAATTGTTCTGGAGGGCGAATCAAAACAGGCGTGCCTGTTTACGTTCCCCATTAGCCTTTGTTTGACTTTGTTTTCAATGAGTGTCCATTTGTACTGGGGAAACTCAGGGGGGGTGAGAGGGAGGGTGGGCCGAAGGCAGGAAAACGGGATGGGGGGGGGCTGGAGATAAAGCTGAGGGGATGGAGACAGGGGATGGAGGGTAGTGATGGGGGTTACACAGGCTTTTCACCCCCCCCCCCAGTTATCTGATTGTAGGTTCAAGGTTAGATCTTACTGTCACTGCAGCGGCTGGAAGATATGACTCGTGTGTGACTCGTGTGATTGAATTTAGAAAATGGAAATTCAGAAAAGGTTCTTCCTCGCCTGAGCTCAGGAGATGGATGAATTAGATCCAGAAATAGAAGTAGGCCCTAGCCGATCCTTTTAGAAGAGCATCCTTGTAGTCCTTAAGGAATAACTAAAAAAATATGTTTTGACTCGCCTAAATTAAGGAGATGTTGCTGTGCACGGCAAGTTGGCAACAGCTAGGAAATATGAAAGAACGACACAATTTTGATGATTACCTGGGATTTGACAGGAATATTCAATAAACTGGGCCATGTTCACGTAGGAATCTTTGGCTCCTTGGAAGTTTACATTTTATCAACCTTCTTTTGACCCTTCAACCCTTCAAGAATTCACACCACGGTCTGTGAAACAATGCTGTCAAATAACAATGCTGTCAAAAATAGAAAGAATTTGAACTCCTACTGCACCCACGTCCCTTTTGTGAGTGTCGGTACTCCAGATACCTTTGTTTGTGGTTAGAGAGCCATCTTTCACCCCTGCCTCGGCCGGCATAGCTTCCTGTTGATCTAGTTACCTCATCTGTCTCCTCCCTCAGTCTGTATTCAGGTCGCTATGACACCTCGGTGCCAGGACGATTGTTGTGTTGTGTGTCCCTGCCCAGAGTTAATTGTGTCTGGGGTTTTTTTCAATTTATTCAGTTATTTATTTATTCACGCTCTTCTCTGTGGGTGGCCTTCCTGCTTTCCCGAGGGGCAAAGTTTCAAACGTTTATCCGGTCACACACAACAACTGACCTTGTGCGTCAAATGCACACATGATATCAAAATTATTATTTTTTATTGTAGGAAGCTATTTGAAATATCTAGCTACCTTTGACCAAGAAATAGCTGAAATAGTTTCTAAACTGCAATCTATTTTGTAAAGACAGTATCTCAGACTTGGACGAATCCAGATCACTTTCCCAAAGCTAGGGCCTTTATAGCTGCGTTCACACAAGCAGCCTGATTCTTATAATGTTGGTCATAAAGTAATTCTCGTCTAAAACTGAGCTTGAAACCTCAGTGCGGCACAATGACTAAATGACGGTTGGATTTTGGATTACAAATATGTCAACAAATCATTCCCCCCTTTTTCCTTTTTCCAAGCTCCATGTACAAAACGCCCCGCTGCCCCACTGCCCAGTGTGCGATGCCTGTGTCACTTTTTCAGATGAATGTGATCAATGACATCTGAAGCTTTGTTTTGTCAAACAACCATCTGATTGATTGGGTAGAAGATAAAAAAGGCTACTCTGTGCACATGCTACAGCGTGTGGGACGTCATCTATATTAAGTTGGCTGCTCTAAACTCTTTTGACCAGCAGGTGCCACTAGTGTACATTGCATTAAATCAAAGCCTCGAGTAAATGAACTTATTTTCGACACAATTTGAACAAACGCTGAAGATAACCCACTTCATTACTTTGATACATTTGAGATTCCAATTGTGAAACATAGTTTATGTAAACTGATATTATTTGTCAAATGTTTGTACTTCTTAGATGCAAATACAGTATAATGTCCGGGGCGTAACCTAGCCTGGTGGAACCAGGCCGATCACTGTGTTCACAACCACCATTGATAATGTAATCTCTATGTGTGCATGTCAATTAATAGGGCTCTGTAAAGACCTCACTCTCCAGCCTCACCCTCCAGCCTCAGCCTCCAGCCTCACCCTCCAGCCTCACCCCCCAGCCTCACCCCCCAGCCTCACCCTCCAGCCTCACCCTCCAGCCTCACCTCCAGCCTCACCCTCCAGCCTCAGCCTCCAGACTCACCCTCCAGCCTCAGCCTCCAGCCTCAGCCTCCAGCCTCACCTCTTGCCTGCTCACCAACGGTCGTCAATAGGGAGAACAGAATTAAGTTGGTTTAACCTGACCTGTTCAAACTTCAACGTAGAACCTGTTTTTTTGTGTGTCAGATATCACCTATCCTAACTGCCGTTGGCGATACAACAGTGACTATGTGTATATGTGTTGACAGAAACATTTACTGGACAGAAATACTGACTCGATAGTGACATCTCTGAACGGAGAAAGACCTGGTACTTGGCATTAAGATTTTACTAGAGACATCTTTGATTTGTATTGTCTTTAAAAATATATATTGACTGTAATGGTATCAGTCCCAGGATCAGGTATCAGTCAATATGTAGAGGGAGAAACCCTGTTTATTCTGCCCCAGGATCAGGTATCAGTCAATATGTAGAGGGAGAAACCCTGTTTATTCTGCCCCAGGATCAGGTATCAGTCAATATGTAGAGGGAGAAACCCTGTGTGTTCTGCCCCAGGATCAGGTATCAGTCAATATGTAGAGGGAGAAACCCTGTTTATTCTGCCCCAGGATCAGGTATCAGTCAATATGTAGAGGGAGAAACCCTGTTTATTCCGCCCCAGGATCAGGTATCAGTCAATATGTAGAGGGAGAAACCCTGTGTGTTCTGCCCCAGGATCAGGTATCAGTCAATATGTAGAGGGAGAAACCCTGTTTATTCTGCCCCAGGATCAGGTATCAGTCAATATGTAGAGGGAGAAACCCTGTTTATTCTGCCCCAGGATCAGGTATCAGTCAATATGTAGAGGGAGAAACCCTGTGTGTTCTGCCCCAGGATCAGGTATCAGTCAATATGTAGAGGGAGAAACCCTGTTTATTCTGCCCCAGGATCAGGTATCATTCAATATGAAACCCTGTGTATTCTGCCCCAGGATCAGGTATCAGTCAATATGTAGAGGGAGAAACCCTGTTTGTTCTGCCCCAGGATCAGGTATCAGTCAATGTGTAGAGGGAGAAACCCTGTTTATTCTGCCCCAGGATCAGGTATCAGTCAATATGTAGAGGGAGAAACCCTGTGTGTTCTGCCCCAGGATCAGGTATCAGTCAATATGTAGAGGGAGAAACCCTGTTTATTCTGCCCCAGGATTAGGTATCAGTCAATATGTAGAGGGAGAAACCCTGTGTGTTCTGCCCCAGGATCAGGTATCAGTCAATATGTAGAGGGAGAAACCCTGTTTATTCTGCCCCAGGATCAGGTATCAGTCAATATGTAGAGGGAGAAACCCTGTTTATTCTGCCCCAGGATTAGGTATCAGTCAATATGTAGAGGGAGAAACCCTGTGTGTTCTGCACCAGGATCAGGGAACTCCTGTTGTATACAGGACACCACCCAGGAAGGTATGACCACTCTGATATGTTACTAAGGTAACACCATTACCACCACACAGGAAGGTATGAACACGGACATGTTACCATGGTAACCCCATTACCACCACACAGGAAGGTATGAACACTGACATGTTACCATGGTAACCCCATTACCACCACACAGGAAGGTGTGAACACTGACATGTTACCATGGTAACCCCATTACCACCACACAGGACGATATGAACACTGACATGTTACCAAGGTAACCCCATTACCACCACACAGGAAGGTATGAACACTGACATGTTACCATGGTAACCCCATTACCACCACACAGGAAGGTATGACCACTGATATGTTACCATGGTAACCCCATTACCACCACACAGGAAGATATGAACACTGACATGTTACCATGGTCACCTAATATTTCACATCCCGTCAGAGAGAGGGAATCCAAAATGAGTCCATTCCCTACAAGAGAATCCCTACAAATATGTTGTTGAAAACTATTTCTGCAGTGTGTTAAGGCCTGGGCCCTTGTCTCTGAGAGTTTCAGTGTAGTATTTTGTAAGGCAAGAATAGCCAATAGCACCAAGGTGCTGTGATGAACAGCCTCGGTCTCCAATAGGGGCCTCTATTACAGGTCCCATGTGTTTTAAAGGGGTGTACTCACCCCTCTGTGTGTGCCAGCAGGTCTCTGATCTGCTTAAATCTCCCCTGACTTTCATGAGGGGGGGTGTCAACCTTTGGCCCTTTTTCGATTGCTTCCTTTAGATCCCTATCTGCATAAACACAAGGCTGTTGTATTGTAACGACTTCAACAGTACTGTAGCTGCTAACAAAAGGGTTATGTTCCTCTGCTGTCAACATCACACCGACTGCCTTACTGGGCAGACAGATATCAACATCACACCGACTGCCTTACTGGGCAGACAGATATCAACATCACACCGACTGCCTTACTGGGCAGACAGATATCAACATCACACCGACTGCCTTACTGGGCAGACAGATATCAACATCACACCGACTGCCTTACTGGGCAGACAGATATCAACATCACATCGACTGCTTTACTCGGCAGACAGATATCAACATCACATCGACTGCTTTACTGGGCAGACAGATATCAACATCACATCGACTGCCTTACTCGGCAGACAGATATCAACATCACATCGACTGCTTTACTCGGCAGACAGATATCAACATCACACCGACTGCTTTACTCGGCAGACAGATAGCAACATCACATCGACTGCTTTACTCGGCAGACAGATATCAACATCACATCGACTGCCTTACTCGGCAGACAGATATCAACATCACACCGACTGCCTTACTGGGCAGACAGATAGTAACATCACACCGACTGCCTTACTCGGCAGACAGATATCAACATCACACCGACTGCCTTACTGGGCAGACAGATAGTAACATCACACCGACTGCCTTACTGGGCAGACAGATATCAACATCACATCGACTGCTTTACTCGGCAGACAGATATCAACATCACACCGACTGCTTTACTCGGCAGACAGATAGCAACATCACATCGACTGCTTTACTCGGCAGACAGATATCAACATCACATCGACTGCCTTACTCGGCAGACAGATATCAACATCACACCGACTGCCTTACTGGGCAGACAGATAGTAACATCACACCGACTGCCTTACTCGGCAGACAGATATCAACATCACACCGACTGCCTTACTGGGCAGACAGATAGTAACATCACACCGACTGCCTTACTGGGCAGACAGATATCAACATCACACCGACTGCCTTACTGGGCAGACAGATATCAACATCACACCGACTGCCTTACTGGGCAGACAGATAGTAACATCACACCGACTGCCTTACTGGGCAGACAGATATCAACATCACACCGACGGCCTTACTGGCAGACAGATATCAACATCACACCGACGGCCTTACTGGCAGACAGATATCAACATCACACCGACGGCCTTACTGGCAGACAGATATCAACATCACACCGACGGCCTTACTGGCAGACAGATATCAACATCACACCGACGGCCTTACTGGCAGACAGATATCAACATCACACCGACGGCCTTACTGGCAGACAGATATCAACATCACACCGACGGCCTTACTGGCAGACAGATATCAACATCACACCGACGGCCTTACTGGCAGACAGATATCAACATCAAACCGACGGCCTTACTGGCAGACAGATATCAACATCACACCGACGGCCTTACTGGCAGACAGATATCAACATCACACCGACGGCCTTACTGGGCAGACAGATATCAACATCACACCGACGGCCTTACTGGCAGACAGATATCAACATCACACCGACGGCCTTACTGGCAGACAGATATCAACATCACACCGACGGCCTTACTGGCAGACAGATATCAACATCACACCGACGGCCTTACTGGCAGACAGATATCAACATCACACCGACGGCCTTACTGGCAGACAGATATCAACATCACACCGACGGCCTTACTGGCAGACAGATATCAACATCACACCGACGGCCTTACTGGCAGACAGATATCAACATCACACCGACGGCCTTACTGGCAGACAGATATCAACATCACACCGACGGCCTTACTGGCAGACAGATATCAACATCACACCGACGGCCTTACTGGCAGACAGATATCAACATCACACCGACGGCCTTACTGGTAGACAGATATCAACATCACACCGACGGCCTTACTGGCAGACAGATATCAACATCACACCGACGGCCTTACTGGCAGACAGATATCAACATCACACCGACGGCCTTACTGGCAGACAGATATCAACATCACACCGACGGCCTTACTGGCAGACAGATATCAACATCACACCGACGGCCTTACTGGCAGACAGATATCAACATCACACCGACGGCCTTACTGGCAGACAGATATCAACATCACACCGACGGCCTTACTGGCAGACAGATATCAACATCACACCGACTGCCTTACTGGGCAGACAGATAGTAACATCACACCGACTGCCTTACTGGGCAGACAGATATCAACATCACACCGACGGCCTTACTGGCAGACAGATATCAACATCACACCGACGGCCTTACTGGCAGACAGATATCAACATCACACCGACGGCCTTACTGGCAGACAGATATCAACATCACACCGACGGCCTTACTGGCAGACAGATATCAACATCACACCGACGGCCTTACTGGCAGACAGATATCAACATCACACCGACGGCCTTACTGGCAGACAGATATCAACATCACACCGACGGCCTTACTGGCAGACAGATATCAACATCACACCGACGGCCTTACTGGCAGACAGATATCAACATCACACCGACGGCCTTACTGGCAGACAGATAGTAACATCACACCGACTGCCTTACTGGGCAGACAGATAGTAACATCACACCGACGGCCTTACTGGCAGACAGATATCAACATCACACCGACGGCCTTACTGGCAGACAGATATCAACATCACACCGACGGCCTTACTGGCAGACAGATATCAACATCACACCGACGGCCTTACTGGCAGACAGATAGTAACATCGTCTCCAACACTATACGACCAACGGGGCCTCAGAAAGTATTTACACCGGTTTGACTCTTTCAACATTTTGTTGTGTTACAGCCTGAATTTAAAAGTTATTAAATTTAGATTTTGTTTTGTCACTGGCCTACACATCATGTCAATTATGTTTTTAGACATTTTTAACAAATTCATTAAAAATAGAAAATCTGACATGCCTTGAGTCAATAAGTATTCAACCCCTTTGTTATTGCCAAGTCTAAATCCATTCAGGAGTAAACAGGTGCTTAGCAAGTCACAAAGAGTTGCATTGTGTGCAATAATAGTGTTTTAATCCTTAAGAGTTATTGCTATTAGCCCGTAGAAACACAATGAAGTTTGATTAAAAGTCTGTCCTTTCACTGAGAGATATAAGAGAGATCAAAATGAGTTTTTTTAAACTCATATATAAACCCATAGTTTTTTACACTAAACAACTTCCATATATACACTTCCAGGCTACCGTCATACCAAGCTACCATCATACCAAGCTACCTTCATATCTTCATGTATGGCATTGAAGCTTGCCTGGAGGGTTGTTAACACAGTGTCCAAAGAAGGGCCAGAAGTGCACAGAATGGTGTCGTCTGCGTAGAGGTGGATCAGAGAATCACCAGCAGCAAGAGCAACATCATTGATGTATACAGAGAAGAGAGTCGACCCGAGAATTGAACCTTGTGGCACCCCCATATAGACTGCCAGAGGTCTGGACAACAGGCCCTCCGATTTGACACACTGAACTCTATCAGAGAAGTAGTTGGTGAACCAGGAGAGGCAGTCATTTGAGATGAGGTAAGATAAGGGAGATAAGGCAATAAATAGGCCATAGCGGCGAAATATTTACCATTTAGTCATTAAACACTGGAGTGACAGATGTGCAAGATGAATGTGCAAGTAGAGATACTGGTGAGCAAAGGAGAAAAGAAGAAAATAACAGTATGAGGATGAGGTAGTTTGATGGGCTATTTACAGATGGGCTGTGCACAGGTGCAGTGATCTGTGAGCTGCTCTGACAGCTGATGCTTAAAGTTAGTGAGGGAGATATGAGACTCCAGCTTCTGTGATTTTTGCAATTCGTTCCAGTCATTGGCAGCAGGAAAGGCGGCCAAAGTAGGAATTGGCTTTGGGGGTGACCAGTGAAATATACCTGCTGGAGCGCGTGCTACGGGTGGGTGCTACTATGGTGACCAGTGAGCTGAGATAAGGCTTTACCTAGCAAAGACTTATAGATGACCTGGAGCCAGTGGGTTTGGTGACGAATATGAAGCGAGGGCCAGCCAATGAGAGCATACAGGTTGCAGTGGTGGATAGTATATGGGGCTTTGGTGATAAAACGGACGGCACTGTGATAGACTGCATCCAATTTGCTGAGTAGAGTGTTGGAGGCTATTTTGTAAATGACATCGCCGAAGTCAAGGATCAGTACGATAGTCAGTTTTACGAGGGTGTGTTTGGCAGCATGAGTGAAGGATGCTTTTTGCAAAATAGGAAGTGGGTTATAGATTTAATTTTGGATTGGAGATGATTAATGTGAGTCTGGAAGGAGAGTTTACAGTCTAACCAGACACCTAGGTATTTGTGGTTGTCCACATATTCTAAGTCAGAACCGTCCAGAGTAGTGATGCTGGATGGGCGGGCAGGTACAGGCAGCGATCGCTTAAAGAGCATGCATTTAGTTTTACTTGCATTTAAGAGCTGTTGGAGGCCATGGAAGGAGTGTTGTATGGCATTGAAGCTTGTCTGGAGGTTAGATAACACAGTGTCCAAAGAATGGCCAGATGTATACAGAATGGTGTCGTCTGCGTAGAGGTGGATCAGAGAATCACCAGCAGCGAGAGCAACATCATTGATGTATACAGAGAAGAGAGTCGACCCGAGAATTGAACCCTGTGGCACCCCCATATAGCAACAAGCCCTCCGATTTGACACACTGAACTCTATCAGATAAGTAGTTGGTGAACCAGGCGAGGCAGTCATTTGAGAAACAAAGGTTGTTGAGTCTATCGATAAGAATGTGGTGATTGATAGAGTCGAAAGCCTTGGCCAGATCGATGAAGATGGCTGCACAGTAATGTTTCTTATCGATGGCGGTTATGATATCGTTTAGGACCTTGAGCGTGGCTGAGGTGCACCAATGACCAGCTTGGAAACCAGATTGCATAGCGGCGAAGGTAAGGTGGGATTTGAAATAGTCGGTGATCTGTTTGTAGGGTGCATTAGTGGTGGCTACATCATGTTGTAATCTTTAAGGATAAATGGAGCGAAACACAGGCAAAATCCTAGAGGAAATCCTGGTTCAATCCGCTTTCCACCAGACACTGGAAGATGAGTTCACCTTTCAGCAGGACAATAACCTAAAACACAAGGACAAATCCACACTGGAGTTGGTTACCAAGAAGACAGTGAATGTTCCTGAGTGGCCAAGTAACAGTTACTTAAATCTACTTGGAAATCTTTGGCAAATGGTTGTTCAGCAATGATCAACAACTATTTTACAGAGCATGAATAATTTTGACAAGAATGGGAAAATATTGTACAATCCAAGTGTGGACAAGCTCTTAGAGACTTACCCAGAAAGACTCACAGCTGTAATCGCTAGCAAAGTTGCTTCTACAAAGTATTGACTCAGGGGCAGTTAGCCTAGTGGTTAGAGCGTTAGACTAGTAACCGAAAGGTTTACAAGATAGATTCTCCGAGCTGACAAGGTAGAAATCTGTCGATCTGCCCCCTGAACAAGGCAGTTAACCCACTGTTCCTAGGCCGTCATTGGAAATAATATTTTTTTTCTTAACTGACCTGCCTAGTAAAATAAAAGAGACAAGGTAATGAGTTAAAGTTTTATTTTAATTGAAAATAAAAATTTGTTCTTAATAAATAAAAAGGTAAAATAAAAAATGAATACTTACTACTAAATTAGATATTTCTGTATATATTTTTTGTTTAAAACATGTTTTCAGCTTCATTATGAGGTGTTGTGTGTAGATGGTGAGATATTTTTATTTGATTTAATCCATTTTGAATTGAGGCTGTAACACAACAAACTGTGGAATAAGTCAAGGTGTACGAATACTTGCTGAAGACACTGTAAATCATTGGCCAAAACTACCAGATTACAAATTACAGCACATGTTGTATCAAGCGATTGTTTGCACATCTATTAAAATGACAGTTACTGTACATTACCACATTACGCATTCACAGCTTCTGCAGGCTGCTGTTGTGTTGATTAACTGACTGGACTTTTGGGTAGGCTACATACAAACAAAATAACTGCTCTCAGTGCCAGAGAATGGATAAAGGATAATACCAAAGTTACCAGTTATTCTCAATTGAGTCCAAACAAGATCTGTGTAAATGTGCATCAAGGAGTTCATTTTAAACACAGTTCTTTTGGTGACTGACAACCTTTACAGAGAGTTTTTTTCCCCTCAATTCCCATTGGGCACAACATGGCCAATCACACGCATTGAGATTGAGGATGCCTCTGGTTTCTCTCTGCCTTGGAAGAATGGAACTCTTTGTCCTCTGGACCACAGAGACAGGTCTATTTGGAGTTAGTGAAGATACTGCACATGGGGATGTTTGTGATCTGTCGACAGGGGGTTTTGGACTAGAACCTCCGTGCTTCTACATCTGCATTGCTTGCTGTTTAGGGGTTTTCAGGCTGGGATTTCTGTGTGTTATTTTTTTTTAAATAAATACATTTCACTGATTGATAGAATGGCAAAGATGAGAGGAAAGAGGAGGATCATGGGATAGAAGTTTAATAGATGCTTTTAATAGCCCTATCCGACATTCAGCATCCCTCCACCTCCCAATCCCTCATCTACCTCTTTAAGTGAAGAGAAAGTAGTGAGGACTAACAAGAAACAAAAGTACTGTCCGTGTCTATGGGGATCAAAACAAGATGTCTGTCATTAGAACATTAGAGCATGTGTATTCTGTATGGTCACTCTGGAAGGAGCTTTCTGTCACGGTGAGGCTTTCATTTCCTAAATGACGAGAAAGGGGGGGGGGGGGTATGTGAATGAGTTTACCGGACACCTGCCCATCTGTCTTTCGGGGAACCCCCCCCCACCCCCACAGACTGAGAATTAATGTTTTTGAATCTACAGTACAGGAGGCTGTTCCAAGCCTTGTAGATTAGGGTGTCTACTGTCTAGGGTGCCGTAAGATTGCCCTGTCTCCGAGCGTGGTATGCGCGTGCATTTTGTGTGTGTGTGTGTGATTACTCAGGCCAAGGATACCCCCCCCCAAAAAAAAATCCAGAACAAGTCAATTAGAAAAGGATTAGAGATCCATCAGACCGACCAACTAGACCAGGAGGCTAACAGGAAACTGAGAAGTCTATCCAATCCACAGAGGTTTGAGCCTCAAGATAAAGAGAGCCAGAACACTTGATCTTAGATTAGCACCTTCAGGGTACAGGGGGGGGGCAGCAGTACAGTAAGTCAGAAGCAGAGACAATAACCTGTGTTTGTAATTGAATTCAAAGAGCACACAAACTTATTGCTCATGCCAAATCTGACATACCCGTAGAAGCATTGATTGCCCAATGAACCAGATAGACCAACTCATTAACAAAAAGGCATGTCAGTAGTTTATTCAATCGGAACTCATTCTCCATATCACGTATAACATTTTCAAACATTACAACCAAACAAACTCAAACGTTTAATACTTCTGAACATATCTCATTTCAAGAGTTAACATATTTTGAATTGGTCAGAAACAACTTGCTAATATAATCCATTTCCCCTTTTGGGGAGGGGGATTGGTTTTCTTTCTGAAATATATATCTATATCTATATATCTATAGTTGTTTATTTATTGAACTTTTATTTAACCAGGAAAAGCCCATTGAGATCCAGAGTTTTTTTTTTCAAGGGAGACTTGGCCAAGGCAGAAACAATCATTATATTTAAACTTTTAAACACCAAGCTGTATATAAATAACATCAACAGTATGTCCTTATATATATATATATATCAATACACATACAGTACACAAAATACGTGTACACATTACACAGTATATAAATGTAATATAACATTGGTGTACTATGAAACAAACGGAACATGTATATAATTAATATTCCTAGTTCATTCTGTACATCAGTCTTGTCTTGATCATATTGGAGTAAATAATTCACAGTAGGTAACATTCAGTGCATTCAAGACCCCCGTAATATAAGCTGTGAACACAAGGTCACATGTTCTCAAAAGGGACAGTTTAATTGGCCGAGCTGGTGGTATACAGTTTCTGAAGTGGCTTAGGTATAAAGTGTGTACAGTCTCTATGGTTCTCTTGAGAGAGAGAGAGAGAAAGAGAGAGACAACATGCAGATCCATGCTAAACATTTGGATATGGATAATTGGCCATAAAACTATAACGACATTGGTCAAATAAGTATCAATCAATCTGTCAATCAATTAATCTATATATTTATCAATCAATTAGGGGGGGTTAATCAATAAATAAGTATCAATCAATCTGTCAATCAACCTCATGACCTAGGATCAGAGCCGGAAAGCTCATCACTCCAGCTCCGCATCTTCCTCCACCTCCTCTTCCTCCACCAAGAGGTGGAGCTCATGTGTGACTAGGGGGGGCTGGGGGGGGGGGGGGGGGGGGACAGGGACAGTCCAGCCTCTAAACACTTTAACACTCACTATGGTGTGTTGTGTTCCTCATGGGTCGGCCTGTGTCTTTTAGTTACCCCTGGGCCCCTGGGTGAGTGATTCGTGTGTTGCTATGGGGACCTCCGTCCTCCTTGCCCCTTAGATAATGTTGCCCCGGGGCCCGTGGTGGGTGGCAATAGCATGCTCACCTAACCGGTGACGGTGGTTGTGATAACGGGAGTTCATGGACTTGGCAATGCAGAGGGAAAGATCAGGCCATGGCATTTCTCTCCTCTCCTCGGTTTTAATCTGGAGACTGGAAAGTATTTATGACTGCTGGCTATTAATAGCGACTAGCCACCATCCACACGTTCCATTCAAGAACATGATCACTTGCCAGTCCAGTGCCAATCAGGTCATGGATGTATAGGCCTCTATGTTTAGCCTATAGCAGCAGCCTGACCGACCACCTGAACACAGAGCAGAGGGTCCTCACATTTTGTATTGTAACTTTAGACTGGGGACTCTAAATTGACCCGACATTGAACAGGGAGGGATGTTGAACTTATGAACTGTAGAACTCGAGAGCTCTAATACTAAAGTTTGAGAAGGAATTAATCCCTATAGGTCATTGTAAAGGGGTCTGGGGCATGTTGGTTTTCAGGCTGAGAGTTTTCAAAGGTTAGGGCATGGATGTTGGTTGATTGATGCTGTAGTTTAGTTTAGTTTGTTTATTTGGCGGTTGGTTCTGAGAACTCATGGTGTTCATGCTGGTGGTGGTGGTGGTGGTGGTGGTGGTGCGGCTCGCTCGGCCTTCCTCTAGTTGGGCTGTGACAGTCCCATCGCCATGGCGACGGAAGCCACGAGGAGCGCGGCGCTAGCCAGCGCCACTGCGCCTCCAGACCGGTACACAACGCGGCGGTTCAGGGGCTGCACCGGCCGGAAGGTGTCCACCATGTCCTTGCCGTCCTTAAACTGGAGTTCTGTAAACTTACGCAGCTGGAAGACAGAACACAAAGGTCACGGAGGTCACGGAGGTCACGGAGCTGATACTAACAATGAGTAGCATCATATCAAACGAACGGTGTATCTACTGGTAGGGTTTGTTCAACTACTCAAAATAACTACTGTTCTGCTTTCAGAGTGTTTCCTAATGTACCAACAAAACGTTGGGTTAAACGGCTGCTCTACCTGGTTTTTGCTGAGAGGAATGGGCTTCTCAAACACGGTCCAGACCACGGACTCAGTGCAGTTGGGGGTGGTGAGGGAGCCTTTGTAACGGTAGTAGTTGGTCAGGTTCTGCTGGGGAGGAATCAGCTGCTCCAGAGACACAGCACTCAGAGTGGCTTGAGCATCTGCAACAGCACAGCATTACAATCAGAAACATTGAGCCCTGAAACAAATGGAGACAAATTGTATCTGCTACACAGAACTTATATTAATCTTAGCACAACATTGTTGTTGGTACATGCCAACAGGACAAGACATGGGATGAATATAGAGTATTGAAACAAATTGTATCTGCGATGTACAAGTTACATACAAAAGGGAACATTAATCTTGGCATGAACTCATGAAAATATTTGGCACCTGGAGGCAGATAGGACAAGACACAGAGGAAAGCATTGAAGACATTAGTGAAGACATCAAATCTCCTCAGTCTCTCTCGTTGCATGTCAATGAAATGAAACTGTAAGGATGAACAGTATCTGCTATACAGGAGCAGAGCAGAACAGAACGTATCGTGTACATTATTAAATGTACAAAGATGTGAGATTGTTTTCAGCTTCGTAAATCTAATTTATGATACATGCCATATCTTTAGCAAGATGGATCTGAATAACCCATACATCAGTTATAAAATATACTCACCAGGTGTCCTGATGCTCTGGAGAGATCTAACATCAGTTATAAAATATACTCACCAGGTGTCCTGATGCTCTGGAGAGATCTAACATCAGTTATAAAATATACTCACCAGGTGTCCTGATGCTCTGGAGAGATCTAACATCAGTTATAAAATATACTCACCAGGTGTCCTGATGCTCTGGAGAGATCTAACATCAGTTATAAAATATACTCACCAGGTGTCCTGATGCTCTGGAGAGATCTAACATTAGGCTATAAAATATACTCACCAGTCGTCCTGATGCTCTGGAGAGATCTAACATTAGGCTATAAAATATACTCACCAGTCGTCCTGATGCTCGGGAGAGATCTAACATTAGGCTATAAAATATACTCACCAGTCGTCTTGATGCTCTGGAGAGATCTAACATTAGGCTATAAAATATACTCACGAGTCGTCTTGATGCTCTGGAGAGCTTTTACAATGGGGTCATATTTTCGGTTTTCACTGAGAGATTCCTGACAAATGGTAGAAAAATAAGAATCGTGACTCGAGCCTTCAGAGAGTATTCACACCCCTTGACCTTACCCACACTTTGCTGTGTTACAGCCTGTATGAAAAAAACAGATTTACATTTAGATGTTGTGTCACTGGCCTATGCATAATACCCCATAATGTCAAAGTGGAATTCAGTTTTTCGATTTAATTTAATTAATAATACTTTTTTTTTTCAACAACAAGCTGAAATGTCTTGAGTCGATAAGTGTTCAACCCCTTTGTTATAACAAGCCTAAATAAGTTCAGGAGTAAACATTTGCTTAAAATTTCACATGATAAGTTGCATGGACTCACTCTGTCTGCAATAATAGTGTTTAACATTATTTTTTTAAGGACTACCTCATCTCTGTACCCAACACATACAATTATCTGTAAGGTCCCTCAGTCGAGCAGTGCATTTCAAACACAGATTCAACCACAAAGACCAGAGAGGTTTCCAATGTCTCGCAAAGAAGGGCACCAATTGGTAAATGGGTAAAAAAGCAGACATTGAATATCCCTTTGAGCCTGGTGAAGCTATTAATTACATTTAGGATGGTGTATCAATACACCCAGTAACGAGAAGATAAAGGTGTCCTTCCTAACTTCCTTCCTAACTCAGTTGCCAGAGAGGAAGGAAACCGCTCCGGGATTTCACCATGAGGCCAATGGTGACTTTAGAATAGTTACAGAGTGATAGGAGAAAACTGAGGATGGATGAACAACATTGTAGTTAGTATTGAGAAGTAACCTAATTAACAGAGTGAAAATAGGGAAGCCTGTACAGAATACAAATACTCCGAAACATGCATCCTGTTTGGAACAAGGCACTAAAGTAAAACTGTAAAAAATGTGCCAAAGCAATTCACTTTTTGTCCTGAAGACAAAGTGTTATGTTTGGGGCAAATCCAATAAAACACATTACGGAGTACCATTCTCCATAGTTCAAGTATAGTGGAGGCTGCATCATGTTATGGGTATGCTTGTAATCGTTAAGGGCGGGGGAGTTTTGCAGGATAAAAAATATATGGAATAAAGTTAAGCACAGGCAAAACCCTATCCAAAAAACCCATGGCAAGACCTGAAAATGCTTGTCTAGCAATGATCAACAACCAAATTGACAGAGCTTGAAGAATTTAGAAAAGAATAATGAGCAAATGTTGCTCAATCCAGGTGTGGACAAGCTCTTAGATATTTACCCAGAATGACTCAATTGCTGCTAAAGGTGCTTCTACAAAGTATTGACTCAGGGGTGTAAATATTTATGTAAGTTAGATATTTATGTATTTAATTTACAATACATTTGCTAACTTTTCTAAAAAATATGATTTCACTTTGTCATTATGGGGTATTGTGTGTAGATGGGTGAGAAAAACAGCAACAATGTAATCCATTTTGAATTCAGGCTGTAGCACAACAAAATGTGGAATACGCCAAGGGGTGTAAATACTTTCTGAATGCACTGTGTATCTATCTATCTATCTATCTATCTATCTATCTATCTATCTATCTATCTATCTATCTATCTATCTATCTATCTATCTATCTATCTATCTATCTATCTATCTATCTATCTATCTATCTATCTATCTATCTATCTATATACAGTATTTTTATACACACATAAATAAACGCCAATATATAAACACACAGTATATCACATACAAGACAAAATTGCACGGTGCTATGATGTCATTTAATTGAGAAGTGTTGCCACGGATACGTGCATTCAGAAGTCAAAGTCTGACCGGCTACGGCAGAGACCATTCAAACATATTGAAATGTTAACGAACCTCGTAGAAAAATCCCAGGACTGCAACTCCGGATGGATCTTTCAAGGCATCTCCCAAGTTTGAGTGCTGCTGTTTCATGTGAACAATATGCAGCTGTAGAAAAGTAAATAGAAAGTCCGTATCATCACTATCAGACTTCGTAGCATTTAAAAATATATATATATATATATATATATATATATATATATATATATATATATATATATATATATATATATAAAACTTTCCTCTGAACTCTGTTTTAAATTGGACTGTGATCCTCTGTTATGGATGTGACAAAATATATATAAAAAGTGCGTTTTGTGTGTGTCAAAATTAAAATGTATTGGTCACACACACACACACACACACACACACACACACACACACACACACACACACACACACACACACACACACACACACACACACACACACACACACACACACACACACACACACACACACACACACACACACACACACACACACACACACACACACACACACACACGGTTAGCAGTTATTATTGATAGTGATGCGAAATGCTTGTGCTTTCGACAGTGCAGTAATATCTAACAAGTGATCTAACAATTCCACTACAACGACCCAATACACACAAATCTAAGTAAAGGAATGGAATAAGAATATATACACATAAATATATGGATGAGCGATGGCCGTGCGGCACAGGCAAGATGCAGTAGATGGTATAAAACACAGTATATTGCATCTTGCCTATGCCGCTCAGTGTGTGCGTGTGTGTGTTTGTGTGCGTGTCAGACAGTAGCTGTCCTACGTAACATTTTTTTATTTCACCTTTATTTAACCAGGTAGGCAAGTTGAGAACAAGTTCTCATTTACAATTGCGACCTGGCCAAGATAAAGCAAAGCAATTCGACACATACAACGACACAGAGTTACACATGGAGTAAAACAAGCATACAGTCAATAATACAGTGTAAACAAGTCTATATACAATGTGAGCAAATGAGGTGAGAAGGGAGGTAAAGGCAAAAAGGCCATGGTGGCAAAGTAAATACAATATAGCAAGTAAAACACTGGAATGGTAGTTTTGCAATGGAAGAATGTGCAAAGTAGAAATACAAATAATGGGGTGCAAAGGAGCAAAATAAATAAATAAATTAAATACAGTTGGGAAAGAGGTAGTTGTTTGGGCTAAATTATAGGTGGGCTATGTACAGGTGCAGTAATCTGTAAGATGCTCTGACAGTTGGTGCTTAAAGCTAGTGAGGGAGATAAGTGTTTCCAGTTTCAGAGATTTTTGTAGTTCGTTCCAGTCATTGGCAGCAGAGAACTGGAAGGAGAGGCGGCCAAAGAAAGAATTGGTTTTGGGGGTGACTAGAGATATACCTGCTGGAGCGTGTGCTACAGGTGGGAGATGCTATGGTGACCAGCGAGCTGAGATAAGGGGGGACTTTACCTAGCAGGGTCTTGTAGATGACATGGAGCCAGTGGGTTTGGCGACAAGTATGAAGCGAGGGCCAGCCAACGAGAGCGTACAGGTCGCAATGGTGGGTAGTATATGGGGCTTTGGTGACAAAACGGATTGCACTGTGATAGACTGCATCCAATTTGTTGAGTAGGGTATTGGAGGCTATTTTGTAAATGACATCGCCAAAGTCGAGGATTGGTAGGATGGTCAGTTTTACAAGGGTATGTTTGGCAGCATGAGTGAAGGATGCTTTGTTGCGAAATAGGAAGCCAATTCTAGATTTAACTTTGGATTGGAGATGTTTGATATGGGTCTGGAAGGAGAGTTTACAGTCTAACCAGACACCTAAGTATTTGTAGTTGTCCACGTATTCTAAGTCAGAGCCGTCCAGAGTAGTGATGTTGGACAGGCGGGTAGGTGCAGGTAGCGATCGGTTGAAGAGCATGCATTTAGTTTTACTTGTATTTAAGAGCAATTGGAGGCCACGGAAGGAGAGTTGTATGGCATTGAAGCTTGCCTGGAGGGTTGTTAACATAGTGTCCAAAGAAGGGCTGGAAGTATACAGAATGGTGTCGTCTGCGTAGAGGTGGATCAGGGACTCACCAGCAGCAAGAGCGACCTCATTGATGTATACAGAGAAGAGAGTCAGTCCAAGAATTGAACCCTGTGGCACCCCCATAGAGACTGCCAGAGGTCCGGACAGCAGACCTTCCGATTTGACACACTGAACTCTATCAGAGAAGTAGTTGGTGAACCAGGCGAGGCAATCATTTGAGAAACCATGGCTATCGAGTCTGCCGATGAGGATGTGGTGATTGACAGAGTCGAAAGCCTTGGCCAGATCAATGAATACGGCTGCACAGTAATGTTTCTTATCGATGGCGGTTAAGATATCGTTTAGGACCTTGAGCGTGGCTGAGGTGCACCCATGACCAGCTCTGAAACCAGATTGCATAGCAGAGAAGGTATGGTGAGATTCGAAATGGTCGGTAATCTGTTTGTTGACTTGGCTTTCGAAGACCTTAGAAAGGCATGGTAGGATAGATTATAACATAATAACATTACCTCCATGGGGTACTGCTCTCCGTCGATGGTGTGTTCTGACCCTGGTCCTCCGTTCTTGCCCCAGTGCAGGTGGAACTGCACTGCCTTATAGGGCATCTCCAGGTCTCCACCAATCACATAGGCATCGTGAGGCACGTTCACCTGCACTGGAGGGGATAACACAGTGGAAATTACATTCATTAAAAAATATAGACGTTATATAGATCTTTCTAGATGTTTGTTGCTAGGAAACGACATGCTTCTGGAGGGGAGTGGTGGATTATTGGGATCAACAACAACATGTTTTGTCTTTGAATGTAAACAATTTCAATAAATAAAAGCATCGTTACATCATTTAGATCAAGTTCAGGTAGGCATGAGGAAAGACTGTTCAAGGGGCCTTAATGAAACATACCAGAGTGTCCATTGTTTTTGATCGGGCCTTAATGAAACATACCAGAGTGTCCATTGTTTTTGATCGGGCCTTAATGAAACATACCAGAGTGTCCATTGTTTTTGATCGGGCCTTAATGAAACATACCAGAGTGTCCATTGTTTTTGATCGGGCCTTAATGAAACATACCAGAGTGTCCATTGTTTTTGATCGGGCCTTAATGAAACATACCAGAGTGTCCATTGTTTTTGATCGGGCCTTAATGAAACATACCAGAGTGTCCATTGTTTTTGATCGGGCCTTAATGAAACATACCAGAGTGTCCATTGTTTTTAATCGGGCCTTAATGAAACATACCAGAGTGTCCATTGTTTTTGATCGGGCCTTAATGAAACATATCAGAGTGTCCATTGTTTTTAATCGGGCCTTAATGAAACATACCAGAGTGTCCATTGTTTTTGATCGGGCCTTAATGAAACATACCAGTGTCCATTGTTTTTGATCGGGCCTTAATGAAACATACCAGAGTGTCCATTGTTTTTAATCGCGCCTTGGAAGGAATCCTGGTACTGTTTAAACTGGAAGGGTGTGAGGCGATTGTCTGGTACGGTCTTCCTGTGGACGATGTTGATGGGGGATTGGTTATCGCCTGCACAGACTCTGTTAACATGATCCCACTTCTCAGGTCCTGTAGAACAGTGAGGATAAAAAGACAGCAAGATACACACCAGGAATGTTCTAGTGTATTACATCTGTCTGAATACAACTGTTTTGAGGAGTGGGTAAGTGTTTCATTAGGAGGGAGAGGAGAGGAGGGAGGGAAGAGAGAGAGAGAGAGAGAGAGAGAGAGAGAGAGAGAGAGAGAGAGGAGAGGAGGAGAGAGAGAGAGAGAGAGAGAGAGAGAGAGAGAGAGAGAGGGAGGGAGGGAGGGAGGGAGGGAGGGAGGGAGGGAGGGAGGGAGGGAGGGAGGGAGGGAGGGAGGGAGGGAGGGAGGGGGAGGGAGGGAGGGAGGGAGGGGAGAGGAGAGAGGGAGGGAGGGAGGGAGGGAGGGAGAGGAGGGGAGGGAGGGAGGGAGGGAGGGAGGGAGGGAGAGGAGAGAGGGAGGGAGGGAGGGAGGGAGGGAGGGAGGGAGGGAGGGAGGGAGGGAGGGAGGAGGGAGAGGAGAGGAGGGAGGGAGGGAGGGAGGGAGGGAGGGAGGGAGGGAGGGAGGGAGGGAGGGAGGGAGGGAGGGAGGGAGGGAGGGAGGGAGGGAGGGAGGGAGGGAGGGAGGGGTATGGACAGATTTAACATGACATTTCTTGTTCATCACTGTGTTTCAAACTCACCATTACAAGGGGTGTCACAGGTATGTTGGGACTGGTAGCACCAATCTGAAACATGACAAATATCAGTAAACCATACATGATCAGAATATTTAGCGCATAACAAACAGCATCTACATCACACAATCTGTTGTTGTTTCCCTGTAATATAATGTTACAGTCAGAATCAAACATCAATCACTTCAAAGCAAATATCCTTCTGTGAAAACAGTGGTGAGGATTGACCTTGATATTAATAAATGTTCCTGAAATAAACTATGTGAGTTGTTGCCACAGATTGAAACTGTGAAGATCTGAAACCAATGGAGAGTATTTCAGGGAGGAGAGTAGAAGGGGAGGGGCTAGGGTCTGGTGTCATCATCGGCCCCATACATTCTAATCCTACGGCTGCCCCATTCATTATAATCCTACGGCCCCATACATTCTAATCCTACGGCCCCATACATTCTAATGCTACGGCCTCATACATTCTAAACCTACGGCCCCATACATTCTAATCCTACGGCCCCATACATTCTAATGCTACGGCCCCATACATTGTAAACCTACGGCCCCATACATTCTAATCCTACGGCCCCATAAATTCTAAACCTACGGCCCCATACATTCTAATCCTACGGCCCCATACATTCTAATCCTACGGCCCCATACATTCTAATCCTACGGCCCCATACATTCTAAACCTACGGCCCCATACATTCTAATCCTACGGCCCCATACACTCTAATGCTACGGCCCCATACACTCTAATGCTACGGCCCCATACACTCTAATGCTACGGCCCCATACACTCTAATCCTACGGCCCCATACACTCTAATCCTACGGCCCCATACACTCTAATCCTACGGCCCCATACACTCTAATCCTACGGCCCCATACATTCTAATCCTACGGCCCCATACACTCTAATCCTACGGCCTCATACATTCTAATGCTACGGCCCCATACACTCTAATCCTACGGCCCCATACACTCTAATGCTACGGCCCCATACATTCTAATGCTACGGCCCCATACACTCTAATCCTACGGCCCCATACACTCTAATGCTACGGCCCCATACACTCTAATCCTACGGCCCCATACATTCTAATGCTACGGCCCCATACATTCTAATGCTACGGCCCCATACATTCTAATGCTACGGCCCCATACATTCTAATGCTACGGCCCCATACATTCTAATGCTACGGCCCCATACATTCTAATGCTAAGGCCCCATACATTCTAATCCTACGGCCCCATACATTCTAATGCTACGGCCCCATACATTCTAATACTACGGCCCCATACATTCTAATGCTACGGCCCCATACATTCTAATGCTACGGCCCCATACATTCTAATGCTACGGCCCCATACATTCTAATGCTACGGCCCCATACATTCTAATCCTACGGCCCCATACATTCTAATGCTACGGCCCCATACATTCTAATGCTACGGTCCCATACATTCTAATGCTACGGCCCCATACATTCTAATGCTACGGCCCCTTACATTCTAATGCTACGGCCCCATACATTCTAATGCTACGGCCCCATACATTCTAATGCTACGGCCCCATACATTCTAATGCTACGGCCCCATACATTCTAATGCTACGGCCCCATACATTCTAATGCTACGGCCCCATACATTCTAATCCTACGGCCCCATACATTCTAATGCTACGGCCCCATACATTCTAATGCTACGGCCCCATACATTCTAATGCTACGGCCCCATACACTCTAATGCTACGGCCCCATACATTCTAATCGCTACGGCCCCATACATTCTAATCGTACGGCCCCATACATTCTAATGCTACTGCCCCATACATTCTAATCGTACGGCCCCATACATTCTAATGCTACGGCCCCATACATTGTAATGCTACGGCCCCATACATTCTAATGCTACGGCCCCATACATTCTAATGCTACGGCCCCATACATTCTAATCGTACGGCCCCATACATTCTAATGCTACGGCCCCATACATTCTAATGCTACGGCCCCATACATTCTAATCCTACGGCCCCATACATTCTAATGCTACGGCCCCATACATTCTAATGCTACGGCCCCATACATTCTAATGCTACGGCCCCATACATTCTAATGCTACGGCCCCATACATTCTAATGCTACGGCCCCATACATTCTAATCCTACGGCCCCATACATTCTAATGCTACGGCCCCATACATTCTAATGCTACGGCCCCATACATTCTAATGCTACGGCCCCATACATTCTAATCCTACGGCCCCATACATTCTAATGCTACGGCCCCATACATTCTAATGCTACGACCCCATACATTCTAATGCTACGGCCCCATACATTCTAATGCTACGGCCCCATACATTCTAATCCTACGGCCCCATACATTCTAATTATACATGTCTTTCTGGACGGAAGCAGTTATCACCTGAGTAAAGAATGTTTATACCCTCATCCTATTGTTAACCCTCACAGCAGTTAACAACATTCTGTACTGCAGTCTATTTGGAGAACTAAGGGGAGGGAGGAGGATGGATGTTACAAACAGCAGTGATTCTGGAGAATGACCAGAAAACCGCATCCGCAAGATTTCAAAGATATTTATCAAATCTGCCCATTATCAATAGTTTGTTTATTTCCGCTTTTCCGCAAACAATGAATTGTTCAAGTTTTGCTTAAAGTCAACTGTTATTACCGGTTATACAAATGCCCCTAATACACAGGAATTGTGTTTTCTATTGTTCAAGTACACAAAGGCACACTAACAAGTTTACGCGCTATCAGAATATATACAAAATTGGAAGAAAAAAAAATAACATCAAAGGACAACTTCTCACGCATGTTTTGAAAGTTTATTAATATTTCACAATGGGACTGGCTCTTGCTCTGAGACAAATATCTACTGCTGTCTCGCAGATGGAATATTTATGGGAAATACAAAAATGGAATATACAGTGTTATTAGTACTGGAGTGGAAGAGTTTCTCCTCCTGAAGCTGTTCTGCCTTATTATTATACGACCATGCTGGTCATTTATGAACATTTGAACATCTTTGGCCATGTTCTGTTATAATCTCCACCCGGCACAGCCAGAAGAGGACTGGCCACCCCACATAGCCTGGTTCCTCTCTAGGTTTCTTCCTAGGTTTTGGCCTTTCTAGGGAGTTTTTTCCTAGCCACTGTGCTTCTACACCTGCATTGCTTGCTGTTTGGGGGTTTTTAGGCTGGGTTTCTGTACAGCACTTTGAGATATCAGCTGATGTACCAAGGGCTATATAAATAAATGTGATTTGATTTGATTTGAAGGAAGTGCTGGTTCCTGGTTTCTTTCTTTGCCACCATTGGTTGGTTCCTTCTGTACTGGTCATGGCTATCAGGTTTTTTTTTAAAGCCCAAATAAACTCTGCAGGGGGTCTAGACTTGGAAGGTCACAGAGTGTGCCCATATGGTGCCATTATTATTATATTGTTTTCAATAAATAAATAACCTTCAAGCTGATCAAAGAAAAGAGCCAGCACCATACAGGGAGGAAGAAATAAGTAGCAGGAGCACTTTGGGAACTCCAAAATAACCACATATGCTCTGGTATGAGAATAGTACGAAAAAATGAACAATTATAACCACAAATAGGTGCTAAGTGGCATAAAAATGGTTGGTTTGCAAAATGCAAAAATTGCAAAATGTCTACAATTGCAGAAAACTTGCTTTAAATTTGCGTGACATTTTTTTTACACACCATGGCAAAATGTGTAGAATTGAAAATCAACTTTGCATTTTAAGACTATTTTCCTGCAATTCTACACATTTTACAATTGCGTGCAAACAAGATTCTGTAATTTTAGAACACATTTCAGACAATTCTACTCATTTTGCCATGAGGCAGAGAAATATTTATTTTCTTCAGTTTTACAGCTAATTTCCTGCAATTCTATCCATTTTGCCATGGGGTGGAGATATATTTTTGCCGTTTTAAAGCTAATTTGTTGCAATTCTACACGTTTTGCCATGACTTATGCCATGTTAATATGATGTCTGAGTGAGAATGACTAACACAATCAATAGAGGCCCCATGGAGGTCAGGGCCCTGGGCACTTACCCTGTGAGCCCGGGCAGTATTTGACCATGATTACTACAAGTCCAGATAGCTAGCTAGACTAACTAGGCTAACTATCAATCTAAACATTGTTAACTGACTAGGCTAAATACAGATCTAAACATTGTTAGCCGACTAGGCTAACTACCAATCTAAATATTGTTAGCTGACTAGGCTAACTACCAATCTAAACATTGTTAGCTGACTAGGCTAACTATCAATCTAAACATTGTTAGCTGACTAGGCTAAATACAGATCTAAACATTGTTAGCCGACTAGGCTAACTATCAATCTAAACATTGTTAGCTGACTAGGCTAAATACAGATCTAAACATTGTTAGCCGACTAGGCTAACTACCAATCTAAACATTGTTAGCTGACTAGGCTAAATACAGATCTAAACATTGTTAGCCGACTAGGCTAACTATCAATCTAAACATTGTTAGCTGACTAGGCTAAATACAGATCTAAACATTGTTAGCCGACTAGGCTAACTATCAATCTAAACATTGTTAGCCGACTAGGCTAACTACCAATCTAAACATTGTTAGCTGACTAGGGTAACTACCAATCTAAACATTGTTAGCTGACTAGGCTAACTACCAATCTAAACATTGTTAGCTGACTAGGCTAAATATCGATCTAAACATTGTTAGCTGACTAGGGTAACTACCGATCTAAACATTGTTAGCCGACTAGGCTAACTACCAATCTAAACATTGTTAGCCGACTAGGCTAAATACCAATATAAACATTGTTAGCTGACTAGGCTAACTACCAATCTAAACATTGTTAGCTGACTAGGCTACCTACCGATCTAAACATTGTTAGCCGACTAGGCTAAATACCGATCTAAACATTGTTAGCCGACTAGGCTAACTACCGATCTAAACATTGTTAGCCGACTAGGCTAACTACCAATCTAAACATTGTTAG
Organism: Oncorhynchus gorbuscha; assembly: GCF_021184085.1. NCBI lineage: Eukaryota > Metazoa > Chordata > Actinopteri > Salmoniformes > Salmonidae > Oncorhynchus > Oncorhynchus gorbuscha. The sequence goes on along the minus strand of NC_060174.1, from coordinate 105,675,097 downwards.
CCGACTAGGCTAAATACCAATATAAACATTGTTAGCTGACTAGGCTAACTACCAATCTAAACATTGCTAGCTGACTAGGCTACCTACCGATCTAAACATTGTTAGCCGACTAGGCTAAATACCGATCTAAACATTGTTAGCCGACTAGGCTAACTACCGATCTAAACATTGCTAGCCGACTAGGCTAACTACCAATCTAAACATTGTTAGCTGACATGGCTAATTGATTGACTGTTAGTGACTGACGTAACAATAGATAAACTTCTAAATTGCACCTGGTGTATTGTATTACTCTTACTCTCAATAGTAAGTTCAAACCCCGACTGAGTTCCTAAGATAGTTGTCAGGGGCCCTAAGCGACCACTTATGTCACGTATGCCTGGAGTCGGACCAGGGTTTGCAAGTTGAAAAGCCTTTCAATGTGTGGGCTACGTCATAATTAAAATACACTAAAGCCTATCGGCTAATGCCTTCATTGGCCAAGTAGCCTCCCTTCTACCCTGGCCTACATAATCCCTACCCCAACTTTCACCTGTAGAATTAGTTCTAGGAGTTAAACTTCCTTGTTGACTTCATGTCCGTTACCAAGTGCACTAGCAGCACCATCAGAACCGTTATCTTATCCTTCTGTAGCTCAGTTGGTAGAGCATGGCGCTTGTAACGCCAGGGTAGTGGGTTCGATCCCCGGGACCACCCATACGTAGAATGTATGCACACATGACTGTAAGTCGCTTTGGATAAAAGCGTCTGCTAAATGGCATATATTATTATTATATTATTATTATTACTGTCGAACAAAAAAATAAAAATATGCTGTAAACCATGCAAGAGTGGAATAGTGCATTTTTAAAAGGCATTTGTTAAACCATGCAAGAGTGGAATAGTGCGTTTTAAAAGGCATTTGTTAAACCATGCAAGAGTGGAATAGTGTGTTTTAAAAGGCATTTGTTAAACCATGCAAGAGTGGAATAGTGCATTTTAAAAGGCATTTGTTAAACCATGCAAGAGTGGAATAGTGCGTTTTAAAAGGCATTTGTTAAACCATGCAAGAGTGGAATAGTGTGTTTTAAAAGGCATTTGTTAAACCATGCAAGAGTGGAATAGTGTGTTTTAAAAGGCATTTGTTAAACCATGCAAGAGTGGAATAGTGCATTTTAAATGGCATTTGAATACTGATTATCTCAGAGGAATAGGTATGGTGTGTATTAAGTTTTTTAATAAACGCATTTTAAAAACTTACACAGTCCTTAATGTCAATCAATTATCCTACAAACAAAGCCTGCTTCTGTTAAATTGGCATCTAAATCAGATTTCCTTGTTCACAATTCCTGTGTGACCAATAGCTGATCTGCTGATAGGCAGCCCTCGACTGTGCTTTGATCTTTATACCAATGCAGGGCAAAGTAACATTGAACAATGGGTTCTTAAATGGCTTTGAGCTGAGTGCACACTCCCAGGGGAGCGAGGTTTTTGAGCAGCCGAGAAATAGGAAACTGTCAAAGAGAAACAAAAGGCAACGAAAGAAAAATAAATAAGTCTGTCTGCACATTTGCAAACATCATTAGGATATTAGGACGTGTTAAACAAAGACAGCGAGAGAGAGAGAGAGAGAGAGATCTGAGATGTGTCTTGGTGTTCTCTATGCCGTACACAACCCCTCTCCACACATATCACGGTCTGTAGGCCTATAGGTTGTATAGGGAACTTACTCTAGACTAGATATAGACTTAATTACACAACCTGGTCTCAGAGCATTTCGTATTATTCTGTACGTAAATCTGCCACACTCCATTTTTTTATGATATTTTATGTATGGTGTGTATCACCCATTTCATACGGTATGTTACAAATTTACAAAACGTATGATATGTTATGAAATCTAGCTAGGTGGGGTAGGTTAGCTAACATTATCTAACAGGCTAATATTAGCTGGGCTAGGGCTTGGGGTTAAGGTTAGAATTAAGTTTACAGTATGTGTTAGGTCAAAGGGTTAGGGTAAGGCTAAGAGGGTTAACCTCTTAGCTAACCCTTCCCCTAGAGGGTTAAGGCTAGGGCAAGGGTTAGCTAAGAGGGTTAAGGCTAGGGGAAGTGTTAACTAAGAGGGTTAAGGCTAGGGGAAGGGTTAGCTAAGAGGGTTAAGGCTAGGGGAAGGGTTAGCTAAGAGGGTTAAGGCTAGGGCAAGGATTAGCTAAGAGGGTTAAGGCTAGGGGAAGGGTTAGCTAACATTCTAAGTAGTGGCAAAGTAGCTAAAAGGTAGTTGAAAAGTTGACAACTATCTAAACTGATAACGTTGTTTGTGATGAGATTCAAACTCGCAACCTTTGGGTTACTAGGTGTTTGCGTTATACACCCACCCACCCACCCACCCACCCGACCGACCAACCACCCTACATATCATACTAATTTCAACATCTCGGTTTTACATGTACTGTTACGTTTGTCTCTGAGACCAGGCTGAATTACAAGGGGATATGAAAGAACCCCTATAATAAAATAGTTACAGATGATATATGGGAAATGGGGCTACGGTGATATCCAAGTGGTTGGCATGAGGTCAGGGTGTCTTTTGGGATGCAAAGAGAACAACTCCCCTATTATTGATTTTTTATTGAACCTTTATTTAACTAGGCAAGTCAGTTAAGAACTAATTCTTATTTACAATGACGGCCTACAGCGGCCAAACCCTGACGACGCTGGGCCAATTGTGCGCCGCCCTATGGGACTCACGGTTGGTTGTGATACAGCCTGGATTCGAACCAGGGTGTCTGTAATGACGTCTCAAGCTCTGAGATGCAGCTGCGCCACTCTTGATCCCCAAAGAGCAGGGGTGACATCAGACCAGTGCACAAGTGTGTTTAAACCGACCAGTTCAACCATCTGCATTTTGCCCACTTGAGAAAATATGTTTTATACAATGTGATGCAGCTAGGAATTGGTCAATTGGCATATGGTGATTGTTTTTGTGTGGATTCAAATAGGGAAGCTCAAGGTCAAAGGCATCTTCTTATCAGATACAAAAGCAACGTAGCATGATGTTATCATTTACTTGTGTGGCTGATTTCTTCATCCAAATAGTATGAAATCAAATTTCGTTCTCAGTGGGGACAGCACGATGTTCTCCACATCCGCAGAGCAGCCAGTCTAATGCAGCCTATAGCTCGTGAGCGCGTTACCCATTTCAGGACTGGGGAAAGCCAACAGATAATGTCTTTTTGTTAACTAAAACCGTTAGATCTACCTGTATGAGACCTGAGTTCTCGTGTGTTTTTCCCCGAAAACGTTTGTAGAGATTGACCGTTTATCCGCAGTTTGTTTGTTGGAGCTCGTGCTGCTTCTCGTTGCGACAGGCACGCAAGTCTCTCTCATTGGCTCGTGCTGAACTCCGTATTGGGTGCAGGTGCACGTGGATGAATGAATGGGGATTGCTTGATATAACAGAGCTGTTTTCTTAATCCGATTCTGAAAACGATATGATGGGCTTCTCTGTTCGTTTTCTTTTAATAGTTGACCAGCATAATCTACCGGTCATCATGTTAACACCTAAAAGCAGACACCTTTGGCACATTGATTTGTTGACAGACAGAGACACTTGAGTTTCACTGTATGTCTTTGAACTTACTGTGCCACAGTGCTTTCATGGTAAGGGGTTGGAGATCTGTGGATCTGCCTGCCAGCATTGCGTGGGAAATCTCTATGATGCACATGTCAGGTGTTGAATAGCATTTACGCGCGCGTTTGGGGTGATGATATGCGGTGCGGGACGGAAGCAGCTCGTTCATGTTTGAGACTAGTTGCGATCATAAGGTAGTAAGTACCCTAATACGTTTTTAAACATTTATATCAAGTTATCCTGAGAAGTGTTTTCAATTTCATAGATGCTCAAATATAACATTGGATGATATCTGAGAGGCGGCTTGCTGACACGGGATTTTTAAAAGTCAAACTGGACCTTTTCTAATGAAAGGTAAATTCAACTTCAAAGAATTTACACCAAAAATATAACGGCTAAAAACTGACTTCAACCAGTTGTTTTGAATGTGTTATTGGTCTACTTGTAATATTTTAATGAACCTATGCTTGAAAGCTAATCAAATACGATATAAATATATTTGTTACAGTTTAATAAAATAATAAAAAAAAAAAATGTAAACCCTCAATTACAACATCAACAATGTAAATGGAAAACAATGATCAGGTGTATCACGAATAAATAGGCTACTCATAGGATGACCAGAGGATGTAATTTGATCTCACTAAGCTGATGTAATCTTTGACATGCAGCCAGGACAATATTAATTTACCTCAAAGCTTTGAATGGTAGGACATTAGTACGTTGTCGCCTGTTTACTTACATTGGATACGTTTGGCTACAATTATTTTTTTTACATATATATTTATAGACCTAGTATATATATTTTTTTACTGTACAATAAGTAAATTCCTACTTATCAATATATTTTTTCGTTTCCCCTAATTTATGAAAAATAGATTCACAAATATGATTTATTGAACGAATGTATAGTTTATACTTTCATTCCAAGTTCAGAATACAATTAATTAAAAATCGACTCACCTGCACCGGTGCAGATTTTGAAAAAGAATGCCAGAAAAATAGATAGGATGAGATGTTGCTGCATTTTGGAGAGCGTCTCTGTCAGGTTCGAGCGGCGCAGGGCAACACAATGAGTTATTTATTTTTCAATGTGATCGCATTCTTCATCCAAGAGGGTCTTATACTTATCTATCATCCTACTCAACAGGAAAGAAACAGCCCACCCTTGGCCCCTCCCCTTTCGGATATTACTTCTATTGAACCATCCCCAACCGATAACATCTGTTCTAATCAAACAATTGTATGCGAGAGGGCGTTTTAAAAGACTGCCACTAAACGAACACCATGCAGGTAGAGATATCTGAAAATATAAAGTGACAACTGACCACCTCTGATTTACTTAAAGCAGCATATCAAACCATACAACTTTATTGTCCATATGTTTTACAGCGAACAACAGAAATGATCAACCCCCCCAAAGCACACATAACAGTTGAGTCAAGCACAGGTTCTAGCTGCTCTACAGCTCCCCTGAATGGAGAGCATGTTGTAGGGTCAAGGGCCTTGCTCAAGGACCAAAGGTAGGGGGATGTCTTGAGGATGGGAACCCAGCAGCTCTCCGATTATCAGCCCCTTTTCCAGCGCCCGGCCCCAGGAATCGAACCAGGCACCTTTCAGCTACAGAGCCAACTCTATAACCGCTGGGCTACCTACCACCCCAAATATATATATACAGTGGGGCAAAACAGTATTTAGTCAGCCACCAATTGTGCAAGTTCTCCCACTTAAAAAGATGAGAGAGGCCTGTAATTTTCATCATAGGTACACTTAAACTATGACAGACAAAATGAGAAAAAATATCCAGAAAATCACATTGTAGGATTTGCAAATTATGGTGGAAAATAAGTATTTGGTCACCTACAAACAAGCAAGATTTCTGGCTCTCACCGACCTGCAACTTCTTCTTTAAGAGGCTCCTCTGTCCTCCACTCGTTACCTGTATTAATGGCACCTGTTTGAACTTGTTATCATCATAAAGGACACCTGTCCACAACCTCAAACAGTCACACTCCAAACTCCACTATGGCCAAGACCAAAGAGCTGTCAAAGGACACCAGAAACAAAATTGTAGACCTACACAAGGCTAGGAGGACTGAATCTGCAATAGGTAAGCAGCTTGGTTTGAAGAAATCAACTGTGGGAGCAATTGTGGGAGCAACTGTGGGAGCAAAAGGCAGAACAGTTGAAACTGGAGCAGCAGCACAGTCAGGTGGACCGGGGACAGCAAGGAGTCATCATGTCAGGTAGTCCTGGGGCACGGTCCTAGGGCTCAGGTCCTCTGAGAGAGAGAAAGAAAGAGAGAATTAGAGAGAGCATATGTGGGGTGGCCAGTCCTCTTCTGGCTGTGCCGGGTGGAGATTATAACAGAACATGGCCAAGATGTTCAAATGTTCATAAATGACCAGCATGGTCGAATAATAGTTAGGCAGAACAGTTGAAACTGGAGCAGCAGCATGGCCTGGTGGACTGGGGACAGCAAGGAGTCATCATGTCAGGTAGTCCTGGGGCATGGTCCTAGGGCAAAGGAAAGAATGAATGGGGCCATTTATCGTGAGATTTTGAGTGAAAACCTCCTTCCATCAGCAAGGGCATTGAAGATGAAACGTGGCTGGGTCTTTCAGCATGACAATGATCCCAAACACACCGCCCAGGCAACGAAGGAGTGGCTTCGTAAGAAGCATTTCAAGGTCCTGGAGTGTCCCTAGCCAGTCTCCAGATCTCAACCCCATAGAAAATCTTTGGAGGGAGTTGAAAGTCTGTGTTGCCCAGCAATAGCCCCAAAACATCACTGCTCTAGAGGAGATCTGCATGGAGGAATGTGCCAAAATACCAGCAACAGTGTGAAAACCTTGTGAAGACTTACAGAAAACATTTGACCACTTTCATTGCCAACAAAGGGTATATAACAAAGTATTGAGATAAACTTTTGTTATTGACCAAATACTTATTTTCCACCATCATTTGCAAATAAATTCATAAAAAAATCCTACAATGTGATTTTCTGGATTTTTTTCTCTCTAATTTTGTCTGTCATAGTTGAAGTGTACCTATGATGAAAATTACAGGCCTCTCTCATCTTTTTAAGTGGGAGAACTTGCACAATTGGTGGCTGACTAAATACTTTTTTGCCCCACTGTATATACTGTATATTTGTCCGACCCCCACTGCAGTTAGCCTGGTCGTGACCCTGACTTTAAATACTATTGTCCTAGTGGATACCTCAGAAAGATGACAGAAAATTGATAAACATCCAGCAGGCCAGTGTCTCTGTGTGTTGAGAGGTATTCCCCCTCTGAAATGAGCATGGTACTGAGTTACAGGTTGCTATTCTATAACCTGCCTGAACCCCAGTAACATGCTCTTTCCAAAGGTGGAATACCTCTCAACCGTGGACACACGTAAGCACAATATGCCTGACCCAAGCTGTGCTGCTCCGATAGTTGCTACTGTGCTGAAAATGACCTATGGAGGACTGGTAAGCAGGTCAAGCCCAGTAAATCTTGGCCAGGTTGGGGTCGGCTAGGTTGGGCTCAGTACTGTGACATTAGTGTAATATTTGAAGCACTTAATAGACAGGTTTCATTATGTTTATCGTTTTCATATTCAATCCTTCTTCAAATATGCTGAATAGTACTTGGAAAGGTTTTTACATCACCATCACAACAGTTATTATTATTTTATATCAATAATCTTAAAATAACAAAATTGATTCAAAGGAATAATATTATTGATCTGCACAAACAATCATTCATTCGCATGACTTTGCATTTTATAAGAGTCTAGGCGTTACAACCCTGAACATGAATCTGTTTCCAGTCTACTGTCCCCCCCCGAACCACTAGGGTTTCCATGGTACTGTACCACCAGGGTTTCCATGGTACTGTACCACTAGGGTTTCCATGGTACTGTACCACCAGGGTTTCCATGGTACTGTACCACTAGGGTTTCCATGGTACTGTACCACTAGGGTTTCCATGGTACTGTACCACCAGGGTTTCCATGGTACTGTACCACTAGGGTTTCCATGGTACTGTACCACTAGGGTTTCCATGGTACTGTACCACTAGGGTTTCCATGGTACTGTACCACTAGGGTTTCCATTCTACTGTACCACTAGGGTTTCCATGGTACTGTACCACTAGGGTTTCCATTCTACTGTACCACCAGGGTTTCCATGGTACTGTACCACCAGGGTTTCCATGGTACTGTACCACTAGGGTTTCCATGGTACTGTACCACTAGGGTTTCCATTCTACTGTACCACCAGGGTTTCCATGGTACTGTACCACTAGGGTTTCCATGGTACTGTACCACTAGGGTTTCCATTCTACTGTACCACTAGGGTTTCCATGGTACTGTACCACTAGGGTTTCCATGGTACTGTACCACCAGGGTTTCCATGGTACTGTACCACTAGGGTTTCCATGGTACTGTACCACTAGGGTTTCCATGGTACTGTACCACTAGGGTTTCCATGGTACTGTACCACTAGGGTTTCCATTCTACTGTACCACTAGGGTTTCCATGGTACTGTACCACTAGGGTTTCCATGGTACTGTACCACCAGGGTTTCCATGGTACTGTACCACTAGGGTTTCCATGGTACTGTACCACTAGGGTTTCCATGGTACTGTACCACCAGGGTTTCCATGGTACTGTACCACTAGGGTTTCCATGGTACTGTACCACTAGGGTTTCCATGGTACTGTACCACTAGGGTTTCCATTCTACTGTACCACTAGGGTTTCCATGGTACTGTACCACTAGGGTTTCCATTCTACTGTACCACCAGGGTTTCCATGGTACTGTACCACCAGGGTTTCCATGGTACTGTACCACTAGGGTTTCCATGGTACTGTACCACTAGGGTTTCCATTCTACTGTACCACCAGGGTTTCCATGGTACTGTACCACTAGGGTTTCCATGGTACTGTACCACTAGGGTTTCCATGGTACTGTACCACTAGGGTTTCCATGGTACTGTACCACCAGGGTTTCCATGGTACTGTACCACTAGGGTCTCCCACAGCAACAACATGGATCAGAACATTACAAAATGATTACACTTTCTCCTGTTCTCCCCATCTCTGTCGTATGTTGCCCATCCTGACCTGTTTGTCCACCTTGGCCTCTCACCTCCTCCTGGTCATAGAGGAGAAGCCTCTCACCTCCTCCTGGTCATAGAGGGGAAGCCTCTCACCTCCTCCTGGTCATAGAGGGGAAGCCTCTCACCTCCTCCTGGTCATAGAGGGGAAGCCTCTCACCTCCTCCTGGTCATAGAGGGGAAGCCTCTCACCTCCTCCTGGTCATATTGGGGAAGCCTCTCACCTCCTCCTGGTCATATTGGGGAAGCCTCTCACCTCCCCCTGGTCATATTGGGGAAGCCTCTCACCTCCTCCTGGTCATAGAGGGGAAGTCTCTCACCTGGTCATAGAGGGGAAGTCTCTCACCTCCTCCTGGTCATAGAGGGGAAGTCTCTCACCTCCTCCTGGTCATATTGGGGAAGCCTCTCACCTCCTCCTTGTCATAGAGGGGAAGTCTCTCACCTGGTCATAGAGGGGAAGTCTCTCACCTCCTCCTGGTCATAGAGGGGAAGCCTCTCACATCCTCCTGGTCATAGAGGGGAAGCCTCTCACCTCCTCCTGGTCATAGAGGGAAGCCTCTCACCTGGTCATAGAGGGAAGTCTCTCACCTGGTCATAGAGGGGAAGTCTCTCACCTGGTCATAGAAGGAAGCCTCTCACCTCCTCCTGGTCATAGAGGGGAAGCCTCTCACCTCCTCCTGGTCATAGAGGGGAAGCCTTTCACCTCCTCCTGGTCATAGAGGGGAAGTCTCTCACCTGGTCATAGAGGGGAAGCCTCTCACCTCCTCCTGGTCATAGAGGGGAAGCCTCTCACCTGGTCATAGAGGGGAAGTCTCTCACCTGGTCATAGAGGGGAAGTCTCTCACCTGGTCATAGAAGGGAAGCCTCTCACCTCCTCCTGGTCATAGAGGGGAAGCCTCTCACCTCCTCCTGGTCATAGAGGGGAAGCCTTTCACCTCCTCCTGGTCATAGAGGGGAAGTCTCTCACCTGGTCATAGAGGGGAAGCCTCTCACCTCCTCCTGGTCATAGAGGGGAAGCCTCTCACCTCCTACTGGTCATAGAAGGGAAGCCTCTCACCTCCTCCTGGTCATAGAGGGGAAGTCTCTCACCTCCTCCTGGTCATAGAGGGGAAGCCTCTCACCTCCTACTGGTCATAGAGGGGAAGCCTCTCACCTGGTCATAGAGGGGAAGCCTCTCACCTCCTACTGGTCATAGAGGGGAAGCGTCTCACCTCCTCCTGGTCATAGAGGGGAAGCCTCTCACCTCCTACTGGTCATAGAGGGGAAGCCTCTCACCTCCTACTGGTCATAGAGGGGAAGCCTCTCACCTCCTACTGGTCATAGAGGGGAAGTCTCTCACCTGGTCATAGAGGGGAAGCCTCTCACCTCCTCCTGGTCATAGAGGGGAAGTCTCTCACCTCCTCCTGGTCATAGAGAGGAAGCAGCTTTGTTTATTACTGACAGGGAGAAACTGTGGTCCTCCCACATGTCTGTATGTTCAGACGTTCAGACAGAGGGGTGTATCTAATGTATGAATATGAATGACCCCTACCTCCAACACACTGTCGTGGCATGAAGTCATCTCTGAGAAATCTTTCTGGTGAAGAAGAGCCTGTCTGTGTCCTGGCCCCACGGGGGTCTTTACTGCTGTACTGTGACTATATTATACTGTGGCATATAGAATACAATTATTCACTTCAAAACACTACCACCGTGTGGTCAAATGGAAAAATACAGGAAGTTATTTCTCACTAGGATGTGCCATTGCCTGGGGGATGAGATTCAGTAAAAACACACTTGCTGGATACAGCTACAATTATAAGTGCCTTTTCGTAGCAGGTTAGGAGAACTAACGTTGCTGGTTCGGAGAATTTAGGCAAGAGGTTAGGAGAATTAACGTAACAGGAAATAGGAAAAATGCTACGAAGTCACTTCCGGTCGTAGCCGTGGCGAAGTGGCGTGTTTCTAGAACCTCCATCAGGATCCATGTGAATAATATAATAAATAATAATAATATATAATATATAATAATAATAATAAATGCCATTTAGCAGATGCTTTTATCCAAAGCGACTTACAGTCATGTGTGCATACATTCTACGTATGGGTGGTCCCGGGAATCGAACCCACTACCCTGGCGTTACAAGCGCCATGCTCTACCCACTAGCCATGTGAAATGAAGAACCAATAGCAGAGGGTCGTTATTCATCAACTTTACACTGCCAATGCATCTATGATCTATTGTTCTGTTATTAACGGCATATTACATGTCAGTGGGAGCAGTGGGTTAACTGGTCTAGGAACAGTGGGTTAACTGGTCTAGGAACAGTGGGTTAACTGGTCTAGGAACAGTGGGTTAACTGGTCTAGGAACAGTGGGTTAACTGGTCTAGGAACAGTGGGTTAACTGGTCTAGGAACAGTGGGGTTAACTGGTCTGGGAACAGTGGGTTAACTGGTCTGGGAACAGTGGGTTAACTGGTCTAGGAACAGTGGGTTAACTGGTCTAGGAACAGTGGGTTAACTGGTCTAGGAACAGTGGGTTTACCTGGTCTAGGAACAGTGGGTTAACTGGTCTAGGAACAGTGGGTTGACTGGTCTAGGAACAGTGGGTTAACTGGTCTAGGAACAGTGGGTTAATTGGTCTAGGAACAGTGGGGTTAACTGGTCTAGGAACAGTGGGTTAACTGGTCTAGGAACAGTGGGTTAACTGGTCTAGGAACAGTGGGTTAACTGGTCTAGGAACAGTGGGTTAACTGGTCTAGGAACAGTGGGTTAACTGGTCTAGGAACAGTGGGTTAACTGGTCTATGAACAGTGGGTTAACTGGTCTAGGAACAGTGGGTTAACTGGTCTAGGAACAGTGGGTTAACTGGTCTAGGAACAGTGGGTTAACTGGTCTAGGAACAGTGGGTTAACTGGTCTAGGAACAGTGGGTTAACTGGTCTAGGAACAGTGGGTTAACTGGTCTAGGAACAGTGGGTTAACTGGTCTAGGAACAGTGGGTTAACTGGTCTAGGAACAGTGGGTTAACTGGTCTAGGAACAGTGTGTTAACTGGTCTAGGAACAGTGGGTTAACTGGTCTAGGAACAGTGGGTTAACTGGTCTAGGAACAGTGGGTTAACTGGTCTAGGAACAGTGTGTTAACTGGTCTAGGAACAGTGGGTTAACTGGTCTAGGAACAGTGGGTTAACTGGTCTAGGAACAGTGGGTTAACTGGTCTAGGAACAGTGTGTTAACTGGTCTAGGAACAGTGGGTTAACTGGTCTAGGAACAGTGGGGTTAACTGGTCTAGGAACAGTGGGGTTAACTGGTCTAGGAACAGTGGGTTGACTGGTCTAGGAACAGTGGGTTAACTGGTCTAGGAACAGTGGGTTAATTGGTCTAGGAACAGTGGGGTTAACTGGTCTAGGAACAGTGGGTTAACTGGTCTAGGAACAGTGGGTTAACTGGTCTAGGAACAGTGGGTTAACTGGTCTAGGAACAGTGGGTTAACTGGTCTAGGAACAGTGGGTTAACTGGTCTAGGAACAGTGGGTTAACTGGTCTAGGAACAGTGGGTTAACTGGTCTATGAACAGTGGGTTAACTGGTCTAGGAACAGTGGGTTAACTGGTCTAGGAACAGTGGGTTAACTGGTCTAGGAACAGTGGGTTAACTGGTCTAGGAACAGTGGGTTACCTGGTCTAGGAACAGTGGGTTAACTGGTCTAGGAACAGTGGGTTAACTGGTCTAGGAACAGTGGGTTAACTGGTCTAGGAACAGTGGGTTAACTGGTCTAGGAACAGTGGGTTAACTGGTCTAGGAACAGTGGGTTAACTGGTCTAGGAACAGTGGGTTAACTGGTCTAGGAACAGTGGGTTAACTGGTCTAGGAACAGTGGGTTAACTGGTCTAGGAACAGTGGGTTAACTGGTCTAGGAACAGTGGGTTAACTGGTCTAGGAACAGTGGGTTAACTGGTCTAGGAACAGTGGGTTAACTGGTCTAGGAACAGTGGGTTAACTGGAACAGTGGGTTAACTGGTCTAGGAACAGTGGGTTAACTGGTCTAGGAACAGTGGGTTAACTGGTCTAGGAACAGTGGGTTAACTGGTCTAGGAACAGTGGGTTAACTGGTCTAGGAACAGTGGGTTAACTGGTCTAGGAACAGTGGGTTAACTGGTCTAGGAACAGTGGGTTAATTGGTCTAGGAACAGTGGGTTAACTGGTCTAGGAACAGTGGGTTAACTGGTCTAGGAACAGTGGGTTAATTGGTCTAGGAACAGTGGGTTAATTGGTCTAGGAACAGTGGGTTAATTGGTCTAGGAACAGTGGGTTAATTGGTCTAGGAACAGTGGGTTAACTGGTCTAGGAACAGTGGGTTAATTGGTCTAGGAACAGTGGGTTAATTGGTCTAGGAACAGTGGGTTAACTGGTCTAGGAACAGTGGGTTAACTGGTCTAGGAACAGTGGGTTAACTGGTCTAGGAACAGTGGGTTAACAGGAACAGTGGGTTAACTGGTCTAGGAACAGTGGGTTAATTGGTCTAGGAACAGTGGGTTAATTGGTCTAGGAACAGTGGGTTAATTGGTCTAGGAACAGTGGGTTACCTGGTCTAGGAACAGTGGGTTACCTGGTCTAGGAACAGTGGGTTACCTGGTCTAGGAACAGTGGGTTAACTGGTCTAGGAACAGTGGGTTAATTGGTCTAGGAACAGTGGGTTAATTGGTCTAGGAACAGTGGGTTAATTGGTCTAGGAACAGTGGGTTAATTGGTCTAGGAACAGTGGGTTAATTGGTCTAGGAACAGTGGGTTAATTGGTCTAGGAACAGTGGGTTAATTGGTCTAGGAACAGTGGGTTACCTGGTCTAGGAACAGTGGGTTACCTGGTCTAGGAACAGTGGGTTACCTGGTCTAGGAACAGTGGGTTAACTGGTCTAGGAACAGTGGGTTAACTGGTCTAGGAACAGTGGGTTAACTGGTCTAGGAACAGTGGGTTACCTGGTCTAGGAACAGTGGGTTACCTGGTCTAGGAACAGTGGGTTACCTGGTCTAGGAACAGTGGGTTACCTGGTCTAGGAACAGTGGGTTACCTGGTCTAGGAACAGTGGGTTAACTGGTCTAGGAACAGTGGGTTAACTGGTCTAGGAACAGTGGGTTACCTGGTCTAGGAACAGTGGGTTACCTGGTCTAGGAACAGTGGGTTACCTGGTCTAGGAACAGTGGGTTACCTGGTCTAGGAACAGTGGGTTAACTGGTCTAGGAACAGTGGGTTAACTGGTCTAGGAACAGTGGGTTAACTGGTCTAGGAACAGTGGGTTAACTGGTCTAGGAACAGTGGGTTAACTGGTCTAGGAACAGTGGGTTAACTGGTCTAGGAACAGTGGGTTAACTGGTCTAGGAACAGTGGGTTAACTGGTCTAGGAACAGTGGGTTAACTGGTCTAGGAACAGTGGGTTAACTGGTCTAGGAACAGTGGGTTAACTGGTCTAGGAACAGTGGGTTAACTGGTCTAGGAACAGTGGGTTAACTGGTCTAGGAACAGTGGGTTAACTGGTCTAGGAACTGGGTTAACTGGTCTAGGAACAGTGGGTTACCTGGTCTAGGAACAGTGGGTTAACTGGTCTAGGAACAGTGGGTTAACTGGTCTAGGAACAGTGGGTTAACTGGTCTAGGAACAGTGGGTTAACTGGTCTAGGAACAGTGGGTTAACTGGTCTAGGAACAGTGGGTTAACTGGTCTAGGAACAGTGGGTTAACTGGTCTAGGAACAGTGGGTTAACTGGTCTAGGAACAGTGGGTTAACTGGTCTAGGAACAGTGGGTTAATTGGTCTAGGAACAGTGGGTTAACTGGTCTAGGAACAGTGGGTTAACTGGTCTAGGAACAGTGGGTTAACTAGGAACAGTGGGTTAATGGTCTAGGAACAGTGGGTTAATGGTCTAGGAACAGTGGGTTAATTGGTCTAGGAACAGTGGGTTAACTGGTCTAGGAACAGTGGGTTAACTGGTCTAGGAACAGTGGGTTAACTGGTCTAGGAACAGTGGGTTAACAGGTCTAGGAACAGTGGGTTAACTGGTCTAGGAACAGTGGGTTAACTGGTCTAGGAACAGTGGGTTAACTGGTCTAGGAACAGTGGGTTAACTGGTCTAGGAACAGTGGGTTAACTGGTCTAGGAACAGTGGGTTAACTGGTCTAGGAACAGTGGGTTACCTGGTCTAGGAACAGTGGGTTAACTGGTCTAGGAACAGTGGGTTAACTGGTCTAGGAACAGTGGGTTAACTGGTCTAGGAACAGTGGGTTAATTGGTCTAGGAACAGTGGGTTAACTGGTCTAGGAACAGTGGGTTAACTGGTCTAGGAACAGTGGGTTAATTGGTCTAGGAACAGTGGGTTAATTGGTCTAGGAACAGTGGGTTAATTGGTCTAGGAACAGTGGGTTAATTGGTCTAGGAACAGTGGGTTAATGGTCTAGGAACAGTGGGTTAATTGGTCTAGGAACAGTGGGTTAATTGGTCTAGGAACAGTGGGTTAATTGGTCTAGGAACAGTGGGTTAACTGGTCTAGGAACAGTGGGTTAATTGGTCTAGGAACAGTGGGTTAACTGGTCTAGGAACAGTGGGTTAATTGGTCTAGGAACAGTGGGTTACCTGGTCTAGGAACAGTGGGTTAATTGGGTTACCTCTAGGAACAGTGGGTTAATTGGTCTAGGAACAGTGGGTTAATTGGTCTAGGAACAGTGGGTTAAACAGTGGTCTAGGAACAGTGGGTTAATTGGTCTAGGAACAGTGGGTTACCTGGTCTAGGAACAGTGGGTTAATTGGTCTAGGAACAGTGGGTTAATTGGTCTAGGAACAGTGGGTTAACTGGTCTAGGAACAGTGGGTTAATTGGTCTAGGAACAGTGGGTTAATTGGTCTAGGAACAGTGGGTTAACTGGTCTAGGAACAGTGGGTTAACTGGTCTAGGAACAGTGGGTTAATTGGTCTAGGAACAGTGGGTTAATTGGTCTAGGAACAGTGGGTTAACCTGGTCTAGGAACAGTGGGTTACCTGGTCTAGGAACAGTGGGTTACTAGGAACTTACCTGGTCTAGGAACAGTGGGTTACCTGGTCTAGGAACAGTGGGTTAACTGGTCTAGGAACAGTGGGTTAATTGGTCTAGGAACAGTGGGTTAATTGGTCTAGGAACAGTGGGTTAATTGGTCTAGGAACAGTGGGTTAATTGGTCTAGGAACAGTGGGTTAATGGTCTAGGAACAGTGGGTTAACTGGTCTAGGAACAGTGGGTTACCTGGTCTAGGAACAGTGGGTTACCTGGTCTAGGAACAGTGGGTTACCTGGTCTAGGAACAGTGGGTTACCTGGTCTAGGAACAGTGGGTTACCTGGTCTAGGAACAGTGGGTTACCTGGTCTAGGAACAGTGGGTTAACTGGTCTAGGAACAGTGGGTTAATTGGTCTAGGAACAGTGGGTTAAGGAACAGTGGGTTACCTGGTCTAGGAACAGTTAACTGGGAACAGTGGGTTAACTGGTCTAGGAACAGTGGGTTAACTGGTCTAGGAACAGTGGGTTAACTGGTCTAGGAACAGTGGGTTACCTGGTCTAGGAACAGTGGGTTACCTGGTCTAGGAACAGTGGGTTACCTGGTCTAGGTCTGGGTTAGGAACAGTGGGTTAACTGGTCTAGGAACAGTGGGTTAATTGGTCTAGGAACAGTGGGTTAATTGGTCTAGGAACAGTGGGTTAATTGGTCTAGGAACAGTGGGTTAACTGGTCTAGGAACAGTGGGTTAATTGGTCTAGGAACAGTGGGTTAACTGGTCTAGGAACAGGGGTTAACTGGTCTAGGAACAGTGGGTTAATTGGTCTAGGAACAGTGGGTTAATTGGTCTAGGAACAGTGGGTTAACTGGTCTAGGAACAGTGGGTTAATTGGTCTAGGAACAGTGGGTTAATTGGTCTAGGAACAGTGGGTTAAACAGTGGGTTGGTCTAGGAACAGTGGGTTAATTGGTCTAGGAACAGTGGGTTAATTGGTCTAGGAACAGTGGGTTAATTGGTCTAGGAACAGTGGGTTAATTGGTCTAGGAACAGTGGGTTAATTGGTCTAGGAACAGTGGGTTAATTGGTCTAGGAACAGTGGGTTAATTGGTCTAGGAACAGTGGTTACTGGTCTAGGAACAGTGGGTTACCTGGTCTAGGAACAGTGGGTTACCTGGTCTAGGAACAGTGGGTTACCTGGTCTAGGAACAGTGGGTTACCTGGTCTAGGAACAGTGGGTTACCTGGTCTAGGAACAGTGGGTTACCTGGTCTAGGAACAGTGGGTTACCTGGTCTAGGAACAGTGGGTTAACTGGTCTAGGAACAGTGGGTTAACTGGTCTAGGAACAGTGGGTTAACTGGTCTAGGAACAG
Source organism: Oncorhynchus gorbuscha (assembly GCF_021184085.1). Classification (NCBI taxonomy): domain Eukaryota; kingdom Metazoa; phylum Chordata; class Actinopteri; order Salmoniformes; family Salmonidae; genus Oncorhynchus; species Oncorhynchus gorbuscha. The sequence goes on along the minus strand of NC_060174.1, from coordinate 105,658,020 downwards.
TGGGTTACCTGGTCTAGGAACAGTGGGTTACCTGGTCTAGGAACAGTGGGTTACCTGGTCTAGGAACAGTGGGTTACCTGGTCTAGGAACAGTGGGTTACCTGGTCTAGGAACAGTGGGTTACCTGGTCTAGGAACAGTGGGTTACCTGGTCTAGGAACATTGGGTTACCTGGTCTAGGAACAGTGGGTTACCTGGTCTAGGAACAGTGGGTTGACTGGTCTAGGAACAGTGGGTTGACTGGTCTAGGAACAGTGGGTTGACTGGTCTAGGAACAGTGGGTTAACTGGTCTAGGAACAGTGGGTTAACTGGTCTAGGAACAGTGGGTTAACTGCCTTGTTCAGGGGCAGAATGACAGATTTTTACCTTGTCAGCTCGGGGATTCGATCTATCAACCCTTCGGTTACTAGTCCAACGCTCTAACCACTAGGCTACCTGCTGGTTACTAGTCCAACGCTCTAACCACTAGGCTACCTGCTGGTTACTAGTCCAACGCTCTAACCACTAGGCTACCTGCTGGTTACTAGTCCAACGCTCTACCCACTAGGCTACCTGCTGGTTACTAGTCCAACGCTCTAACTACTAGTCTACCTGCTGGTTACTGGCCCAACGCTCTAACCACTAGGCTACCTGCTGGTTACTAGTTCAATGCTCTAACCACCAGGCCACCTGCTGGTTACTGGCTCAACACTCTAACCACCAGGCTACCTGCTGTTTACTAGTCCAACACTCTAACCACTAGTCTACCTGCTGGTTACTAGTCCAACTCTCTAACCACTAGGCTACCTGCTGGTTACTAGTCCAACACTCTAACCACTAGGCTAACTGCTGGTTACTGGCCCAACACTCTAACCACTAGGTTACCTGCTGGTTACTAGTCCAACGCTCTAACCATCAGGCCACCTGCTGGTTACTAGTCCAACGCTCTAACCACTAGGCTACCTGCTGGCTACTGGTCCAACACTCTAACCACTAGGTTACCTGCTGGTTACTAGTCCAACGCTCTAACCATCAGGCCACCTGCTGGTTACTAGTCCAACGCTCTAACCACTAGTCTACCTGCTGGTTACTAGTCCAACACTCTAACCACTAGGCTACCTGCTGGTTACTAGTCCAATGCTCTAACCACTAGGCTACCTGCTGGTTACTGGCCCAACGCTCTAACCACTAGGCTACCTGCTGGTTACTGGCCCAACACTCTAACCACTAGGCTACCTGCTGGTTACTGGCCCAACACTCTAACCACTAGGCTACCTGCTGGTTACTGGCCCAACACTCTAACCACTAGGCTACCTGCTGGTTACTGGCCCAACACTCTAACCACTAGTCTACCTGCTGGTTACTAGTCCAACTCTAACCACTAGGCCACCTGCTGCCTCAACCTCCCATTGGATCCCCTTCGTCAGGCCATCTTACCAACGTCTGAGGCTAAAGCCATTACAACGCGAGGTTAACTGTCTGGAAGAAAAATAAGATCAACAGCTCATGATGGCTATGCATGATCATGTCCTTGATATCGTAGCCTTTAGAGCAGGGAAGGGTAACTTCGATATTGGAGAGTCCGCAGTCGGTCGCAGGTCTGCGTTTTGCCATAGGGTGGAATAAAATTGGACTATTCTACCTAACAAGTTGAAATTGAGCCTGCTTTTGGGGGGGACGGCATTGCAGGAGATCTCCAATCCACCTGCTCTACTTCCTGGGTTGGCATGTGGAGGGAAGAGTGTTGGGGGGGGGGGGGGGGGGGTCTCAGTGTGATTGGTGTACAGCCAAGCTTCCTGTCCTGTGATTGGTGTACAGCCAAGCTTCCTGTCCTGGATAGGTAAGGGGGACAGGTTTTACTGGTCTGAACTCAAAAGCCTGTTATGTGCATGATTGATTATTCTTTGTTGAAAACCCCCAAAAGGCCCAAACGTGAGAAGCTTTGAAGAAAAGAAACCAGTTCATGGCTGCACAATATTACATAAAACACAGAGTGAAGATGACACACATCCACGATATAGATAATATTTGTTTATTTTAACCAATAGGATCTCTTTTACAGTGCATTTGTTTTCTTTACTCAAGCATTTGCTAAGTGACAGGTTGTAGCCACTAGTAACTGACTTTAAAGCAGCTACTAGATAATTATATATTACATTACATTGCATATCTGGGTTCCATCACTTCCTCCTTCAGATTTTGCCATTAACAACCCTGCGTGAAAGCCCCTCCCCCCCCCCCCCCCAAAAAAACCCCAAACAATGTTATTGGGCAATGGGTAACCGTGACAACCGTACAGGCGCACCGTCTCATTTAAATCTTCAGTTCATACATTTATTACCAAATCATCTCCTTTACCTCTTCATCTAACGTTCGACTCTTTACATCTTTTTTAAAATATTTTTTAAAAGCAGCTACCATTAAAACAACAAACCAAGTACTGGCCAGTTCAGTTAGTGACCCTGCTGTCGTCTCCATGAGAAAAAGGTTTGAGAAATAAAAATACAATATGGCACTTCTGTCTCAAGGAAAAAAACTGACCAATTAGACGGAAAGAAAATAACAGACTTTTTTTTTTTTGGGGGGGGCCATAAAAGGACAATTTCTAGGATCCACAACCAAACTCTAGCATGGCGTCCGAACTGAAGTTTCACTTCCGTTAGGTAACACGGTAAACTCGGTTTAGATACAAGGCCAAACTCCCCCCTACGGTACAGGAAGTAGATAACATTTTTTTAAAGGAAATTCATAGCACTTTAGTACTTTCTCCAGAGTTATTTTAAGTGCCAGGCATTGACATTCTTGGACAGGAACCTGGTTGATTTAAAGAGGAAGTCTGAAACAGCAGAACTACGATACTGTACATCAACATCAAGCCCCTCTCTCGCATCAGTGTAGAAGTCTAAACTCCGTTATTCAAACCCCGTCCTTCCCCATCAATGAACGACCACCAAGTCCAGGGTGACCTTTCACTGTAAGTGATACTGTACGACAACATCGCAGGACAACACTCCGATTTGGATTCATGGCAAACAGTTTCGTCTTGTCTGGTTGCTTTAGCAGATTCATTAAAATGTTTCTTTTGAAGAGACTCGTCCGATCAGATGACAATTCTAGATCTGATCTTAATTAACCTTCGTCCACACAGATAGTGGGATACCTCAGACTCTCTAAACGTTGTCATGGCTACACATGACAACGACAGAACCACATTAACTGTGCATATTATTTTATTTTTTAAATCTATTTTATTTTTTTATTTTAAATAAACCTCACAGGAATGAACAAGTACACAACCGACCTAATGAACATAAAGACATTATCATCATCATTATCATCATCATCAGGCTTCCAGTTACTTTAAGACTTGCCCATATTATTTAATTTCAAACGATTTACATTCAACCCCCCCCCACAATAAAAGATACGACTGCAAGTAAACAGAACATTTTTTTCTCTCTCTTTCCCTTCCACTCGAGTTTGGTCTCAAATTTTTTTGTAGTGCGCAAAGTAATAATACAAAAAAAGAGACTCTTAGATAATGTAGCAGCATTTAGCTTTTTAAAGTTGTCGTAAGTCACCAGTAGAACAGGTAAAGGCGTTGGAATGCCCCACACTAAGGAGGGCGAGAGATTGTCCTCTGAGGAGAGTAGGGGTGTGTGAGGGGTGCATCAGAGTGGCTTGTTGGTGTGTGCCGGGTGCACTAGAGTGTGTGTGTGTGTGAGGGAGGGGGGGGGTTGAGATGATGGAACATCTCCCAGTAGGTTACAGGTGCAGGGGGGTTATGATGCACCACTGGAGGACAACAGCCCCAGGACAGGACAGGGTAGGGCAGGTGAGGACAGGGCAGGGTAGGTCAGGTGAGGACAGGGTAGGGCAGGTGAGGACAGGGCAGGGTAGGGCAGGTGAGGACAGGGCAGGGTAGGGCAGGTGAGGACAGGACAGGGTAGGGCAGGTGAGGACAGGGCAGGGTAGGGCAGGTGAGGACAGGACAGGGCAGGTGAGGACAGGGCAGGGTAGGGCAGGTGAGGACAGGGCAGGGTAGGGCAGGTGAGGACAGGGCAGGGTAGGGCAGGTGAGGACAGGACAGGGTAGGGCAGGTGAGGACAGGGCAGGGTAGGGCAGGTGAGGACAGGACAGGGCAGGTGAGGACAGGGTAGGGCAGGTGAGGACAGGACAGGGTAGGGCAGGTGAGGACAGGACAGGGTAGGGCAGGTGAGGACAGGGCAGGGTAGGGCAGGTGAGGACAGGGTAGGGCAGGTGAGGACAGGACAGGGTAGGGCAGGTGAGGACAGGGTAGGGCAGGTGAGGACAGGACAGGGCAGGTGAGGACAGGACAGGGCAGGTGAGGACAGGACAGGGCAGGTGAGGACAGGACAGGGTAGGGCAGGTGAGGACAGGACAGGGTAGGGCAGGTGAGGACAGGACAGGGTAGGGCAGGTGAGGACAGGACAGGGTAGGGCAGGTGAGGACAGGACAGGGTAGGGCAGGTGAGGACAGGGCAGGGTAGGGCAGGTGAGGACAGGACAGGGTAGGGCAGGTGAGGACAGGGCAGGGTAGGGCAGGTGAGGACAGGGCAGGGCAGGTGAGGACAGGGTAGGGCAGGCGAGGACAGGACAGGGCAGGGCAGGTGAGGACAGGGCAGGTGAGGACAGGGCAGGGCAGGGTAGGACAGGGCAGGTGAGGACAGGGCAGGGCAGGACAAGGCAGGGCAGGACTGGGCAGGGCAACGCAGGGTAGGACAGGGCAGGGCAGGACTGGGCAGGACAGGGCAGGGCACTGAAGCCTTCCTTCCAAGCTGTATGTGTTTGACCAAAAGGGGTTAAACTCAGTGGGAGAACATCTGCTCCTCTTCCTCCTACATTTCATTCACTACCATCCTCTCTTCTACTCCAGTCAGTGTCTCATCCCCTCTTCTACTCCAGTATCTCATCCCCTCTTCTACTCCAGTCAGTGTCTCATCCCCTCTTCTACTCCAGTCAGTATCTCATCCCCTCTTCTACTCCAGTCAGTGTCTCATCCCCTCTTCTACTCAGTCAGTGTCTCATCCCCTCTTCTACTCCAGTCAGTGTCTCATCCCTCTTCTACTCCAGTCAGTGTCTCATCCCTCTTCTACTCCAGTCAGTATCTCATCCCCTCTTCTACTCCAGTCAGTGTCTCATCCCCTCTTCTACTCCAGTCAGTATCTCATCCCCTCTTCTACTCCAGTCAGTCTCTCATCCCCTCTTCTACTCCAGTCAGTATCTCATCCCCTCTTCTACTCCAGTCAGTATCTCATCCCCTCTTCTACTCCAGTCAGTCTCTCATCCCCTCTTCTACTCCAGTCAGTATCTCATCCCCTCTTCTACTCCAGTCAGTATCTCATCCCCTCTTCTACTCCAGTCAGTGTCTCATCCCCTCTTCTACTCCAGTCAGTGTCTCTCATCCCCAGCAGTCAATGGCCTCTCTCCATTCTCAAGCTTTGCCTCCCTCCCACAGAGCAACAAGTCCTTCTCCCCCCCCCCCACAGCCAAGACCAGACCATGTTAGGGTAGTGGGAATGGGGCACTTGGCTCATATCTGTCCAAAGCTGACCCAAGATGGTGCTGATCCAGGTCCTAACTGAACCGAGCCAAGCCAGGCCAGATTGAGCCATTCAGTAAAGGGCTCTCTCTCTCTCTCTCTCTCTCTGGTCTCTCAGCTGGAGGCTGTGGCGATGGGCTTCTTGAGCTGCTGGCTGCGGATCTCTCTGTTCCTAGCCTCCAGCAGCAGGTCACAGCAGACGTTACACACCAACACAGGGTCATACAGCTGCTGGTCTGGGATGGGCAGCTTCAGGTGGCAGCAGTCTTTACAGAACACATTGCCACAGTTCCTGAGCAGGACAGAGTGAGAGGACAGAGTGAGAGGACAGAGTGAGAGGACAGAGTGAGAGGACAGAGTGAGAGGACAGAGTGAGAGGACAGAGTGAGAGGACAGAGTGACAGGACAGAGTGACAGGACAGAGTGAGAGGACAGAGTGAGAGGACAGAGTGAGAGGACAGAGTCAACCAGATTCACATTTCAGTAGTGAGTCATTTAACAGACTCTCTTATCCAGAGCCACTACAGTAGTGAGTCATTTAACAGACTCTCTTATCCAGAGCCACTACAGTAGTGAGTCATTTAGCAGACTCTCTTATCCAGAGCCACTATAGTAGTGAGTCATTTAACAGACTCTCTGATCCAGAGACATTACAGTAGTGAATCATTTAACAGACTCTCTGATCCAGAGCCACTATAGTAGTGAGTCATTTAACAGACTCTCTGATCCAGAGACATTACAGTAGTGAATCATTTAACAGACTCTCTGATCCAGAGAGTACATTCAACTAAGGTCGGTAAAACAAACCCTAGAAAATATATATATATATATATATTTTTAACTTTTAGGAAAAACAGGAGCTGTCGTTCGTGCAGCTAAGTGCTTTTTAAAATCTCAAATTCCTAGTAGGTTCGGTATAATATCTGCTGAGCGGTGAGAGTACGGACGATGTTTAGTATCCTACACTTTACAGGACCATACTTTTGATCTCCTATCCAGGAGCATCTCCTATCCAGGGACATCTCTTATCCAGGGACATCTCCTATCCAGGGACATCTCTTATCCAGGGACATCTCCTATCCAGGGACATCTCTTATCCAGGGACATCTCTTATCCTATCCAGGGACATCTCTTATCCAGGGACATCTCTTATCCTATCCAGGGACATCTCTTATCCTATCCAGGGACATCTCTTATCCAGGGACATCTCTTATCCAGGGACATCTCTTATCCTATCCAGGGACATCTCTTATCCAGGGACATCTCTTATCCAGGGACATCTCTTATCCAGGGACATCTCTTATCCTATCCAGGGACATCTCTTATCCAGGGACATCTCTTATCCAGGGACATCTCTTATCCAGGGACATCTCTTATCCAGGGACATCTCTTATCCAGGGACATCTCTTATCCAGGAACATCTCTTATCCAGGGACATCTCCTATCCAGGAGCATCTCCTATCCAGGAGCATCTCCTATCCAGGGACATCTCTTATCCTATCCAGGGACATCTCTTATCCTATCCAGGGACATCTCTTATCCTATCCAGGGACATCTCTTATCCAGGGACATCTCTTATCCAGGGACATCTCTTATCCAGGAACATCTCTTATCCAGGGACATCTCCTATCCAGGAGCATCTCCTATCCAGGAGCATCTCCTATCCAGGGACATCTCTTATCCTATCCAGGGACATCTCTTATCCTATCCAGGGACAGCTCTTATCCTATCTAGAGACATCTCTTATCTAATCCAGAGACATCTCTTATCTAATCCAGAGACATCTCTTATCTAATCCAGAGACATCTCTTATCTAATCCAGAGACATCTCTTATCTAATCCAGAGACATCTCTTATCCAATCCAGAGACATCTCTTATCCTATCTAGAGACATCTCTTATCTAATCTAGAGACATCTCTTATCCTATCCAGGGACATCTCTCATCCTATCCAGGGACATCTCTTATCCAGGGACATCTCTTATCCAGGGACATCTCTTATCCTATCCAGGGACATCTCTCATCTAGAGACATCTCTCATCTAGAGACATCTCTCATCTAGAGACATCTCTCATCTAGAGACATCTCTCATCTAGAGACATCTCTCATCTAGAGACATCTCTCATCTAGAGACATCTCTCATCTAGAAACATCTCTTATCCTATCCAGGGACATCTCTTATCCAGGGACATCTCTTATCCTATCCAGGGACATCTCTCATCTAGAGACATCTCTCATCTAGAGACATCTCTCATCTAGAGACATCTCTCATCTAGAGACATCTCGACTTCTTGATTGACGCTTAACAAACCTGCAGTGATGACGTCTCTTGGCCATCCAGAATTCACAGTCACAGTTGAAACAATGAGAGGCCATGTGATCAGGCACCCACCTCGTGACCTACACACACACACACACACACACACACACACACACACACACACACACACACACACACACACACACACACACACACACACACACACACACACACACACACACACACACACACACACACACACACATTAGAACAGTGTGCGGCAGATGGGTATCTGGGGCAGAAAGGTAAAAGGAGAGTGGGAGGGGCTGTAGTGTTCAATGTAGTATAAGGTTAGATGTAGGGGTTAGGTGTTGGGATTAGGGGGTTGGGATAGGTGTTGGGATTAGGGGGTTGGGGTTAGGGGGTTGGGGTTAGGTGTTGGGATTAGGGGGTTGGGATTAGGGGGTTGGGGTTAGGTATTGGGGTTAGGGGGCTATGTGTTGGGAATAGGGAGTTAGGTGGTAGGGTGTTGGGATTAGGTGTTGGGGTTAGGATTAGGGGGTTGGGTATTGGGATTAGGGGGTTGGGTGTTGGGGTTAGGAATTGGGGTTAGGGGGCTAGGTGTTGGGATTAGGGGTTGGGCGGTAGGGTGTTGGGATTAGGGGCTAGGTGGTGGGGTTAGGGGCTAGGTTTTGGGATTAGGGGTTGGGCGGTAGGGTGTTGGGATTAGGGGGCTAGGTGGTGGGGGCTAGGTGGTGGTGTTGGGTATTGGGGGATAGGTGGTGGGGTGTTGGGGTTAGGTATTAAGGTAGGGTATTGGGGCTAGGTGTTGGGGTTAGGGGCTAGGTGGTGGGGTTAGGGGCTAGGTGGTGGGGTATTGGAGTTAGGGGGCTAGGTGGTGGGGTATTGGAGTTTGGTATTGGGGTGGTGGGGTATTGGGGTTAGGGGGTATTGGGGTTAGGTATTGGGGTGGTGGGTATTGGGGCTAGGTGTTGGGGTATTGGAGTTAGGTATTGGGGTGGGGGGTATTGGGGTTAGGTATGGGGTGGTGGGGTATTGGGGTGGTGGGGTTAAGGGGCTAGGTGGTGGGGTATTTGGGTTAGGTATTGGGGTGGGGGGTATTGGGGTTAAGGGGCTAGGTGGTGGGGTATTGGGGTTAAGGGGCTAGGTGGTGGGGTATTGGGGTTAGGTGGTGGGGTATTGGGGTTAGGTATTGGGGTGGTGGGGTATTGGGTTTAGGGGGCTAGGTAATGGATTATTGGGATATGGTAGTGGGGTGGTGGGGCATTGGAGTTAGGGGCTAGGTAATGGGGTATGGTAGTGGGGTTAGGGGGCTAGGTGGTGGGGTATTGGGTTTAGGGGGCTAGGTATTGGGGTATTGGGGTATGGTATTGGGCTGGTGGGGTATTGTGGTATGGTGTTGGGCTGGTGGGGTATTGGGGTTAGGGGGCTAGGTAATGGGGTATTGTGGTATGGTATTGGGCTGGTGGGGTATTGGGGTTAGGGGGCTAGGTAATGGGGTATTGTGGTATGGTATTGGGCTGGTGGGGTATTGGGGTTAGGGGGCTAGGTAATGGGGTATTGTGGTATGGTATTGGGCTGGTGGGGTATTGGGGTTAGGGGGCTAGGTAATGGGGTATTGTGGTATGGTATTGGGCTGGTGGGGTATTGTGGTATGGTTATATATAAGAAGCAGTAGAGAGAGAAACCTGCAGTAGACTATGAGGAACGCTGACCTCTGTGTCCTTCTGCTCTACTCTGTCCCAGCTGCCCTCTGAGAAACGGTCCTCGCTGTGGTCTGACAGACTGTCCTCCTCATCACTGTCGTCTGACTCACGCAGACAAGTCTGGAGACGGAGAGGACACAGGTTAACATGAGAGGGAGGGTGACGAGACGAGAGGGAGGGTGACGAGACGAGAGGGAGGGTGACGAGACGAGAGGGAGGGTGACGTGGCGAGAGGGAGGGTGACGAGAGGGAGGGAGGGAGACGAGAGGGAGGGAGACGAGAGGGAGGGAGACGTGGCGAGAGGGAGGGAGGGAGACGAGAGGGAGGGAGACGTGGCGAGAGGGAGGGAGACGTGACGAGAGGGAGGGAGACGTGATGAGAGGGAGGGAGGGAGACGAGAGGGAGGGAGACGTGGCGAGAGGGAGGGTGACGTGGCGAGAGGGAGGGAGGGAGACGAGAGAGAGGGAGGGAGGGAGACGAGAGAGAGGGAGGGAGGGAGACGAAGAGAGAGGGAGGGAGGGAGACGAAGAGAGAGGGAGGGAGGGAGACGAGAGAGAGAGTGAGGGAGGGAGACGAAGAGAGAGGGAGGGAGGGAGACGAGAGAGAGAGAGGGAGGGAGGAGAGAGAGAGAGAGGGAGACGAGAGAGAGGAGGGAGGGAGACGAGAGAGGGAGGGTGATGAGACGAGAGGGAGGGTGACGAGACGAGAGGGAGGGTGACGAGACGAGAGGGAGGGTGACGAGACGAGAGGGAGGGAGGGTGACGAGACGAGAGGGAGGGTGACGAGACGAGAGGGAGGGTGACGAGAGAAGAGAGGGAGCGTGACGAGAGACGAGAGGGAGGGTGACGAGAGGGAGGGTGACGAGACGAGAGGGAGGGTGACGAGACGAGAGGGTGACGAGACGAGAGGGAGGGTGACAGGGTGATGTGAGGGAGGGAGACGTGGCGAGAGAGAGGAGACGTGGTGAGAGGGAGGGAGGTTGACGAGGCGGGGAGGGAGGGTGACGAGAGGGAGGGAGGCGAGAGGGAGGGAGACGTGGCGAGAGGGAGGGTGACGAGAGGGAGGGAGGGAGACGAGAGGGATGGAGACGAGAGGGAGGGAGACGTGGCGAGAGGGAGGGAGGGAGACGAGAGGGAGGGAGACGTGGCGAGAGGGAGGGAGACGTGGTGAGAGGGAGGGAGACGTGGTGAGAGGGAGGGAGGTTGACGAGACGGGAGGGAGGGTGATGAGAGGGAGGGAGGCGAGAGGGAGGGTGACAGGGTGATGTGAGGGAGGGAGACGTGGCGAGAGAGAGGGAGACGTGGTGAGAGGAGGGAGGTTGACGAGACGGGAGGGAGGGTGACGAGAGGGAGGGAGGCGAGAGGGAGGGAGACGTGGCGAGAGGGAGGGTGACGAGAGGGAGGGAGGGAGACGAGAGGGAGGGAGATGAGAGGGAGGGAGATGAGAGGGAGGGAGACGTGGCGAGAGGGAGGGAGGGAGGGAGACGAGAGAGAGGGAGGGTGATGAGACGAGAGGGAGGGTGACGAGACGAGAGGGAGGGTGACGAGACGAGAGGGAGGGTGACGAGACGAGAGGGAGGGTGACGAGACGAGAGGGAGGGTGACGTGGCGAGAGGGAGGGAGACGAGAGAGAGGGAGGGAGGGAGACGAGAGAGAGGGAGGGAGGGAGACGAAGAGAGGGAGGGAGGGAGACGAGAGAGAGTGAGGGAGGGAGACGAGAGAGAGAGGGAGGGAGACGAAGAGAGAGGGAGGGAGGGAGACGAGAGAGAGAGAGGGAGGGAGACGAGAGAGAGAGAGGGAGACGAGAGAGAGGGAGGGATGGTGACGAGAGAGAGGGAGGGAGGGTGACAAGAGAGAGGGAGGGAGGGAGGGTGACAAGAGAGAGGGAGGGAGGGTGATGAAGAGAGAGGGAGGGAGAGAGGGTGACGAAGAGAGAGGGAGGGAGGGAGGGTGACGAAGAGAGAGGGAGGGAGGGAGGGTGATGAAGAGAGAGGGAGGGAGGGAGGGTGATGAAGAGAGGGGAGGGTGACAGGGTGATGTGAGGAGGGAGACGTGGCGAGAGAGAGGGAGACGTGGTGAGAGGGAGGGAGGTTGACGAGACGGGAGGGAGGGTGACGAGAGGGAGGGAGGCGAGAGGGAGGGAGACGTGGCGAGAGGGAGGGTGACGAGAGGGAGGGAGGGAGACGAGAGGGAGGGAGACGAGAGGGGAGGGAGACGTGGCGAGAGGGAGGGAGGGAGACGAGAGAGAGGGAGGGTGATGAGACGAGAGGGAGGGTGACGAGACGAGAGGGAGGGTGACGAGACGAGAGGGAGGGTGACGAGACGAGAGGGAGGGTGACGTGGCGAGAGGGAGGGTGACGAGACGAGAGGGAGGGTGACGTGGCGAGAGGGAGGGAGGGAGACGAGAGAGAGGGAGGGAGGGAGACGAGAGAGAGGGAGGGAGGGAGACGAAGAGAGAGGGGGAGGGAGGGAGACGAGAGAGAGTGAGGGAGGGAGACGAAGAGAGAGGGAGGGAGGGAGACGAGAGAGAGAGGGAGGGAGGGAGGGAGACGAGAGAGAGAGAGGGAGACGAGAGAGAGGGAGGGAGGGAGACGAGAGAGAGGGAGGGATGGTGACGAGAGAGAGGGAGGGAGGGTGACAAGAGAGAGGGAGGGAGGGAGGGTGACAAGAGAGAGGAGGGAGGGTGACGAAGAGAGAGGGAGGGAGGGAGGGTGACGAAGAGAGAGGGAGGGAGGGTGATGAAGAGAGAGGGAGGGAGGGTGACGAAGAGAGGGAGGGAGGGAGGGAGGGTGACGAGAGAGAGACAGGGAGGGAGGGTGACGAGAGAGAGGGAGGGAGGGTGACGAGAGAGAGGGAGGGAGGGAGACGAGCGAGAGAGAGGGAGGGAGGGAGACGTGGCGAGAGGGAGGGTGACGTGGCGAGAGGGAGGGAGACGAGAGAGAGGAGGGAGACGAGAGAGAGGGAGACGAGAGAGAGGGAGGGAGACGAGAGAGAGAGGGAGGGAGACGAGAGAGAGGGAGGGAGGGAGGGTGACGAGAGAGAGAGGGGGGAGGGAGGATGACGAGAGAGAGAGAGGGAGGGTGACGAAGAGAGAGGGAGGGAGGGAGGGTGACGAGAGAGAGGGAGGGAGGGAGGGTGACGAAGAGAGAGGGAGGGAGGGAGGGTGTGAAGAGAGAGGGAGGGAGGGAGGGTGACGAAGAGAGGGGAGGGAGGGAGGGTGACGAAGAGAGAGGGAGGGAGGGTGACGAAGAGAGAGGGAGGGAGGGAGGGTGACGAAGAGAGAGGGAGGGAGGGAGGGTGACGAGAGAGGGAGGGAGGGAGGGTGACGAGAGAGAGGGAGGGAGGGAGGGTGACGAGAGAGAGGGAGGGAGGAGGGTGACGAGAGAGAGGGAGGGAGGGAGGGTGAAAGAGAGAGGGAGGGAGACGAGAGAGAGGGAGACGAGAGAGAGGGAGGGAGACGAGAGAGAGAGAGGGAGGGAGACGAGAGAGAGGGAGGGAGGGTGACGAGAGAGAGAGAGAGAGGGAGGGAGGGAGAGAGAGAGAGGAGGGAGGGTGACGAAGAGAGAGGGAGGGAGGGAGGGTGACAAAGAGAGAGGGAGGGAGGGAGGGTGACGAAGAGAGAGGGAGGGAGGGAGGGTGAAAGAGAGAGGGAGGGAGGGAGGGTGACGAAGAGAGAGGGAGGGAGGGAGGGTGACGAAGAGAGAGGGAGGGAGGGAGGGTGACGAAGAGAGAGGGAGGGAGGGAGGGTGACGAGAGAGAGGGAGGGAGGGAGGGTGACGAGAGAGGGGAGGGAGGGAGGGTGACGAGAGAGAGGGAGGGAGGGAGGGTGACGAGAGAGGGAGGGAGGGAGGGTGAAGAAGAGAGAGGAGGGAGGGAGGGTGAAGAGAGAGGGAGGGAGGGAGGGTGACGAAGAGAGAGGGAGGGAGGGAGGGTGACGAAGAGAGAGGGAGGGAGGGAGGGTAACGAAGAGAGAGGGAGGGGAGGGAGGGTGACGAGAGAGAGGGAGGGAGGGAGGGTGACGAGAGAGAGGGAGGGAGGGAGGGTGACGAGAGAGAGGGAGGGAGGGAGGGTGACGAGAGAGAGGGAGGGAGGGAGGGTGACGAGAGAGAGGGAGGGAGGGAGGGTGACGAGAGAGAGGGAGGGAGGGAGGGTGACGAGAGAGAGGGAGGGAGGGTGACGAGAGAGAGGGAGGGAGGGAGGGTGACGAGAGAGAGGGAGGGAGGGGGTGACGAGAGAGAGGGAGGGTGACGAGAGGGAGGGAGGGAGGCGAGAGGGATGGAGACGAGAGGGAGGGAGACGTGGCGAGAGGGAGGGAGACGAGAGGGAGGGAGACGTGGCGAGAGGGAGGGAGACGTGGTGAGAGGGAGGGAGGTTGACGAGACGGGAGGGAGGATGATGAGAAGGAGGGAGGCGAGAGGGAGGGTGACAGGGTGATGTGAGGGAGGGAGACGTGGCGAGAGAGAGGAGACGTGGTGAGAGGGAGGGAGGTTGACGAGACGGGAGGGAGGGTGACGAGAGGGAGGGAGGCGAAGGGAGGGAGACGTGGCGAGAGGGAGGGTGACGAGAGGGAGGGAGGGAGACGAGAGGGAGGGAGACGAGAGGGAGGGAGACGTGGCGAGAGGGAGGGAGACGTGGCGAGAGGGAGGGTGATGAGACGAGAGGGAGGGTGACGAGACGAGAGGGAGGGTGACGAGACGAGAGGGAGGGTGACGAGACGAGAGGGAGGGTGACGAGACGAGAGGGAGGGAGGGTGACGAGACGAGAGGGAGGGTGACGAGACGAGAGGGAGGGAGGGTGGCGAGACGAGAGGGAGGGTGACGAGAGACGAGAGGGAGGGAGGGTGACGAGACGAGAGGGAGGGTGACGAGACGAGAGGGTGACGAGACGAGAGGGTGACGAGACGAGAGGGAGGGTGACAGGGTGATGTGAGGGAGGGAGACGTGGCGAGAGAGAGGGAGACGTGGTGAGAGGGAGGGAGGTTGACGAGACGGGAGGGAGGGTGACGAGAGGGAGGGAGGCGAGAGGGAGGGAGACGTGGCGAGAGGGAGGGTGACGAGACGAGAGGGTGACGAGACGAGACGAGAGGGTGACGAGACGAGAGGGAGGGTGACAGGGTGATGTGAGGGAGGGAGACGTGGCGAGAGAGAGGGAGACGTGGTGAGAGGAGGGAGGTTGACGAGACGGGAGGGAGGGAGGGTGACAAGAGGGAGGGAGGCGAGAGGGAGGGAGACGTGGCGAGAGGGAGGGTGACGAGAGGGAGGGAGGGAGACGAGAGGGATGGAGACGAGAGGGAGGGAGACGTGGCGAGAGGGAGGGAGACGAGAGGGAGGGAGACGTGGCGAGAGGGAGGGAGGTTGACGAGACGGGGAGGGAGGGTGACGAGAGGGAGGGAGGCGAGAGGGAGGGAGACGTGGCGAGAGGGAGGGTGACGAGAGGGAGGGAGGGAGACGAGAGGGAGGGAGACGAGAGGGAGGGAGACGTGGCGAGAGGGAGGGAGGGTGATGAGACGAGAGGGAGGGTGACGAGACGAGAGGGAGGGTGACGAGACGAGAGGGAGGGTGACGAGACGAAAGGGAGGGTGACGAGACGAGAGGGAGGGTGACGAGACGAGAGGAGGGTGACGTGGCGAGAGGGAGGGAGGGAGACGAGAGAGAGGGAGGGAGGGAGACGAGAGAGAGGGAGGGAGGGAGACGAAGAGAGAGGGAGGGAGGGAGACGAGAGAGAGTGAGGGAGGGAGACGAGAGAGAGTGAGGGAGGGAGACGAAGAGAGAGGGAGGGAGGGAGACGAGAGAGAGAGAGGGAGGGAGGGAGACGAGAGAGAGAGAGGGAGACGAGAGAGAGGGAGGGAGGGAGACGAGAGAGAGGGAGGGATGGTGACGAGAGAGAGGGAGGGAGGGTGACAAGAGAGAGGGAGGGAGGGAGGGTGACAAGAGAGAGGGAGGGAGGGTGACGAAGAGAGAGGGAGGGAGAGAGGGTGACGAAGAGAGAGGGAGGGAGGGAGGGTGACGAAGAGAGAGGGAGGGAGGGAGGGTGATGAAGAGAGAGGGAGGGTGACAGGGTGATGTGAGGAGGAGACGTGGCGAGAGAGAGGGAGACGTGGTGAGAGGGAGGGAGGTTGACGAGACGGGAGGGAGGGTGACGAGAGGGAGGGAGGCGAGAGGGAGGGAGACGTGGCGAGAGGGAGGGTGACGAGAGGGGAGGGAGGGAGGCGAGAGGGAGGGTGACGAGAGGGAGGGAGGGAGACGAGAGGGAGGGAGACGAGAGGGAGGGAGACATGGCGAGAGGGAGGGAGGGAGACGAGAGAGAGGGAGGGTGATGAGACGAGAGGGAGGGTGACGAGACGAGAGGGAGGGTGACGAGACGAGAGGGAGGGTGACGAGACGAGAGGGAGGGAGGGTGACGAGACGAGAGGGAGGGTGACGAGACGAGAGGGAGGGTGATGTGGCGAGAGGGAGGGAGGGAGACGAGAGAGAGAGGGAGGGAGACGAGAGAGAGGGAGGGAGGGAGACGAAGAGAGAGGGAGGGAGGGAGACGAGAGAGAGGGAGGGAGGGAGACGAGAGAGAGTGAGGGAGGGAGACGAAGAGAGAGAGAGGAGGGAGACGAGAGAGAGAGAGGGAGGGAGGGAGACGAGAGAGAGAGAGGGAGACGAGAGAGAGGGAGGGAGACGAGAGAGGGAGGGATGATGACGAAAGAGAGGGAGGGAGGGTGACAAGAGAGAGGGAGGGAGGGAGGGTGACAAGAGAGAGGAGGGAGGGTGACGAAGAGAGAGGGAGGGAGAGAGGGTGACGAAGAGAGAGGGAGGGAGGGAGGGTGACGAAGAGAGAGGGAGGGAGGGTGATGAAGAGAGAGGGAGGGAGGGTGACGAAGAGAGAGGGAGGGAGGGAGGGTGACGAGAGAGAGACAGGGAGGGAGGGTGACGAGAGAGAGGGAGGGAGGGTGACGAGAGAGAGGGAGGGAGACGAACGAGAGAGAGGGAGGGAGACGTGGCGAGAGGGAGGGTGACGTGGCGAGAGGGAGGGAGACGAGAGAGAGGGAGGGAGACGAGAGAGAGGGAGGGAGACGAGAGAGAGGGAGGGAGACGAGAGAGAGAGAGGGAGGGAGACGAGAGAGAGAGAGGGAGACGAGAGAGAGGGAGGGAGGGAGACGAGAGAGGGAGGGAGGGAGACGAGAGAGGAGGGATGGTGACGAGAGAGAGGGAGGGAGGGTGACAAGAGAGAGGGAGGGAGGGGTGACGAGAGAGAGGGAGGGAGGGAGGGTGACGAGAGAGAGGGAGGGAGGGAGGGTGACGAGAGAGAGGGAGGGAGGGAGGGTGACGAGAGAGAGGGAGGGAGGGAGGGAGACGAGAGAGGGAGGGAGACGAGAGAGAGGAGGGAGACGAGAGAGAGGGAGGGAGACGAGAGAGAGAGAGGGAGGGAGAGGAGAGGAGAGAGAGGGAGGGAGGGAGACGAGAGAGAGAGAGGGAGACGAGAGAGAGGGAGGGAGACGAGAGAGGGAGGGATGGTGACGAAAGAGAGGGAGGGAGGGTGACAAGAGAGAGGGAGGGAGGGAGACAAGAGAGAGGGAGGGAGGGTGACGAAGAGAGAGGGAGGGAGAGAGGGTGACGAAGAGAGAGGGAGGGAGGGAGGGTGACGAAGAGAGAGGGAGGGAGGGTGATGAAGAGAGAGGAGGGAGGGTGACGAAGAGAGAGGGAGGGAGGGAGGGTGACGAGAGAGAGACAGGGAGGGAGGGTGACGAGAGAGGGAGGGAGGGTGACGAGAGAGAGGGAGGGAGAACGAGAGAGAGAGGGAGGGAGACGTGGCGAGAGGGAGGGTGACGGGCGAGAGGGAGGGAGACGAGAGAGAGGGAGGGAGACGAGAGAGAGGAGGGAGACGAGAGAGAGGGAGGGAGACGAGAGAGAGAGAGGGAGGGAGACGAGAGAGAGAGAGGAGACGAGAGAGAGGGAGGGAGGGAGACGAGAGAGGAGGGAGGAGAGAGAGAGGGAGGGATGGTGACGAGAGAGAGGGAGGGAGGGTGACAAGAGAGAGGGAGGGAGGGTGACGAGAGAGAGGGAGGGAGGGAGGGTGACGAGAGAGAGGGAGGGAGGGAGGGTGACGAGAGAGAGGGAGGGAGGGAGGGTGACGAGAGAGAGGGAGGGAGGGAGGGAGACGAGAGAGAGGGAGGGAGACGAGAGAGAGGGAGGGAGACGAGAGAGAGGGAGGGAGACGAGAGAGAGAGAGGGAGGGAGAGGAGAGAGAGAGACGAGAGAGAGGGAGGGAGACGAGAGAGGGAGGGATGGTGACGAGAGAGAGGGAGGGAGGGTGACAAGAGAGAGGGAGGGAGGGAGGGTGACAAGAGAGAGGGAGGGAGGGAGGGTGACGAGAGAGAGGGAGGGAGGGTGACGAGAGAGAGGGAGGGAGGGAGGGTGACGAGAGAGAGGAGGGAGGGAGGGTGACGAGAGAGAGGGAGGGAGGGAGGGTGACGAGAGAGAGGGAGGGAGGGAGGGTGACGAGAGAGAGGGAGGGAGGGAGGGTGAGAGAGAGGGAGGGAGGGAGGGTGACGAGAGAGGGGAGGGAGGGTGACGAGAGAGAGGGAGGGAGGGAGGGTGACGAGAGAGAGGAGGGAGGGAGGGTGACGAGAGAGAGGGAGGGAGGGAGGGTGACGAGAGAGAGGGAGGGAGGGAGGGTGACGAGAGAGAGGGAGGGAGGGAGGGTGACGAAGAGAGAGGGAGGGAGGGAGGGTGACGAAGAGAGAGGGAGGGAGGGAGGGTGACGAAGAGAGAGGGAGGGAGGGAGGGTGACGAAGAGAGAGGGAGGGAGGGAGGGTGACGAAGAGAGAGGGAGGGAGGGTGACGAGAGAGAGGGAGGGAGGGAGGGTGACGAGAGAGAGGGAGGGAGGGAGGGTGACGAGAGAGAGGGAGGGAGGGAGGGTGACGAGAGAGAGGGAGGGAGGGAGGGTGACGAGAGAGAGGGAGGGAGGGTGACGAGAGAGAGGAGGGAGGGAGGGTGACGAGAGAGAGGGAGGGTGACGAGAGGGAGGGAGGGAGACGAGAGGGATGGAGACGAGAGGGAGGGAGACGTGGCGAGAGGGAGGGAGGGAGACGAGAGGGAGGGAGACGTGGCGAGAGGGAGGGAGACGTGGTGAGAGGGAGGGAGGTTGACGAGACGGGAGGGAGGGTGATGAGAGGGAGGGAGGCGAGAGGGAGGGTGACAGGGTGATGTGAGGGAGGGAGACGTGGCGAGAGAGAGGGAGACGTGGTGAGAGGGAGGGAGGTTGACGAGACGGGAGGGAGGGTGACGAGAGGGGAGGGAGGCGAGAGGGAGGGAGACGTGGCGAGAGGGAGGGTGACGAGAGGGAGGGAGGGAGACGAGAGGGAGGGAGACGTGGCGAGAGGGAGGGAGGAGACGTGGCGAGAGGGAGGGTGATGAGACGAGAGGGAGGGTGACGAGACGAGAGGGAGGGTGACGAGACGAGAGGGAGGGTGACGAGACGAGAGGGAGGGAGGGTGACGAGACGAGAGGGAGGGTGACGAGACGAGAGGGAGGGTGACGAGAGAAGAGAGGGAGCGTGACGAGAGACGAGAGGGAGGGTGACGAGAGGGAGGGTGACGAGACGAGAGGGAGGGTGACGAGACGAGAGGGTGACGAGACGAGAGGGAGGGTGACAGGGTGATGTGAGGAGGGAGACGTGGCGAGAGAGAGGGAGACGTGGTGAGAGGGAGGGAGGTTGACGAGACGGGAGGGAGGGAGGGTGACGAGAGGGAGGGGAGGCGAGAGGGAGGGAGACGTGGCGAGAGGGAGGGTGACGAGAGGGAGGGAGACGAGAGGGATGGAGACGAGAGGGAGGGAGACGTGGCGAGAGGGAGGGAGACGTGGTGAGAGGGAGGGAGGTTGACGAGACGGGAGGGAGGGTGATGAGAGGGAGGGAGGCGAGAGGGAGGGTGACAGGGTGATGTGAGGAGGGAGACGTGGCGAGAGAGAGGGAGACGTGGTGAGAGGGAGGGAGGTTGACGAGACGGGAGGGAGGGTGACGAGAGGGAGGGAGGCGAGAGGGAGGGAGACGTGGCGAGAGGGAGGGTGACGAGAGGGAGGGAGGGAGACGAGAGGGAGGGAGACGAGAGGGAGGGAGACGTGGCGAGAGGGAGGGAGACGTGACGAGAGGGAGGGAGACGTGACGAGAGGGAGGGAGGGAGACGAGAGGGAGGGAGACGTGGCGAGAGGGAGGGTGACGTGGCGAGAGGGAGGGAGACGAGAGAGAGGGAGGGAGACGAGAGAGGGAGGGAGGGAGACGAAGAGAGAGGAGGGAGGGAGACGAGAGAGAGTGAGGGAGGGAGACGAAGAGAGAGGGAGGGAGGGAGACGAGAGAGAGAGAGGGAGGGAGGGAGACGAGAGAGAGAGAGGGAGACGAGAGAGAGGGAGGGAGGGAGACGAGAGAGAGGGAGGGAGACGAGAGAGAGGGAGGGATGGTGACGAGAGAGAGGGAGGGTGACAAGAGAGAGGGAGGGAGGGAGGGTGACGAAGAGAGAGGGAGGGAGGGAGGGTGACGAAGAGAGAGGGAGGGAGGGAGGGTGACGAAGAGAGGGAGGGAGGGTGACGAAGAGAGAGGGAGGGAGGGAGGGAGGGTGACGAGAGAGAGACAGGGAGGGAGGGTGACGAGAGAGAGGGAGGGAGGGTGACGAGAGAGAGGGAGGGAGGGAGACGAGCGAGAGAGAGGGAGGGAGGGAGACGTGGCGAGAGGGAGGGTGACGTGGCGAGAAGGAGGAGACGAGAGAGAGGGAGGGAGACGAGAGAGGGGAGGGAGACGAGAGAGAGGGAGGGAGACGAGAGAGAGGGAGGGAGACGAGAGAGAGGAGGGAGACGAGAGAGAGGGAGGGAGACGAGAGAGAGAGAGGGAGGGAGGGAGACGAGAGAGAGAGGGAGGGAGGGTGAAGAGAGAGGGAGGGAGGGAGGGAGGGTGACGAAGAGAGAGGGAGGGAGGGAGGGTGACGAAGAGAGAGGGAGGGAGGGAGGGTGACGAAGAGAGAGGGAGGGAGGGAGGGTGACGAAGAGAGAGGGAGGGAGGGAGGGTGACGAAGAGAGAGGGAGGGAGGGTGACGAAGAGAGAGGGAGGGAGGGAGGGTGACGAAGAGAGAGGGAGGGAGGGAGGGTGACGAAGAGAGAGGGAGGGAGGGAGGGTGACGAAGAGAGAGGGAGGGAGGGAGGGTGACGAAGAGAGAGGGAGGGAGGGTGACGAGAGAGAGGGAGGGAGGGAGGGTGACGAGAGAGAGGGAGGGAGGGAGGGAGGGTGACGAGAGAGAGGAGGGAGGGAGGGTGACGAGAGAGAGGGAGACGAGAGAGAGGGAGGGAGGGTGACGAGAGAGAGGGAGGGAGGGAGGGTGACGAGAGAGAGGGAGGGAGGGAGACGAGCGAGAGAGAAAGGGAGGGAGACGTGGCGAGAGGAGGGTGACGTGGCGAGAAGGAGGGAGACGAGAGAGAGGGAGGGAGACGAGAGAGAGGGAGGGAGACGAGAGAGAGGGAGGGAGACGAGAGAGGGAGGGAGGGAGACGAGAGAGAGGGAGGGAGGGAGACGAGAGAGAGGGAGGGAGGGAGACGAGAGAGGAGGGAGGGAGGGTGACGAGAGGGAGGGTGACGAGAGGGAGGGAGGGTGACGAGAGGGAGGGAGGGAGACGAGAGGAGAGGGAGGGTGACGAGAGGGAGGGAGGGTGACGAGGAGGGAGGAGGGTGACGAGAGAGAGGGAGACGAAGGAGGGAGACGTGGCGAGAGAGGGAGACGTGACGAGAGGGAGGGAGACGTGACGAGGAGGGGAGGGAGGGAGACGAGAGGGAGAGGAGACGGGCGAGAGGGAGGGTGACGTGGCGAGAGGGAGGGAGGGAGACGAGAGAGAGGGAGGAGACGAGAGAGAGGGAGGGAGGGAGACGAAGAGAGAGGGAGGAGGGAGACGAGAGAGAGTGAGGAGGGAGACGTGGCGAGAGGGAGGGAGACGTGGCGAGAGGGAGGGTGACGAGAGGAGGGAGACGAGAGGGATGGAGACGAGAGGGAGGGAGACGTGGCGAGAGGGAGGGAGGGAGACGAGAGGGAGGGAGACGTGGCGAGAGGGAGGAGACGTGGTGAGAGGGAGGAGGTTGACGAGACGGGAGGGAGGGTGATGAGAGGAGGGAGGCGAGAGGGAGGGTGACAGGGTGATGTGAGGAGGAGACGTGGCGAGAGAGAGGAGACGTGGTGAGAGGGAGGGAGGTTGACGAGACGGGAGGGAGGGTGACGAGAGGGAGGAGGCGAGAGGGAGGGAGACGTGGCGAGAGGGAGGGGTGACGAGAGGGAGGGAGGGAGACGAGAGGGAGGGAGACGAAAGGGAGGGAGACGTGGCGAGAGGGAGGGAGACGTGACGAGAGGGAGGGAGACGTGACGAGAGGGAGGGAGGGAGACGAGAGGGAGGGAGACGTGGCGAGAGGGAGGGTGACGGGCGAGAGGGAGGGAGGGAGACGAGAGAGGGAGGGAGGGAGACGAGAGAGAGGGAGGGAGGGAGACGAAGAGAGGAGAGGGAGGGAGACGAGAGAGAGTGAGGGAGGGAGACGAAGAGAGAGGGAGGAGGAGACGAGAGAGAGAGAGGGAGGGAGGGGAGACGAGAGAGAGAGAGAGAGGAGACGAGAGAGAGGGAGAGAGGGAGACGAGAGAGAGGGAGGGAGACGAGAGAGAGGGAGGGATGGTGACGAGAGAGAGGGAGGGAGGGTGACAAAGAGAGAGGGAGGGAGGGAGGGTGACGAAGAGAGAGGGAGGGAGGGAGGGTGACGAGAGAGGGAGGAGGGAGGGTGACGAGGGAGGGAGGGAGGGTGACGAAGAGAGAGGGAGGGAGGGAGGGAGGGTGACGAGAGAGAGACAGGGAGGGAGGGGACGAGAGAGAGGGAGGGAGGGTGACGAGAGAGAGGGAGGGAGGGAGACGAGAGAGAGGGAGGGAGGGAGACGTGGCGAGAGGGAGGGGTGACGTGGCGAGAAGGAGGGAGACGAGAGAGAGGAGGGAGACTTAGAGAGAGAGAGGGAGACGAGAGAGAGGGAGGGAGACGAGAGAGAGGGAGGGAGACGAGAGAGAGGGAGGGAGACGAGAGAGAGGGAGGGAGACGAGAGAGAGAGAGGGAGGGAGACGAGAGAGAGAGAGGGAGGGAGGGTGAAGAGAGAGGGAGGGAGGGAGGGTGACGAAGAGAGAGGGAGGGAGGGAGGGTGACGAAGAGAGAGGGAGGGAGGGAGGGTGACGAAGAGAGAGGGAGGGAGGGAGGGTGACGAAGAGAGAGGGAGGGAGGGAGGGGTGAAGAGAGAGGGAGGGAGGGAGGGTGACGAAGAGAGAGGGAGGGAGGGAGGGTGACGAAGAGAGAGGGAGGGAGGGAGGGTGACGAAGAGAGAGGGAGGGAGGGAGGGTGACGAAGAGAGAGGGAGGGAGGGAGGGTGAAAGAGAGAGGGAGGGAGGGAGGGTGACGAAGAGAGAGGGAGGGAGGGTGACGAGAGAGAGGGAGGGAGGGAGGGTGACGAGAGAGAGGGAGGGAGGAGGGAGGGTGACGAGAGAGAGGGAGGGAGGGAGGGTGGCGAGAGAGAGAGGGAGACGAGAGAGAGGGAGGGAGGGAGGTGACGAGAGAGAGGGAGGGAGGGAGGGTGACGAGAGAGAGGAGGGAGGGAGACGAGCGAGAGAGAGGGAGGGAGGAGACGTGGCGAGAGGGAGGGTGACGATGGGAGGGAGGGTGTGACGAGAGAGAGAGAGAGAGAGAGGGAGGGAGGGTGACGAGAGAGAGAGAGAGAGAGAGGAGGGAGGGAGGGAGGGAGGGTGACGAGAGAGAGGGAGGGAGGGAGGGAGGGTGACGAGAGAGAGGGAGGGAGGGAGGGTGACGAGAGAGAGGGAGACGAGAGAGAGGGAGGGAGGGAGGGTGACGAGAGAGAGGGAGGGAGGGAGGGTGACGAGAGAGAGGGAGGGAGGGAGACGAGCGAGAGAGAGGGAGGGAGGGAGACGTGGCGAGAGGGAGGGTGACGTGGCGAGAAAGGAGGGAGACGAGAGAGAGGGAGGGAGACGAGAGAGAGGGAGGGAGACGAGAGAGAGGAGAGGAGACGAGAGAGAGGGAGGGAGGGAGACGAGAGAGAGGGAGGGAGGGAGACGAGAGAGAGGGAGGGAGGGAGGGAGACGAGAGAGAGGAGGGAGGGGGTGACGAGAGGAGGGTGAGAGAGGAGGGAGGGTGACGAGAGGGAGGGAGGGTGACGAGAGGGAGGGAGGGTGACGAGAGGGAGGGAGGGTGACGAGAGGGAGGGAGGGTGACGAGAGGGAGGGAGGGTGACGAGAGAGAGAGAGAGAGAGAGAGGGAGGGAGGGAGGGAGGGAGGGTGACGAGAGAGAGGGAGGGAGAGAGGGAGGGTGACGAGAGAGAGGGAGGGAGAGAGGGAGGGTGACGAGAGGGAGGGAGGGAGGGTGACGAGAGGGAGGGAGGGAGGGAGACGAGAGGGAGGAGGAGACGAGAGGGAGGGAGGGAGGGTGACGAGAGAGAGAGAGAGAGGGAGGGAGGGAGGGAGGGTGACGAGAGAGGGAGGGAGAGAGGGAGGGTGACGAGAGAGAGGGAGGGAGAGAGGGAGGGTGACGAGAGAGAGGGAGGGAGAGAGGGAGGGTGACGAGAGGGAGGGAGGGAGGGTGACGAGGGAGGGAGAGAGGGAGGGTGACGAGAGAGAGAGAGAGAGGTGAGGGAGGGTGACGAGAGAGAGAGAGAGAGAGAGGGAGGGAGGGTGACGAGAGAGAGGGAGGGAGGGAGACGAGAAAGAGGGAGGGAGGGAGGGTGACGAGAGAGAGGGAGGGAGGGAGAAGAGAGAGAGGGAGGGAGGGAGATGAGAGAGAGGGAGGGAGGGAGGGAGGTGACGAGAGAGAGGAGGGAGAGAGGGAGGGTGACGAGAGAGAGGGAGGGAGACGAGAGAGAGGGAGGGAGACGAGAGAGAGGGAGGGAGACGAGAGAGAGGGAGGGAGACGAGAGAGAGAGAGGGGAGGGAGGGAGACGAGAGAGAGAGAGGAGGGAGGGTGAAGAGAGAGGGAGGGAGGGAGGGAGGGTGACGAAGAGAGGGAGGGAGGGAGGGTGACGAAGAGAGAGGGAGGGAGGGAGGGTGACGAAGAGAGAGGGAGGGAGGGAGGGTGACGAAGAGAGAGGGAGGGAGGGAGGGTGACGAAGAGAGAGGGAGGGAGGGTGACGAAGAGAGAGGGAGGGAGGGTGACGAGAGAGAGGGAGGGAGGGAGGGTGACGAGAGAGAGGAGGGAGGGAGGGAGGGTGAGAGAGAGGGAGGGAGGGAGGGTGACGAGAGAGGGAGACGAGAGGAGGAGGGAGGGAGGGTGACGAGAGAGAGGGAGGGAGGGAGGGTGAGAGAGAGAGGGAGGGAGAGAGAGCGAGAGAGAGGGAGGGGGAGACGTGGCGAGAGGGAGGGTGACGTGGCGAGAAGGAGGGAGACGAGAGAGAGGGAGGGAGACGAGAGAGAGGGAGGGAGACGAGAGAGGGAGGGAGGGAGACGAGAGAGAGGGAGGGAGGGAGACGAGAGAGGGAGGGAGGAGACGAGAGGGGAGGGAGGGTGACGAGAGGGAGGAGGGTGACGAGAGGGAGGGAGGGTGACGAGAGGGAGGGAGGGTGACGAGAGGGAGGGAGGGTGACGAGAGGGAGGGAGGGTGACGAGAGGGAGGGAGGGTGACGAGAGGAGGGAGGGGTGACGAGAGGGAGGGAGGGTGACGAGAGAGAGAGAGAGAGGAGGGAGGGAGGGAGGGAGGGAGGGTGACGAGAGAGAGGAGGGAGGAGGGAGGGTGAGGAGAGAGGGAGGGAGAGAGGAGGGAGGGTGACGAGAGGGAGGGAGGGAGACGAGAGGGAGGGAGGGAGACGAGAGGGAGGGAGGGAGGGTGAGAGAGAGAGAGAGAGGAGGGAGGGAGGGAGGAGGGTGATTTCGAGAGAGAGGGAGGGAGAGAGGGAGGGTGACGAGAGAGAGGGAGGGAGAGAGGGAGGGTGACGAGAGAGAGGGAGGGAGAGAGGGAGGGTGACGAGAGGAGGAGGGAGGGTGACGAGAGGGAGGGAGAGAGGGAGGGTGACGAGAGAGAGAGAGAGGGAGGGAGGGTGACGAGAGAGAGAGAGAGAGAGGGAGGGAGGGTGACGAGAGAGAGGGAGGGAGGGAGACGAGAAAGAGGGAGGGAGGGAGGGTGACGAGAGAGGGGAGGGAGGGAGAAGAGAGGAGGAGATGAGAGAGAGGGAGGGAGGGAGGGTGACGAGAGAGAGGGAGGGAGAGAGGGAGGGTGACGAGAGAGAGGGAGGGAGAGAGGAGGGTGACGAGAGAGAGGGAGGAGAGAGGGAGGGTGACGAGAGAGAGGGAGGGAGAGAGGGAGGGTGACGAGAGAGAGGGAGGGAGGGTGACGAGAGGGAGGGAGGAGGGTGACGAGAGGGAGGGAGAGAGGGAGGGTGACGAGAGGGAGGGAGGGTGACGAGAGAGAGGGAGGGATGGTGACGAGAGAGAGGGAGGGAGGGTGACAAGAGAGAGGGAGGGGGAGGGTGACGAAGAGAGAGGGAGGGAGGGAGGGTGACGAAGAGAGAGGGAGGGAGGGAGGGTGACGAAGAGAGAGGGAGGAGGGAGGGTGACGAAGAGAGAGGGAGGGAGGGAGGGAGGGTGACGAGAGAGAGACAGGGAGGGAGGGTGACGAGAGAGAGGAGGGAGGGTGACGAGAGAGAGGGAGGGAGGGAGACGAGCGAGAGAGAGGGAGGAGGGAGACGTGGCGAGAGGGAGGGTGACGTGGCGAGAAGGAGGGAGACGAGAGAGAGGGAGGGAGACGAGAGAGAGGGAGGGAGACGAGAGAGAGGGAGGGAGACGAGAGAGGGGAGGGAGACGAGAGAGAGGGAGGGAGACGAGAGAGAGGGAGGGAGACGAGAGAGAGAGAGGGAGGGAGGGAGAGAGAGAGAGAGGGAGGGAGGGTGAAGAGAGAGGGGAGGGAGGGAGGGTGACGAAGAGAGAGGGAGGGAGGGAGGGTGACGAAGAGAGAGGGAGGGAGGGAGGGTGACGAAGAGAGAGGGAGGGAGGGAGGGTGACGAAGAGAGAGGGAGGGAGGGAGGGTGACGAAGAGAGAGGGAGGGAGGGTGACGAAGAGAGAGGAGGGAGGGAGGGTGACGAAGAGAGAGGGAGGGAGGGAGGGTGACGAAGAGAGAGGGAGGGAGGGAGGGTGACGAAGAGAGAGGGAGGGAGGGAGGGTGACGAAGAGAGAGGGAGGGAGGGAGGGTGACGAAGAGAGAGGGAGGGAGGGTGACGAGAGAGAGGGAGGGAGGGAGGGTGACGAGAGAGAGGGAGGGAGGGAGGGAGGGTGACGAGAGAGAGGGAGGGAGGGAGGGTGACGAGAGAGAGGGAGGGAGGGAGGGTGACGAGAGAGAGGAGGGAGACGAGAGAGAGGGAGGGAGGGAGGGTGACGAGAGGGGGAGGGAGGGAGGGTGACGAGAGAGAGGGAGGGAGGGAGGGTGACGAGAGAGAGGGAGGGAGGGAGGGTGACGAGAGAGAGGGAGGGAGGGTGACGAGAGAGAGGGAGGGAGACGAGAGAGAGGGAGGGTGACGAGAGAGAGGGAGGGAGGGAGGGTGACGAGAGGGAGGGAGGGTGACGAGAGGGAGGGAGGGTGACGAGAGGGAGGGAGGGAGACGAGAGAGAGGGAGGGAGGGAGACGAGAGAGAGGGAGGGAGGGAGACGAGAGAGAGGGAGGGAGGGAGGGAGACGAGAGAGAGGAGGGAGGGAGATGAGAGAGAGGGAGGGAGGGTGACGAGAGGGAGGGTGACGAGAGGGAGGGAGGGTGACGAGAGGGAGGGAGGGTGACGAGAGGGAGGAGGGTGTGACGAGAGGGAGGGAGGGTGACGAGAGGGAGGGAGGGTGACGAGAGGGAGGGAGGGTGACGAGAGAGAGAGAGAGAGAGAGGGAGGGAGGGAGGGAGGGAGGGTGACGAGAGAGAGGGAGGAGAGAGAGGAGGGTGACGAGAGAGAGGGAGGGAGAGAGGGAGGGTGACGAGAGGGAGGGAGGGAGGGTGACGAGAGGGAGGGAGGGAGGGAGACGAGAGGGAGGGAGGGAGACGAGAGGGAGGGAGGGAGACGAGAGGGAGGGAGGGAGGGTGACGAGAGAGAGAGAGAGGGAGGGAGGGAGGGAGGGAGGGTGACGAGAGAGAGGGAGGGAGAGAGGGAGGGTGACGAGAGAGAGGGAGGGAGAGAGGGAGGGTGACGAGAGAGGGGGAGAGAGAGGAGGGTGACGAGAGGAGGGAGGGAGGAGGGTGACGAGAGGGAGGGAGAGAGGGAGGGTGACGAGAGGAGGGAGGGTGACGAGAGAGAGAGAGAGAGAGGGAGGGAGGGTGACGAGAGAGAGAGAGAGGGAGGGAGGGTGACGAGAGAGAGGGAGGGAGGGAGACGAGAAAGAGGGAGGGAGGGAGGGTGACGAGAGAGAGGGAGGGAGGGAGGGAGACGAGAGAGAGGGAGGGAGGGAGATGAGAGAGAGGGAGGGAGGGAGGGAGGGTGACGAGAGAGAGGGAGGGAGAGAGGGAGGGTGACGAGAGAGAGGGAGGGAGAGAGGGAGGGTGACGAGAGAGAGGGAGGGAGAGAGGGAGGGTGACGAGAGAGAGGGAGGGAGAGAGGGGAGGGTGACGAGAGAGAGGGAGGGAGAGAGGGAGGGTGACGAGAGGGAGGGAGGGAGGGTGACGAGAGGGAGGGAGAGAGGGAGGGTGACGAGAGGGAGGGAGGGTGACGAGAGAGAGGGAGGGATGGTGACGAGAGAGAGGGAGGGAGGGTGACAAGAGAGAGGGAGGGAGGGTGACGAAGAGAGAGGGAGGGAGGGAGGGTGACGAAGAGAGAGGGAGGGAGGGAGGGTGACGAAGAGAGAGGGAGGGAGGGTGACGAAGAGAGAGGGAGGAGGAGGGAGGGAGGGTGACGAGAGAGAGACAGGGAGGGAGGGTGAGAGAGAGGGAGGGAGGGTGACGAGAGAGAGGGAGGGAGGGAGACGAGCGAGAGAGAGGGAGGAGGAGACGAAGCGAGAGGGAGGGTGACGGGCGAGAAGGAGGGAGACGAGAGAGAGGGAGGGAGACGAGAGAGAGGGAGGGAGACGAGAGAGAGGGAGGGAGACGAGAGAGAGGGAGGGAGACGAGAGAGAGGGAGGGAGACGAGAGAGAGAGAGGGAGGGAGGGAGACGAGAGAGAGAGAGGGAGGGAGGGTGAAGAGAGAGGGAGGGAGGGAGGGAGGGTGACGAAGAGAGAGGGAGGGAGGGAGGGTGACGAAGAGAGAGGGAGGGAGGGAGGGTGACGAAGAGAGAGGAGGGAGGGAGGGTGACGAAGAGAGAGGGAGGGAGGGAGGGTGACGAAGAGAGAGGGAGGGAGGGAGGGTGACGAAGAGAGAGGGAGGGAGGGAGGGTGACGAAGAGAGAGGGAGGGAGGGAGGGTGACGAAGAGAGAGGGAGGGAGGGAGGGTGACGAAGAGAGAGGGAGGGAGGGTGACGAGAGAGAGGGAGGGAGGGAGGGTGACGAGAGAGAGGGAGGGAGGGAGGGTGACGAGAGAGAGGGAGGGAGGGAGGGTGACGAGAGAGAGGAGGGAGACGAGAGAGAGGGAGGGAGGGAGGGTGACGAGAGAGAGGAGGGAGGGAGGGTGACGAGAGAGAGGGAGGGAGGGAGGGTGACGAGAGAGAGGGAGGGAGGGTGACGAGAGAGAGGGAGGGAGACGAGAGAGAGGGAGGGTGACGAGAGAGAGGGGAGGGAGGGAGGGTGACGAGAGGGAGGGTGACGAGAGGGAGGGGAGGGTGACGAGAGGGAGGGAGGGTGACGAGAGGGAGGGAGGGTGACGAGAGGGAGGGAGGGTGACGAGAGGGAGGGAGGGTGACGAGAGGGAGGGAGGGTGACGAGAGGGAGGGAGGGTGACGAGAGAGAGAGAGAGAGGGAGGGAGGGAGGGAGGGAGGGTGACGAGAGAGAGGGAGGGAGAGAGGGAGGGTGACGAGAGAGAGGAGGGAGAGAGGGAGGGTGACGAGAGGGAGGGAGACGAGAGGGAGGGAGGGAGGGAGACGAGAGGGAGGGAGGGAGACGAGAGGGAGGGAGGGAGGGTGACGAGAGAGAGAGAGGGAGGGAGGGAGGGAGGGTGACGAGAGAGAGGGAGGGAGAGAGGGAGGGTGACGAGAGAGAGGGAGGGAGAGAGGGAGGGTGACGAGAGAGAGGGAGGGAGAGAGGGAGGGTGACGAGAGGGAGGGAGGGAGGGTGACGAGAGGGAGGGAGAGAGGGAGGGTGACGAGAGGGAGGGAGGGTGACGAGAGAGAGAGAGAGAGAGAGGGAGGGAGGGTGACGAGAGAGAGAGAGGGAGGGAGGGTGACGAGAGAGAGGGAGGGAGGGAGACGAGAAAGAGGGAGGGAGGGAGGGTGACGAGAGAGAGGGAGGGAGGGAGGGAGACGAGAGGGAGGGAGGGAGGGAGGGTG
>NC_060174.1:105615572-105625572 GCF_021184085.1 Oncorhynchus gorbuscha | reverse complement strand
GGGAGACGAGAGAGAGGGAGGGAGGGTGACGAGAGAGATGGAGGGAGGGTGACGAGAGAGATGGAGGGAGGGTGACGAGAGAGATGGAGGGAGGGTGACGAGAGAGATGGAGGGAGGGTGACGAGAGAGAGGGAGGGAGGGTGACGAGAGAGAGGGAGGGAGGGTGACGAGAGAGAGGGAGGGAGGGTGACGAGAGAGAGGGAGGGAGGGTGACGAGAGAGAGGGAGGGAGGGAGGTTGACGGGAGGGAGGTTGACGGGAGGGAGGTTGACGGGAGGGAGGTTGACGGGAGGGAGGTTGACGGGAGGGAGGTTGACGGGAGGGGGAGGTTGACGGGAGGGAGGTTGACGGGAGGGAGGGTGACGGGAGGGAGGGTGGCCACGGGAGGGAGGGAGGGAGGGAGAGAGGGAGGGAGGGAGAGAGGGAGAGAGGGAGAGAGGGAGGGAGGGAGAGAGGGAGAGAGGGAGGGAGAGAGGGAGGGAGAGAGGAGAGAGGGTGAGAGGGAGGGAGGGAGAGAGGGAGGGAGAGAGGGAGGGAGAGAGGGAGGGAGAGAGGGAGGGAGAGAGAGGGAGGGAGGGAGAGAGGGAGGGAGAGAGGGAGGGAGGGAGAGAGGGAGGGAGAGAGGGAGGGAGGGAGAGAGGAGGAGAGAGGGAGACGTGCAACGTTTTGGTTATTATCACTCTCTCTATTGAAGTGTAATTCCACCAGAGTTGACATTTGGGTTGTAATTATGTTGTAATTTAGTAATGACCTACATGCATATCCTTTCACAACACAGTGAGGTACTGTTCAAGTAGCTACTCACAATGTCGTCCTCGTAGTCAACGTCAGGGTCGGAAGGCGGCGTGCTGTACTGTTTCCTCTCCAGCCTCATCTGCAGCTGGCGCACCTGGCTTCTCAGCACCTCCACTTCCTGTTTATACCCCGCCTCCATCTGCCTGAGGCGCTGCTGCACGGCGTCCACAGGTACCGGCAGACCATCATCATCCAGGTAGGATGGGTGGGGCTGGGGGGAGGCTGAGGAGCAAGGGGATGCTGGGAGGAGTTGGCAGGTTGAAAAGGTTGGGGGTGAGCTGGTGGTGGTTGGGCCCATGATGGCAGCGTAGCCCGAGCTGCTTCTGACTGCAGAGAGCCAGCTGGACCCTGACTTGACAGGGCTGGAACTGACTGGGGCTGGAGCCGAGGAGCGAACCCTTTCTCCCTCTCCCTTCGGCCGTACTGCCAACCCCCGTTAGGCACGGCCATGCCCTGGGTGCGCAGTAGCTTGCCAGCCAGGCGTCGGCTCTGGTAGGCCGTGGGCTGGAGGGCACGACAGAAGCCTGACGAGAGGTTGGCTGAGAGGCCAGAGTGGCTGGCCGCAGTGCTGCAGGCAGAATGGACCATGCCCTGGACACTGTCCCAGTGAGAGCCCAGCAGAGACAGCTCCTCACCGACACGCAGTTGGTTCTGGGAGACCGGGCGTCGCAATGCCACAGCCTGGCTGTTGTCAACAGGGGGCACTGTGGAGGCGGAGGATGCTGCTTCTTTTGATGTTGGGACTGCTACCACACACTCTCTCAGAGGCACTAAGTTTCTACCACTCATACTCTCGGTCCTCTTCCCCTCTCTCTCTCCCTGGGTCTCGGGTAAGGCCCATTCTGTGGCTTTGGGCTGGCCTAGACTTTCCCTGATTCTAGGGGGCAGCGTTGGTGGGACCTCTGCTTCGTCCGTGATCGTCTCGGTGGAGTCCTCCATGGCCGTAGGAACGTGGGAACTAGCTGCTCGAGTGCCAGCAGCTCTGCAGAAGCGGAGGGGCGTTCTGGAGGCCGTTGGGGATAGGCCCGTTAAGAACGGCTGCCGGTAGCGGGCCCTTCCAGGCAGGTGGTGATGGTATATAGGCGGGATGGGTAGTGACTGAGGCAGTCCTGGAGTGACTGTCAGCCGTCTGATGTGAAAGTCGTTGGGGAGGAACTGGGGGGTTAGTGGTCTGGGAGAGGGCCTGGTGGAGGAGGGGTGTGAGCAGGGGAGAGGGGGAAGTGGGGGTTGCCCTGCTCCAGAGCGATGGGGGGGAGGGGCTGGGTGGTGAGACAGATCTCCTCTCTCATCTCCGCTTCCTCGAAGCCCTCTTCCCTCTGCTCCATCTCCACGGGTGTGGTAGGAGGAGTCTGAGTGACAGGCTCCACCTCCGAGTCGTCGCTTTCTAATCCCGTGTCAGGGCTGACGTCCTCGGGGCTGTCGGGTGCGGCCCCTCCTCCTACAGAAGCCATAGGCTCCAGGCCATGGGCAGTACGGCCCTCCTGACAGTGCTTGTTGAGGTTGGGGTCGCTGGAGGTGCGGGTGAGGGCCACTCCGTTCTCAAAGGCAGACACCAGGTTGTCCATGGAGCGAGTCTTAGGAAGCCTGCACAGAGGGGTATAAATACAAATCTCAAATTAATGAAAGTGGTGGAGCTTCATTAAATCAGGTGAGCTTCCCTTCTGTACCACTAGAGGGCAGGCAGGTGAGCTTCCCTTCTGTAACCACTAGAGGGCAGGCAGGTGAGCTTCCCTTCTGTACCACTAGAGGGCAGGCAGGTGACCTTCCCTGCTGTAACCACTAGAGGGCAGGCAGGTGAGCTTCCCTTCTGTACCACTAGAGGGCAGGCAGGTGACCTTCCCTGCTGTAACCACTAGAGGGCAGGCAGGTGAGCTTCCCTTCTGTACCACTAGAGGGCAGGCAGCTGAGCCTCCCTTCTGTACCAGTACCGAGTCCGTGTGCGGGGGTACAGGTTAGTTGAGGTAATATGTACATGTAGGTAGGGGTGAAGTGACTATGCACAGATAATAAACAGCGAGTAGCAGCAGTGTACTAAACAAATAGAGTGTCAATGTAAATAGTCTGGGTGGCCATTTGGCTCATTGTTTAACAGTCTTATGGTTGAGGAGCCTTTTCTAAAAACACTAGAGCTGTAGATACAGAGCCCCACATGCAGTTTTCACCATGAGCCTGTTCATCTTGATTTACCCCCACTGGGAGTAAATCCTTTAATCAATAACTCAAATAAATCATTGAAAAGACAAGAGCTCAAGAGATACAAGGAGATATAATTAAGTCAATGGTTTTACAAATACACTAAGAGACAGAGAGAAGAATAGAGTGAGTGGACAGAGAGAGAAGAATAGAGAGAGTGGACAGAGAGAGAAGAATAGAGAGAGTGGACAGAGAGAGAAGAATAGAGAGAGTGGACAGAGAGAGAAGAATAGAGAGAGTGGACAGAGAGAGAAGAATAGAGAGAGTGGACAGAGAGAGAAGAATAGAGAGAGTGGACAGAGAGAGAAGAATAGAGAGAGTGGACAGAGAGAGAAGAATAGAGAGAGTGGACAGAGAGAGAAGAATAGAGAGAGTGGACAGAGAGAGAAGAATAGAGAGAGTGGACAGAGAGAGAAGAATAGAGAGAGTGGACAGAGAGAAGAATAGAGAGAGTGGACAGAGAGAGAAGAATAGAGAGTGGACAGAGAGAGAAGAATAGAGAGAGTGGACAGAGAGAGAAGAATAGAGAGTGGACAGAGAGAGAAGAATAGAGAGAGTGGACAGAGAGAGAAGAATAGAGAGAGAGTGGACAGAGAGAGAAGAATAGAGAGAGTGGACAGAGAGAGAAGAATAGAGAGAGGGACAGAGAGAGAAGAATAGAGAGAGTGGACAGAGAGAGAAGAATAGAGAGAGTGGACAGCCCACCTGTCCAGGGAACGTGAGGTGAGCTCGTCTCCCTGTATGCTGGGGGACAGGTAGAGCTCCATGGCGTCCTCGGCAGAGGTGCAGGGGAGGAGGTGGGTAGGGTAGACGGCCGTCCACAGCTGCAGGGCCCGGGTGTGGCACACCGGCTGCAACACCTGGACACAGGGGACAGGTAAGAGCAGAGGTCAGAGGTCAATAAAAACCACAAATAACATTTTGTCTCAGTAAAGCCATTTAAAATGTTGCTGATATACACTACATGGCCCAAAGTATGTGGACAGCCAATCAAATGAGTGGATTTGGCTATTTCAGCCACATCTGTTGCTGACAGGTGTATAAGAGCAAACATACAACCATGCAATCTCCATAGACAAACATTGGCATTAGAATGGCCTGTACAGAAGAGCTTAGTGATTTTCAACGTGGCACCGTCACAGGATGCCACCTTTCCACCTAGTCAGTTCGTCAAATTTCTGCCCTGATAGAGCTTCCCCGGTCAACTGCTGTTATTGTGAAGACGGAAACGTTTAGGAGCAACAACGGCTACGCCGCGAAGTGGTAGGCCACACAAGCTCACAAACGTGACCGCCAAGCGTTGAAGCGCGCAAAAATCGCTTCATGAAATGGGTTTACATGGCCGAGCAGCCGGCCATAGGGGTGTAAAAGCTCGCCGCCATTGGACTCTGGAGCAGTGGAAACGCGTTCTCTGGAGTGATGAATCACGCTTCACCATCTGGCATCTGGGTTTGGCGGATGCCGGGAGAACGTTACCTGCCCGAATGCATAGTGCCAACTGTAAAGTTTGGTGGAGGAAGAATAATTCCACTGAAGGGAAATCTTAACGTTACAACATACAATGACATTCTAGAAGATTCTGTGCTTCCAACTTTGCGGCAACAGTTTGGGGAAAGGCCCTTTCCTGTTTCAGCATTACAATGCATCCGTATAATACATAATAATAAGAAATAAATAAGAATATATATGTGCTATTGGTGCTCATCCACTGAATATATAGGATGAGTACATCTTTCCTTCTTTAACCTTTAGCAGATAAGGGACGAGGGGTTATACTAAACTAAATGGAATTGTTTTAAAAAGGTCCCTTGAAGTATCATACATATATATTGTTTTGGGGTCCTCACTGCTACTAGGGGTCCTCCCTGCTACTAGGGGTCCTCCCTGCTACTAGGGGTCCTCACTGCTACTAGGGGTCCTCACTGCTACTAGGGGTCCTCACTGCTACTAGGGGTCCTCCCTGCTACTAGGGGTCCTCCCTGCTACTAGGGGTCCTCACTGCTACTAGGGGTCCTCACTGCTACTAGGGTCCTCACTGCTACTAGGGGTCCTCACTGCTACTAGGGTCCTCCCTGCTACTAGGGTCCTCCCTGCTACTAGGGGTCCTCACTGCTACTAGGGGTCCTCCCTGCTACTAGGGTCCTCACTGCTACTAGGGGTCCTCACTGCTACTAGGGTCCTCCCTGCTACTAGGGGTCCTCACTGCTACTAGGGTCCTCCCTGCTACTAGGGGTCCTCCCTGCTACTAGGGTCCTCCCTGCTACTAGGGGTCCTCACTGCTACTAGGGGTCCTCACTGCTACTAGGGTCCTCACTGCTACTAGGGGTCCTCCTGCTACTAGGGGTCCTCACTGCTACTAGGGGTCCTCACTGCTACTAGGGGTCCTCCCTGCTACTAGGGTCCTCCCTGCTACTAGGGGTCCTCCCTGCTACTAGGGGTCCTCACTGCTACTAGGGTCCTCACTGCTAGGGTCCTCCCTGCTACTAGGGGTCCTCCCTGCTACTAGGGGTCCTCACTGCTACTAGGGGTCCTCACTGCTACTAGGGTCCTCACTGCTACTAGGGGTCCTCCCTGCTACTAGGGTCCTCACTGCTACTAGGGTCCTCACTGCTACTAGGGTCCTCACTGCTACTAGGGGTCCTCCCTGCTACTAGGGGTCCTCCCTGCTACTAGGGGTCCTCACTGCTACTAGGGGTCCTCCCTGCTACTAGGGTCCTCACTGCTACTAGGGGTCCTCCCTGCTACTAGGGTCCTCCCTGCTACTAGGGTCCTCCCTGCTACTAGGGGTCCTCCCTGCTACTAGGGGTCCTCACTGCTACTAGGGGTCCTCACTGCTACTAGGGGTCCTCACTGCTACTAGGGGTCCTCACTGCTACTAGGGGTCCTCCCTGCTACTAGGGGTCCTCACTGCTACTAGGGGTCCTCCCTGCTACTAGGGGTCCTCACTGCTACTAGGGTCCTCACTGCTACTAGGGGTCCTCACTGCTACTAGGGGTCCTCACTGCTACTAGGGGTCCTCCCTGCTACTAGGGGTCCTCCCTGCTACTAGGGGTCCTCACTGCTACTAGGGGTCCTCACTGCTACTAGGGTCCTCACTGCTACTAGGGGTCCTCCCTGCTACTAGGGGTCCTCACTGCTACTAGGGGTCCTCACTGCTACTAGGGGTCCTCACTGCTACTAGGGTCCTCCCTGCTACTAGGGTCCTCACTGCTACTAGGGGTCCTCACTGCTACTAGGGGTCCTCACTGCTACTAGGGTCCTCCCCTGCTACTAGGGGTCCTCCCTGCTACTAGGGGTCCTCCCTGCTACTAGGGGTCCTCCCTGCTACTAGGGGTCCTCACTGCTACTAGGGGTCCTCACTGCTACTAGGGGTCCTCTCTGCTACTAGGGTCCTCCCTGCTACTAGGGGTCCTCACTGCTACTAGGGTCCTCACTGCTACTAGGGTCCTCACTGCTACTAGGGTCCTCACTGCTACTAGGGTCCTCACTGCTACTAGGGTCCTCCCTGCTACTAGGGGTCCTCACTGCTACTAGGGGTCCTCACTGCTACTAGGGGTCCTCACTGCTACTAGGGGTCCTCACTGCTACTAGGGGTCCTCACTGCTACTAGGGGTCCTCACTGCTACTAGGGGTCCTCACTGCTACTAGGGGTCCTCACTGCTACTAGGGGTCCTCCCTGCTACTAGGGGTCCTCCCTGCTACTAGGGGTCCTCCCTGCTACTAGGGGTCCTCCCTGCTACTAGGGGTCCTCACTGCTACTAGGGGTCCTCACTGCTATTAGGGGTCCTCACTGCTACTAGGGGTCCTCACTGCTACTAGGGGTCCTCCCTGCTACTAGGGGTCCTCACTGCTACTAGCCGATACAAACACAGAGTAACAGATTCACTACATGGAACAACAGAAGTTTGTTTCTGACGTGTCTGTCCTATATCTGAGAGATGAGAGAAAAAACAGGAAATATTTGTTATTAATATGTATTTAAACCCTTATTTTTTTTTGCTACTAAACATATATATCTCCATATATAATTCCATTCATGTTTTCAACTAGTACCGGGGGACCTTCAGAAGAGTCTTGTGAGGCCTGTTCGGCGTTCCTAGAGCAAAACGTGGTGGAGAGAGTCTCAACTTTCCACAGAGGGGTCATATTTTTTTGCTACTGTGACATGTGAAGCACACCTGATCCCTCTGTTAATAACCAGGAAGAGAGGAGAAAAGAGAGGAGAGAAGACAGGAGAGAAGAAGAGGAGAGGAGAAGAGAGGAAAGAAGAGAAGAGAGGAGAGGAGAAGAGAGGAAAGAAGAGAAGAGAGAAGAGAAGAGAGAAGAAGAAAGAAGAGGAGAGAAGAGAAGAGAGGAGAAGAGAGGAAAGAAGAGAAGAGAGGAAAGAAGAGAAGAGAAGAGAGGAGAAGAGAGGAAAGAAGAGAAGAGAGGAAAGAAGAGAGGAAAGAAGAGAAGAGAAGAGAAGAGAGGAGAAGAGAGGAGAAGAGAGGAAAGAAGAGAAGAGAGGAGAGGAGAGGAGGAGAAGAGAGGAAAGAAGAGAAGAGAGGAAAGAAGAGAAGAGAAGAGAGGAGAGGAGGAGAAGAGAGGAAAGAAGAGAAGAGAAGAGAGGAGAAGAGAGGAAAGAAGAGAGGAAAGAAGAGAAGAGAAGAGAGGAGAAGAGAGGAAAGAAGAGAAGAGAAGAGAGGAGAGGAAAGAAGAGAAGAGAAGAGAGGAGAAGAGAGGAAAGAAGAGAAGAGAGGAGAGGAGGAGAAGAGAGGAAAGAAGAGAAGAGAAGAGAGGAAAGAAGAGAAGAGAAGAGAGGAGAAGAGAGGAAAGAAGAGAAGAGAGGAGAGGAGAGGAGAGGAAAGAAGAGAAGAGAGGAGAGGAGGAGAAGAGAGGAAAGAAGAGAAGAGAAGAGAGGAGAGGAGAGGAGGAGAAGAGAGGAGAGAAGAGAGAGAGGAGAAGAGAAGAGAGAAGAGAGAGAGGAGAAGAGAAGAGAGAGGAGAAGAGAAGAGAGGAGAAGACAGGAGAGAGAGGAGAAGAGAAGAGGAGAGAGAGGAGAAGAGAGGAGGAGAAGAGAGGAAAGAAGAGAAGAGAAGAGAGGAGAAGAGAGGAAAGAAGAGAAGAGAGGAGAGGAGGAGAAGAGAGGAAAGAAGAGAAGAGAGAGGAGAGGAAAGAAGAGAAGAGAAGAGAAGAGAGGAAAGAAGAGAAGAGAGGAGAGGAGGAGAAGAGGAAAGAAGAGAAGAGAGAGGAGAGGAAAGAAGAGAAGAGAGGAGAGGAGAGGAGAGGAAAGAAGAGAAGAGAGGAGAGGAGGAGAAGAGAGGAAAGAAGAGAAGAGAAGAGAGGAGAAGAGAGGAAAGAAGAGAAGAGAGGAGAGGAGGAGAAGAGAGGAGAGGAGGAGAAGAGAGGAAAGAAGAGAAGAGAAGAGAGGAGAGGAGAGGAGGAGAAGAGAGGAGAGAAGAGAGAGAGGAGAAGAGAAGAGAGAAGAGAGAGAGGAGAAGAGAGAGGAGAAGAGAAGAGAGAGAGGAGAAGAGAAGACAGGAGAGAGAGGAGAAGAGAAGAGGAGAGAGAGGAGAAGAGAAGAGAAGAGAAGAGAGGAGAGGAGAGAGAGGAGAAGAGAAGAAGTGAGGAGAAGTGAGGAGAAGACAGGAGAAGAGAGGGGAGAAGAGAGGGGAGAAGAGAGAAGAGAGGAAAGAAGAGAAGAGAGGAAAGAAGAGAAGAGAGAAGAGGAGGAGAGGAGAGGAGACAGTAGTGGGTACCATATCATGCCCGGGGATAAAGAGGAAGTTCTGGAAGTTCTTGTTGCCGGAGCGGAGCAGAGACCAGACGGAGCAGGTGCGGTTGTGGATGTTGCGGACCTCTCTCTCCCTTCGTTGTTACACAGGAACGTCCCGTACAGACACGAGTACGTGTGCTGCACCAGCTTGACCTGGGGTAGAGGAACAAATGCACACGTTAGGCCTTTACACATTCCTTAATATATACAGTACACTCCTAAACTACTACACAGTCACAGTACGCTCCTAAACTACTACACAGCCACAGTACCCTCCTAAACTACTACACAGTCACAGTACGCTCCTAAACTACTACACAGTACCCTCCTAAACTACTACACAGTAACAGTACCCTCCTAAACTACTACACAGTCACAGTACGCTCCTAAACTACTACACAGTCACAGTACCCTCCTAAACTACTACACAGTCACAGTACCCTCCTAAACTACTACACAGTCACAGTACCCTCCTAAACTACTACACAGTCACAGTACCCTCCTAAACTACTACACAGTCACAGTACGCTCCTAAACTACTACACAGTCACAGTACCCTCCTAAACTACTACACAGTCACAGTACCCTCCTAAACTACTACACAGTCACAGTACCCTCCTAAACAACTACACAGTCACAGTACCCTCCTAAACTACAACACAGTCACAGTACGCTCCTAAACTACTACACAGTACGCTCCTAAACTACTACACAGTACCCTCCTAAACTACTACACAGTACGCTCCTAAACTACTACACAGTACCCTCCTAAACTACAACACAGTCACAGTACGCTCCTAAACTACTACACAGTACGCTCCTAAACTACTACACAGTAACAGTACGCTCCTAAACTACTACACAGTACCCTCCTAAACTACAACACAGTCACAGTACGCTCTAAACTACTACACAGTACGCTCCTAAACTACTACACAGTACCCTCCTAAACTACAACACAGTAACAGTACGCTCCTAAACTACTACACAGTCACAGTACTCTCCTAAACTACTACACAGTAACAGTACCCTCCTAAACTACTACACAGTACCCTCCTAAACTACTACACAGTAACAGTACCCTCCTAAACTACTACACAGTAACAGTACCCTCCTAAACTACTACACAGTAACAGTACGCTCCTAAACTACTACACAGTCACAGTACCCTCCTAAACTACTACACAGTCACAGTACCCTCATAAACTACTACACAGTACCCTCCTAAACTACTACACAGTAACAGTACCCTCCTAAA
>NC_060174.1:105603072-105608072 GCF_021184085.1 Oncorhynchus gorbuscha | reverse complement strand
AAACATTATACTACAGTTAGGGTAGTACTCTGAAACATACAGAATTATACTACAGTTAGGATAGTACTCTGAAACATACTACAGAATTATAGTTAGGATAGTACTCTGAAACATACATAATTATACTACAGTTAGGATAGTACTCTGAAACATACAGAATTATACTACAGTTAGGATAGTACTCTGTACTACAGTTAGGATAGTACTCTGAAACATACATAATTATACTACAGTTAGGATAGTACTCTGAAACATACAGAATCTACAGTTAGGGTAGTACTCTGAAACATACAGAATTATACTACAGTTAGGGTAGTACTCTGAAACATACTACAGTTATAGGGTAGTACTCTGAAACATACTACAGTTAGGATAGTACTCTGAAACATACTACAGTTAGGATAGTACTTTGAAACATACAGAATTATACTACAGTTAGGATAGTACTCTGAAACATACATCATTATACTACAGTTAGAGTAGTACTCTGAAACATACACAATTATACTATAGTTAGGATAGTACTCTGAAACATACATAATATACTACAGTTAGAGTAGTACTCTGAAACATACAGAATTATACTACAGTTAGGGTAGTACTCTGAAACATACAAATTATACTACATTTAGGGTAGTACTCTGAAACATACACAATTATACTACAGTTAGGGTAGTACACTGAAACATACAGAATTATACTACAGTTAGGTTAGTACTCTGAAACATACAGAATTATACTACAGTTAGAGTAGTACTCTGAAACATACTACAGTTAGGATAGTACTCTGAAACATACTACAGTTAGGATAGTACTCTGAAACATACAGAATTATACTACAGTTAGGTAGTACTCTGAAACATACAGAATTATTCTACAGTTAGGTTAGTACTCTGCAACATACAGAATTATACTACAGTTGGGATAGTACTCTGAAACATACAGAACTATACTACAGTTGGGATAGTACTCTGAAACATACTACAGTTAGGTTAGTACTCTGAAACATACAGAATTATACTACAGTTAGGATAGTACTCTGAAATACTACAGTTAGGATAGTACTCTGCAACATACAGAATTATTCTACAGTTAGGATAGTACTCTGAAACATACACAATTATACTACAGTTAGGATAGTACTCTGAAACATACAGAATTATACTACAGTTAGGATAGTACTCTGAGACATACAGTGAGCGCATTCTGTCCCTTTATCCATATTTTGTCATGTTACAGCCTTATACCAAAGTGGATTAAATAAAAAACACAATACCCCATAATGCCATCACAATAACCCATCATGACATCACAATACCCCATAATGCCATCACAATACCCCATAATGCCATCACAATACCCTTAATGCCATCACAATACCCCATAATGCCATCACAATACCCCATAATGCCATCACAATACCCCATAATGCCATCACAATACCCCATAATGCCATCACAATACCCCATAATGCCATCACAATACCCCATAATGCCATCACAATAACCCATAATGACATCACAATACCCCATAATGACATCACAACACCCCATAATGACATCACAATACCCCATAATGACATCACAATACCCCATAATGACATCACAACACCCCATATTGACATCACAATACCTCATAATGACATCACAATACCCCATAATGACATCACAACACCCCATATTGACAAAGCAAAAACAGTTAAAACAATTTTGGCGAGCACATCGAAGGAATTGTGACCAAATACTTGTTTTCCACCATAATTTGCAAATAAATTCATTAAAAATCCTACAATGTTATTTTCTGGATTTATTTTCTAATATTGTCTGTCATAGTTGAAGTGTACCTATGATGAAAATTACAGGCCTCTCATCTTTTTAAGTGGGAGAACTTGCACAATTGGTGGCTGACTAAATACTTTTTTGCCCCACTGTACGTCTCTGCCTGCTTAGGGACTGTCAACATGTACATCTCTACTGCTTAGGGACTGTCAACATGTACATCTCTACTGCTTAGGGACTGTCAACATGTACATCTCTACTGCTTAGGGACTGTCAACATGTACATCTCTACTGCTTAGGGACTGTCAACATGTACATCTCTACTGCTTAGGGACTGTCAACATGTACATCTCTACTGCTTAGGGACCGTCAACATGTACATCTCTGCCTGGTTAGGGACTGTCAACATGTACATCTCTACTGCTTAGGGACTGTCAACATGTACATCTCTACTGCTTAGGGACTGTCAACATGTACATCTCTACTGCTTAGGGACTGTCAACATGTACATCTCTACTGCTTAGGGACTGTCAACATGTACATCTCTGCCTGGTTAGGGACTGTCAACATGTACATCTCACTGCTTAGGACCGGTCAATATGCATATCTCACTGGGCTTAGGGACCGTCAACATGTAAATCTTACCGGCTTAGGGACCGGTCAACATGTACATCTCTACTGCTTAGGGACTCACAACATGTACATCTCTACTGCTTAGGGACCGTCAACATGTACATCTCTAATGCTTAGGACCGTCAACATGTACATCTCTACTGCTTAG
The DNA here is from genome assembly GCF_021184085.1 of Oncorhynchus gorbuscha. Lineage (NCBI taxonomy): Eukaryota > Metazoa > Chordata > Actinopteri > Salmoniformes > Salmonidae > Oncorhynchus > Oncorhynchus gorbuscha. The sequence goes on along the minus strand of NC_060174.1, from coordinate 105,605,513 downwards.
GGACCGTCAACATGTACATCTCTACTGCTTAGGGACCGTCAACATGTACATCTCTGCTTAGGGACCGTCAACATGTACATCTCTACTGCTTAGGGACCGTCAACATGTACATCTCTACTGGTTAGGGACCGTCAACATGTACATCTCTACTGCTTAGGGACCGTCAACATGTACAGTGGGTCAAAATCAAAAAAGTATTTAGTCAGCCTAATTTCCAAATGTGCAAGTTCTCCCACTTAAAAAGATGAGGCTCTGTAATTTTCATCAGGTCCACTTCAACTATGACAGACAAAATGAGAGAAAAAAATCAGAAAATCACATTGTAGGATTTTTAATGAATTTATTTGCAAATTATGAGTGGAAAATAAGTATGTGTTTGTTATCCAGAGAGCTCAGGGCACAGCGACAGGTTTTTCACCTGGGTCGGCATGGAGAATTCAACCCAGCGACGTTTTGGTTACCGGTCCATCGCTCTTAACCGTTAGGCTACCTGCCCGCCCCTAGACAACCTGATTCATTAGCTGTCTCCCAGCTCAGGAACACACGAGTCTGTCAGACTGACGGAGTTCTGAAGGTCAACCAGACACCATGTGACTGGCTCAATAACAGGAGCTCTTTGGAGGAATGACAACCACAGTACGGGGTGATGTTTAACACCTCTCTCTGGCTGTTCTACTAGGAGGCACAAAAGATGAGACAAATGTGAGTATGGTGCCTGACAAAACAACCAGGTTAGGAGACAACATCCCATCCACTGTATTGCGTGTGTGTACTGACCTTCACACTCACAGCCACCCCCTTGGCACGGTTGGCCACTGCAGCGGTGTAAGAACGAGTGAGGATAAAGTTTTGTGGCGCAGTGTTGTCTAGGGGCGGGCAGGTAGCCTAACGGTTAAGAGCGATGGACCGGTAACCAAAACGTCGCTGGGTTGAATTCTCCATGCCGACCAGGTGAAAAACCCTGTCGCTGTGCCCTTTGAGCTCTGGATAATAAACACATACTTATTTTCCACCATAATTTGCAAATAAATTCATTAAAATCCTACAATGTGATTTTCTGGATTTTTTTCTCTCATTTTGTCTGTCATAGTTGAAGTGTACCTATGATGAAAATTACAGGCCTCATCTTTTTAAGTGGGAGAACTTGCACACAGGTGGCTGACTAAATACTTTTTTGATTTTGACCCACTGTACATGTTGACGGTCCCTAAGCAGTAGAGATGTACATGTTGACGGTCCCTAAGCAGTAGAGATGTACATGTTGACGGTCCCTAAGCGTAGAGATGTACATGTTGACGGTCCCTAAGCAGTAGAGATGTACATGTTGACGGTCCCTAAGCAGTAGAGATGTACATGTTGACGGTCCCTAAGCAGTAGAGATGTACGTTGACGGTCCCTAAGCATTAGAGATGTACATGTTGACGGTCCCTTGCCAGTAGAGATGTACATGTTGACGGTCCTAAGCAGTAGAGATGTACATGTTGACGGTCCCTAAGCAGTAGAGATTTACATGTTGACGGTCCCTAGCAGTAGAGATGTACATGTTGACGGTCCCTAAGCAGTAGAGATGTACATGTTGACAGTCCCTAACCAGGCAGAGATGTACATGTTGACAGTCCCTAAGCAGTAGAGATGTACATGTTGACAGTCCCTATTCAGTAGAGATGTACATGTTGACAGTCCCTAAGCAGTAGAGATGTACATGTTGACAGTCCCTAAGCAGTAGAGATGTACATGTTGACAGTCCCTAACCAGGCAGAGATGTACATGTTGACGGTCCCTAAGCAGTAGAGATGTACATGTTGACAGTCCCTAAGCAGTAGAGATGTACATGTTGACAGTCCCTAAGCAGTAGAGATGTACATGTTGACAGTCCCTAAGCAGTAGAGATGTACATGTTGACAGTCCCTAAGCAGTAGAGATGTACATGTTGACAGTCCCTAAGCAGTAGAGATGTACATGTTGACAGTCCCTAAGCAGGCAGAGACGTGCAGTGGGGCAAAAGTATTTAGTCAGCCACCAATTGTGCAAGTTCTCCCACTTAAAAAGATGAGAGGCCTGTAATTTTCATCATAGGTACACTTCAACTATGACAGACAATATTAGAAAATAAATCCAGAAAATAACATTGTAGGATTTTAATGAATTTATTTGCAAATTATGGTGGAAAACAAGTATTTGGTCACAATTCCTTCGATGTGCTCGCCAAAAAATTGTTTTAACTGTTTTTGCTTTGTCAATATGGGGTGTTGTGATGTCATTATGGGGTATTGTGATGTCATTATGAGGTATTGTGATGTCAATATGGGGTGTTGTGATGTCATTATGGGGTATTGTGATGTCATTATGGGGTATTGTGATGTCATTATGGGGTGTTGTGATGTCATTATGGGGTATTGTGATGTCATTATGGGTTATTGTGATGGCATTATGGGGTATTG
>NC_060174.1:105563072-105593072 GCF_021184085.1 Oncorhynchus gorbuscha | reverse complement strand
TACTGTGGCTGTGTAGTAGTTTAGGAGCGTACTGTGACTGTGTAGTAGTTTAGGAGTGTACTGTATATATTAAGGAATGTGTAAAGGCCTAACGTGTGTGCATTTGTTCCTCTACCCCAGGTCAAGCTGGTGCAGCACACGTACTCGTGTCTGTACGGGACGTTCCTGTGTAACAACGGGGCGGGAGGAGAGAGGTCCGCAACATCCACAACCGCACCTGCTCCGTCTGGTCTCTGCTCCGCTCCGGCAACAAGAACTTCCAGAACTTCCTCTTTATCCCCGGGCATGATATGGTACCCACTACTGTCTCCTCTCCTCTCCTCCTCTTCTTCTTCTCTTCTTTCTCTCTCTTCTTCTTCTCCTTCTCTCTTCTCCCTCTCTCTCTTCCCCCTCTTCTCCCTTCTCTCACTTCTCCTCTCTCTTCTCCTCTCTCTCCTCCCCCTCTTCTCCTGTCTTCTCCCTCACTTCTCTCTCTTCTTTCCTCTTCTCCTCTCTCTCCTTCTCTCTCTTCTCTTCTCTTCTCTTCTCCTCTCTCTCCTCTTCTCTTCTCCTCTCTCTCCTGTCTTCTCTTCTCCTCTCTCTCTTCTCTTCTCCTCTCTCTTCTCCTCTCCTCTCCTCTCCTCTCTTCTCTTCTTCCTCTCTTCTCCTCTCTTCTCTTCTCTTCTTTCCTCTCTTCTCTTCTCTTCTTTCCTCTCTTTCTCCTCCTCTCCTCTCTCTCCTCTTCTCTTCTTTCCTCTCCTCTCTCTCCTCTCTTCTCTTCTTTCCTCTCCTCTCTTCTCTTCTCTTCTTTCCTCTCTTCTCCTCTCTTCTCTTCTCTTCTTTCCTCTCTTCTTTCCTCTCTTCTCCTCCTCTTCTCTTCTCTTCTTTCCTCTCTTCTCCTCCTCTCTCTCTTCTCTTCTCTTCTTTCCTCTCTTCTCTTCTTTCCTCTCTTCTCTCCTCTCCTCTCCTCCTCTCTCTCTTTCCTCTCTTCTCCTCTCTTCTCCTCTCTTCTCTTCTCTTCTTTCCTCTCTTCTTTCCTCTCTTCTCTTCTTTCCTCTCTTCTCCTCTCTTCTCTTCTCTTCTCTCCTCTCCTCTTCTTTCTTCTTCTCTCTTCTCTCTTCTCTTCTCTCTTCTCTTCTTTCCTCTCTTCTCCTCTCCTCTCTTCTCTTCTTTCCTCTCTTCTCCTCCTCTCCTCTTCTTCTCTCCTGTCTTCTCTCCTCTCCTCTCTTTTCTCCTCTCTTCCTGGTTATTAACAGAGGGATCAGGTGTGCTTCACATGTCACAGTAGCAAAAAAATATGACCCCTCTGTGGAAAGTTGAGACTCTCTCCACCACGTTTTGCTCTAGGAACGCCGAACAGGCCTCACAAGACTCTTCTGAAGGTCCCCCGGTACTAGTTGAAAACATGAATGGAATTATATATGGAGATATATATGTTTAGTAGCAAAAAAAAATAAGGGTTTAAATACATATTAATAACAAATATTTCTGTTTTTCTCTCATCTCTCAGATATAGGACAGACACTTCAGAAACAAACTTCTGTTGTTCCATGTAGTGAATCTGTTACTCTGTGTTTGTATCGGCTAGTAGCAGTGAGGACCCCTAGTAGCAGTGAGGACCCCTAGTAGCAGGGAGGACCCCTAGTAGCAGTGAGGACCCCTAGTAGCAGTGAGGACCCCTAGTAGCAGTGAGGACCCCTAGTAGCAGTGAGGACCCCTAGTAGCAGTGAGGACCCCCTAGTAGCAGTGAGGACCCCTAGTAGCAGTGAGGACCCCTAGTAGCAGGGGAGGACCCCTAGTAGCAGTGAGGACCCCTAGTAGCAGTGAGGACCCCTAGTAGCAGTGAGGACCCCTAGTAGCAGTGAGGACCCCTAGTAGCAGTGAGGACCCCTAGTAGCAGTGAGGACCCCTAGTAGCAGTGAGGACCCCTAGTAGCAGGGAGGACCCCTAGTAGCAGTGAGGACCCTAGTAGCAGTGAGGACCCCTAGTAGCAGTGAGGACCCCTAGTAGCAGTGAGGACCCCTAGTAGCAGTGAGGACCCCTAGTAGCAGGAGGACCCCTAGTAGCAGTGAGGACCCCTAGTAGCAGTGAGGACCCCTAGTAGCAGTGAGGACCCCTAGTAGCAGGGAGGACCCTAGTAGCAGGAGGACCCCTAGTAGCAGGGAGGACCCCTAGTAGCAGTGAGGACCCCTAGTAGCAGTGAGGACCCCTAGTAGCAGTGAGGACCCTAGTAGCAGTGAGGACCCCTAGTAGCAGTGAGGACCCCTAGTAGCAGGGAGGACCCCTAGTAGCAGTGAGGACCCCTAGTAGCAGTGAGGACCCCTAGTAGCAGTGAGGACCCTAGTAGCAGGGAGGACCCCTAGTAGCAGTGAGGACCCCTAGTAGCAGGGAGGACCCTAGTAGCAGGGAGGACCCCTAGTAGCAGGGAGGACCCTAGTAGCAGTGAGGACCCCTAGTAGCAGGAGGACCCCTAGTAGCAGGGAGGACCCCTAGTAGCAGTGAGGACCCCTAGTAGCAGTGAGGACCCCTAGTAGCAGGGAGGACCCCTAGTAGCAGTGAGGACCCCTAGTAGCAGTGAGGACCCCTAGTAGCAGGGAGGACCCCTAGTAGCAGTGAGGACCCCTAGTAGCAGTGAGGACCCCTAGTAGCAGGAGGACCCCTAGTAGCAGGGAGGACCCCTAGTAGCAGAGAGGACCCCTAGTAGCAGTGAGGACCCCTAGTAGCAGTGAGGACCCCTAGTAGCAGTGAGGACCCCTAGTAGCAGTGAGGACCCCTAGTAGCAGTGAGGACCCCTAGTAGCAGGGAGGAGACCTAGTAGCAGTGAGGACCCCTAGTAGCAGTGAGGACCCCTAGTAGCAGTGAGGACCCCTAGTAGCAGGGAGGACCCTAGTAGCAGTGAGGACCTAGTAGCAGTGAGGACCCCTAGTAGCAGGGGGAGGACCCTAGTAGCAGTGAGGACCCCTAGTAGCAGTGTAGCAGTGACCCCAGGGAGGACCCCTAGTAGCAGGGAGGACCCCTAGTAGCAGGGAGGACCCCTAGTAGCAGTGAGGACCCCTAGTAGCAGTGAGGACCCCTAGTAGCAGGGAGGACCCCTAGTAGCAGGGAGGACCCCTAGTAGCAGGGAGGACCCCTAGTAGCAGTGAGGACCCCTAGTAGCAGTGAGGACCCCTAGTAGCAGTGAGGACCCCTAGTAGCAGGGAGGACCCCTAGTAGCAGTGAGGACCCCTAGTAGCAGGGAGGACCCCTAGTAGCAGTGAGGACCCCAAAAAAATATATATGTATGATACTTCAAGGGACCTTTTTAAAACAATTCCATTTAGTTTAGTATAACCCCTCGTCCCTTTTCTGCTAAGGGTTAAAGAAGGAAAGATGTACTCATCCTATATATTCAGTGGATGAGCACCAATAGCACATATATATTCTTATTTATTTCTTATTATTATTTATTATACGGATGCATTGTAATGCTGAAACAGGAAAGGGCCTTTCCCCAAACTGTTGCCGCAAAGTTGGAAGCACAGAATCTTCTAGAATGTCACTGTATGTTGTAACGTTAAGATTTCCCTTCAGTGGAATTATTCTTCCTCCACCAAACTTTACAGTTGGCACTATGCATTCGGGCAGGTAACGTTCTCCCGGCATCCGCCAAACCCAGATGCCAGATGGTGAAGCGTGATTCATCACTCCAGAGAACGCGTTTCCACTGCTCCAGAGTCCAATGGCGGCGAGCTTTTACACCCCTATGGCCGGCTGCTCGGCCATGTAAACCCATTTCATGAAGCGATTTTTGCGCGCTTCAACGCTTGGCGGTCACGTTTGTGAGCTTGTGTGGCCTACCACTTCGCGGCGTAGCCGTTGTTGCTCCTAAACGTTTCCGTCTTCACAATAACAGCAGTTGACCGGGGAAGCTCTATCAGGGCAGAAATTTGACGAACTGACTAGGTGGAAAGGTGGCATCCTGTGACGGTGCCACGTTGAAAATCACTAAGCTCTTCTGTACAGGCCATTCTAATGCCAATGTTTGTCTATGGAGATTGCATGGTTGTATGTTTGCTCTTATACACCTGTCAGCAACAGATGTGGCTGAAATAGCCAAATCCACTCATTTGATTGGCTGTCCACATACTTTGGGCCATGTAGTGTATATCAGCAACATTTTAAATGGCTTTACTGAGACAAAATGTTATTTGTGGTTTTTTTTTATTGACCTCTGACCTCTGCTCTTACCTGTCCCCTGTGTCCAGGTGTTGCAGCCGGTGTGCCACACCCGGGCCCTGCAGCTGTGGACGGCCGTCTACCTACCCACCTCCTCCCCCTGCACCTCTGCCGAGGACGCCATGGAGCTCTACCTGTCCCCCAGCATACAGGGAGACGAGCTCACCTCACGTTCCCTGGACAGGTGGGCTGTCCACTCTCTCTATTCTTCTCTCTCTGTCCACTCTCTCTATTCTTCTCTCTCTGTCCACTCTCTCTATTCTTCTCTCTCTGTCCACTCTCTCTATTCTTCTCTCTCTGTCCACTCTCTCTATTCTTCTCTCTCTGTCCACTCTCTCTATTCTTCTCTCTCTGTCCACTCTCTATTCTTCTCTCTCTGTCCACTCTCTCTATTCTTCTCTCTCTGTCCACTCTCTCTATTCTTCTCTCTCTGTCCACTCTCTCTATTCTTCTCTCTCTGTCCACTCTCTCTATTCTTCTCTCTCTGTCCACTCTCTATTCTTCTCTCTCTGTCCACTCTCTCTATTCTTCTCTCTCTGTCCACTCTCTCTATTCTTCTCTCTCTGTCCACTCTCTCTATTCTTCTCTCTCTGTCCACTCTCTCTATTCTTCTCTCTCTGTCCACTCTCTCTATTCTTCTCTCTCTGTCCACTCTCTCTATTCTTCTCTCTCTGTCCACTCTCTCTATTCTTCTCTCTCTGTCCACTCTCTCTATTCTTCTCTCTCTGTCTCTTAGTGTATTTGTAAAACCATTGACTTAATTATATCTCCTTGTATCTCTTGAGCTCTTGTCTTTTCAATGATTTATTTGAGTTATTGATTAAAGGATTTACTCCCAGTGGGGGTAAATCAAGATGAACAGGCTCATGGTGAAAACTGCATGTGGGGCTCTGTATCTACAGCTCTAGTGTTTTTAGAAAAGGCTCCTCAACCATAAGACTGTTAAACAATGAGCCAAATGGCCACCCAGACTATTTACATTGACACTCTATTTGTTTAGTACACTGCTGCTACTCGCTGTTTATTATCTGTGCATAGTCACTTCACCCCTACCTACATGTACATATTACCTCAACTAACCTGTACCCCCGCACACGGACTCGGTACTGGTACAGAAGGGAGGCTCAGCTGCCTGCCCTCTAGTGGTACAGCAGGGAAGCTCACCTGCCTGCCCTCTAGTGGTTACAGCAGGGAAGGTCACCTGCCTGCCCTCTAGTGGTACAGAAGGGAAGCTCACCTGCCTGCCCTCTAGTGGTTACAGCAGGGAAGGTCACCTGCCTGCCCTCTAGTGGTACAGAAGGGAAGCTCACCTGCCTGCCCTCTAGTGGTACAGCAGGGAAGCTCACCTGCCTGCCCTCTAGTGGTTACAGCAGGGAAGGTCACCTGCCTGCCCTCTAGTGGTACAGCAGGGAAGGTCACCTGCCTGCCCTCTAGTGGTACAGCAGGGAAGCTCACCTGCCTGCCCTCTAGTGGTTACAGCAGGGAAGGTCACCTGCCTGCCCTCTAGTGGTACAGAAGGGAAGCTCACCTGCCTGCCCTCTAGTGGTTACAGCAGGGAAGGTCACCTGCCTGCCCTCTAGTGGTACAGAAGGGAAGCTCACCTGCCTGCCCTCTAGTGGTTACAGAAGGGAAGCTCACCTGCCTGCCCTCTAGTGGTACAGAAGGGAAGCTCACCTGATTTAATGAAACTCCACCACTTTCATTAATTTGAGATTTGTATTTATACCCCTCTGTGCAGGCTTCCTAAGACTCGCTCCATGGACAACCTGGTGTCTGCCTTTGAGAACGGAGTGGCCCTCACCCGCACCTCCAGCGACCCCAACCTCAACAAGCACTGTCAGGAGGGCCGTACTGCCCATGGCCTGGAGCCTATGGCTTCTGTAGGAGGAGGGGCCGCACCCGACAGCCCCGAGGACGTCAGCCCTGACACGGGATTAGAAAGCGACGACTCGGAGGTGGAGCCTGTCACTCAGACTCCTCCTACCACACCCGTGGAGATGGAGCAGAGGGAAGAGGGCTTCGAGGAAGCGGAGATGAGAGAGGAGATCTGTCTCACCACCCAGCCCCTCCCCCCCATCGCTCTGGAGCAGGGCAACCCCCACTTCCCCCCTCTCCCCCTGCTCACACCCCTCCTCCACCAGGCCCTCTCCCAGACCACTAACCCCCCAGTTCCTCCCCAACGACTGCCACATCAGACGGCTGACAGTCACTCCAGGACTGCCTCAGTCACTACCCATCCCGCCTATATACCATCACCACCTGCCTGGAAGGGCCCGCTACCGGCAGCCGTTCTTAACGGGCCTATCCCCAACGGCCTCCAGAACGCCCCCTCCGCTTCTGCAGAGCTGCTGGCACTCGAGCAGCTAGTTCCCACGTTCCCTACGGCCATGGAGGACTCCACCGAGACGATCACGGACGAAGCAGAGGTCCCACCAACGCTGCCCCCTAGAATCAGGGAAAGTCTAGGCCAGCCCAAAGCCACAGAATGGGCCTTACCCGAGACCCAGGGAGAGGAGAGAGAGGGGAAGAGGACCGAGAGTATGAGTGGTAGAAACTTAGTGCCTCTGAGAGAGTGTGTGGTAGCAGTCCCAACATCAAAAGAAGCAGCATCCTCCGCCTCCACAGTGCCCCCTGTTGACAACAGCCAGGCTGTGGCATTGCGACGCCCGGTCTCCCAGAACCAACTGCGTGTCGGTGAGGAGCTGTCTCTGCTGGGCTCTCACTGGGACAGTGTCCAGGGCATGGTCCATTCTGCCTGCAGCACTGCGGCCAGCCACTCTGGCCTCTCAGCCAACCTCTCGTCAGGCTTCTGTCGTGCCCTCCAGCCCACGGCCTACCAGAGCCGACGCCTGGCTGGCAAGCTACTGCGCACCCAGGGCATGGCCGTGCCTAACGGGGGTTGGCAGTACGGCCGAAGGGAGAGGGAGGAAAGGGTTCGCTCCTCGGCTCCAGCCCCAGTCAGTTCCAGCCCTGTCAAGTCAGGGTCCAGCTGGCTCTCTGCAGTCAGAAGCAGCTCGGGCTACGCTGCCATCATGGGCCCAACCACCACCAGCTCACCCCCAACCTTTTCAACCTGCCAACTCCTCCCAGCCTCCCCTTGCTCCTCAGCCTCCCCCCAGCCCCACCCATCCTACCTGGATGATGATGGTCTGCCGGTACCTGTGGACGCCGTGCAGCAGCGCCTCAGGCAGATGGAGGCGGGGTATAAACAGGAAGTGGAGGTGCTGAGAAGCCAGGTGCGCCAGCTGCAGATGAGGCTGGAGAGGAAACAGTACAGCACGCCGCCTTCCGACCCTGACGTTGACTACGAGGACGACATTGTGAGTAGCTACTTGAACAGTACCTCACTGTGTTGTGAAAGGATATGCATGTAGGTCATTACTAAATTACAACATAATTACAACCCAAATGTCAACTCTGGTGGAATTACACTTCAATAGAGAGAGTGATAATAACCAAAACGTTGCACGTCTCCCTCTCTCCCTCCCTCTCTCCCTCCCTCTCTCTCTCCCTCCCTCTCTCCCTCCCTCTCCCTCCCTCCCTCCCTCCCTCTCTCCCTCTCTCCCTCCCTCTCTCCCTCTCTCCCTCCCTCTCTCCCTCCCTCTCACCCTCCCTCTCTCCCTCCCTCCCTCTCTCCCTCCCTCCCTCTCTCCCTCCCTCCCTCCTCTCTCTCCCTCCCTCCCTCCCTCCCTCCCTCCCGTCACCCTCCCTCCCGTCACCCTCCCTCCCGTCAACCTCCCTCCCGTCAACCTCCCTCCCGTCAACCTCCCTCCCGTCAACCTCCCTCCCGTCAACCTCCCTCCCTCCCTCTCGTCACCCTCCCTCCCTCTCTCTCGTCACCCTCCCTCCCTCTCTCTCGTCACCCTCCCTCCCTCTCTCTCGTCACCCTCCCTCCCTCTCTCTCGTCACCCTCCCTCCATCTCTCTCGTCACCCTCCCTCCATCTCTCTCGTCACCCTCCCTCCCTCTCTCTCGTCTCCCTCCCTCCCTCCCTCTCTCTCGTCTCCCTCCCTCCCTCCCTCTCTCTCTCTCTCCCTCCCTCTCTCTCGTCTCCCTCCCTCCCTCTCTCTCGTCTCCCTCCCTCCCTCTCTCTCGTCTCCCTCCCTCCCTCTCTCTCGTCTCCCTCCCTCCCTCTCTCTCGTCACCCTCCCTCCCTCCCTCTCTCTCGTCTCCCTCCCTCTCTCTCGTCACCCTCCCTCCCTCTCTCTCGTCACCCTCCCTCCATCTCTCTCGTCACCCTCCCTCCCTCTCTCTCGTCTCCCTCCCTCCCTCTCTCTCGTCTCCCTCCCTCCCTCTCTCTCGTCTCCCTCCCTCCCTCTCTCTCGTCTCCCCTCCCTCCCTCTCTCTCGTCTCCCTCCCTCCCTCTCTCTCGTCTCCCTCCCTCCCTCTCTCTCGTCTCCTCCCTCCCTCTCTCTCTCTCCTCCCTCCCTCCCTCTCTCTCGTCTCCCTCCCTCCCTCCCTCTCTCTCGTCTCCCTCCCTCCCTCCCTCTCTCTCTCGTCTCCCTCCCTCCCTCCCTCTCTCTCGTCTCCCTCCCTCCCTCTCTCTCGTCTCCCTCCCTCCCTCTCTCGTCTCCCTCCCTCCCTCTCTCTCGTCTCCCTCCCTCCCTCTCTCTCTCTCTCTCTCGTCTCCCTCCCTCCTCCCTCTCTCTCTCTCTCGTCACCCTCCCTCCCTCTCTCTCCCTCCCTCTCGTCACCCTCCCTCTCTCCCTCCCTCTCGTCACCCTCCCTCTCTCCCGTCACCCTCCCTCTCTCCCTCCCTCTCTCTCGTCACCCTCCCTCTCTCCCTCCCTCTCTCTCGTCACCCTCCCTCTCTCCCTCCCTCTCTCTCGTCACCCTCCCTCTCTCCCTCCCTCTCTCTCGTCACCCTCCCTCCCTCCCTCTCGTCACCCTCCCTCCCTCTCGTCACCCTCCTCCCTCTCGTCACCCTCCCTCCCTCTCTCTCGTCTCCCTCCCTCCCTCCCTCTCTCTCGTCTCCCTCTCTCCCTCTCTCTCGTCTCCCTCCCTCCCTCTCGTCACCCTCCCTCTCGTCACCCTCCCTCTCGTCCACTCTCCCTCTCTCTCGTCACCCTCCCTCCCTCTCTCTCGTCACCCTCCCTCCCTCCCTCTCTCTCGTCTCCCTCCCTCTCTCTCGTCTCCCTCCCTCTCTCTCGTCTCCCTCCCTCTCTCTCGTCACCCTCCCTCCCTCTCTCTCGTCTCCCTCCCTCCCTCCCTCTCTCTCGTCACCCTCCCTCCCTCCCTCTCTCTCGTCACCCTCCCTCCCTCCCTCTCTCTCGTCACCCTCCCTCCCTCCCTCTCTCTCGTCACCCTCCCTCCCTCCCTCTCTCTCGTCACCCTCCCTCCCTCCCTCTCTCTCTCGTCACCCTCCCTCCCTCCCTCTCTCTCGTCACCCTCCCTCCCTCCCTCTCTCTCGTCACCCTCCCTCCCTCCCTCTCTCTCGTCTCCCTCCCTCCCTCTCTCTCGTCACCCTCCCTCCCTCCCTCTCTCTCGTCACCCTCCCTCCCTCCCTCCCTCTCTCTCGTCACCCTCCCTCCCTCCCTCCCTCTCTCTCGTCACCCTCCCTCCCTCCCTCTCTCTCGTCACCCTCCCTCCCTCTCTCTCGTCACCCTCCTCCCTCCCTCTCTCTTCGTCACCCTCCCTCCCTCTCTCTTCGTCACCCCTCCCTCCCTCCCTCTCTCTTCGCCACCCTCCTCCCTCCCTCCCTCTCTCTTCGTCACCCTCCCTCCTTCCCTCCCTCTCTCTTCGTCACCCTCCCTCCCTCCCTCTCTCTCGTCACCTTCCCTCCCTCTCTCTCTCTCGTCTCCCTCCCTCCCTCTCTCTCTCTCTCGTCACCATCCCTCCCTCTCTCTCGTCTCCCTCCCTCTCTCTCGTCTCTCTCTCTCGTCTCCCTCCCTCCCTCTCTCTCTCTCGTCTCCCTCCCTCCCTCTCTCTTCGTCTCCCTCCCTCCCTCCCTCTCTCTCGTCTCCCTCCCTCCCTCTCTCTTCGTCTCCCTCCCTCCCTCTCTCTCGTCTCCCTCCCTCCCTCTCGCCACGTCACCCTCCCTCTCGCCCGTCTCCCTCCCTCTCGTCTCCCTCCCTCCCTCTTGTCTCCCTCCCTCCCTCTCGTCACGTCTCCCTCCCTCTCGTCCGTCTCCCTCCCTCTCGCCACGTCTCCCTCCCTCTCGTCTCCCTCCCTCCCTCTCGCCACGTCTCCCTCCCTCTCGTCTCCCTCCCTCTCGTCTCCCTCCCTCCCTCTCGTCTCCCTCCCTCCCTCTCGTCACCCTCCCTCTCGCCACGTCTCCCTCCCTCTCTCGCCTCCCTCTCGTCACCCTCCCTCCCGTCTCGTCAACCTCCCTCCCTCTCACCACGTCTCCCTCTCTCTCGCCCGTCTCCCTCCCTCACATCACCCTGTCACCCTCCCTCTCGCCTCCCTCCCTCTCGTCACCCTCCCTCCCGTCTCGTCAACCTCCCTCCCTCTCACCACGTCTCCCTCCCTCTCGCCACGTCTCCCTCCCTCTCGTCTCCCTCCCTCCCTCTCGTCTCCCTCCCTCCCTCTCGCCACGTCTCCCTCCCTCTCGTCTCCATCCCTCTCGTCTCCCTCCCTCCCTCTCGTCACCCTCCCTCTCGCCCGTCTCCCTCCCTCTCGCCTCCCTCCCTCTCGTCACCCTCCCTCCCTCCCGTCTCGTCAACCTCCCTCCCTCTCACCACGTCTCCCTCTCTCTCGCCACGTCTCCCTCCCTCACATCACCCTGTCACCCTCCCTCTCGTCTCGTCACCCTCTCGTCTCGTCACCCTCCCTCTCGTCTCGTCACCCTCCCTCTCGTCACCCTCCCTCTCGTCACCCTCCCTCTCGTCTCGTCACGCTCCCTCTCTTCTCTCGTCACCCTCCCTCTCGTCTCGTCACCCTCCCTCCCTCTCGTCTCGTCACCCTCCCTCCCTCTCGTCTCGTCACCCTCCCTCCCTCTCGTCTCGTCACCCTCCCTCTCGTCTCGTCACCCTCCCTCTCGTCTCGTCACCCTCCCTCTCGTCTCGTCACCCTCCCTCTCGTCTCATCACCCTCCCTCTCGTCTCGTCACCCTCCCTCTCGACCCGTCACCCTCCCTCTCGTCTCGTCACCCTCCCTCTCGTCTCGTCACCCTCCCTCTCATCTCATCACCCTCCCTCTCATGTTGACCTGTGTCCTCTCCGTCTCCAGACTTGTCTGCGTGAGTCAGACGACAGTGATGAGGAGGACAGTCTGTCAGACCACAGCGAGGACCGTTTCTCAGAGGGCAGCTGGGACAGAGTAGAGCAGAAGGACACAGAGGTCAGCGTTCCTCATAGTCTACTGCAGGTTTCTCTCTCTACTGCTTCTTATATATAACCATACCACAATACCCCACCAGCCCAATACCATACCACAATACCCCATTACCTAGCCCCCTAACCCCAATACCCCACCAGCCCAATACCATACCACAATACCCCACCAGCCCAATACCATACCACAATACCCCATTACCTAGCCCCCTAACCCCAATACCCCACCAGCCCAATACCATACCACAATACCCCATTACCTAGCCCCTAACCCCAATACCCCACCAGCCCAATTCCATACCACAATACCCCATTACCTAGCCCCCTAACCCCAATACCCCACCAGCCCAACACCATACCACAATACCCCACCAGCCCAATACCATACCCCAATACCCCAATACCTAGCCCCCTAAACCCAATACCCCACCACCTAGCCCCCTAACCCCACTACCATACCCCATTACCTAGCCCCTAACTCCAATGCCCCACCACCCCACTACCATATCCCAATAATCCATTACCTAGCCCCTAAACCCAATACCCCACCACCCCAATACCTAACCCCAATACCCCACCACCTAGCCCCTTAACCCCAATACCCCCCACCCCAATACCTAACCCAAATACCCCACCACCTAGCCCCTTAACCCCACCACCCCAATACCCCACCACCCCATACCTAACCCCAATACCCCCCCCCACCCCAATACCTAACTCCAATACCCCAACACCTAGCCCCAATACCCCACCACCCCAATACCTAACCCCAATACCCCCTAACCCCAATACCCCACCACCCCAATACCAAACTCCAATACCCCACCACCTAGCCCCTAACTCCAATACCCCACCACCTAGCCCCCTAACCCCACCACCTAGCCCCCTAACCCCAACACCCCACCACCTATCCCCAATACCCAACACCACCACCTAGCCCCCACCACCTAGCCCCTAATCCCAACACCCTACCGCCCAACCCCTAATCCCAAAACCTAGCCCCTAACCCCACCACCTAGCCCCCTAATCCCAACACCCTACCGCCCAACCCCCTAATCCCAACACCTAGCCCCCTAACCCCAATTCCTAACCCCAACACCCAACCCCTAATCCCAATACCCAACCCCTAATCCTAACCCCAACACCTAATCCCAACACCCTACCACCTAACTCCCTATTCCCAACACATAGCCCCCTAACCCCAATACCTAACCCCCTAACCCCAACCCCTAACCCCAACCCCTAATCCCAACACCTAACCCCAACCCCCTAACCCCAACCCCTAATCCCAACACCTAACCCCAACCCCTAATCCCAACACCTAACCCCTACATCTAACCTTATACTACATTGAACACTACAGCCCCTCCCACTCTCCTTTTACCTTTCTGCCCCAGATACCCATCTGCCGCACACTGTTCTAATGTGTGTGTGTGTGTGTGTGTGTGTGTGTGTGTGTGTGTGTGTGTGTGTGTGTGTGTGTGTGTGTGTGTGTGTGTGTGTGTGTGTGTGTGTGTGTGTGTGTGTGTGTGTGTGTGTGTGTGTGTGTAGGTCACGAGGTGGGTGCCTGATCACATGGCCTCTCATTGTTTCAACTGTGACTGTGAATTCTGGATGGCCAAGAGACGTCATCACTGCAGGTTTGTTAAGCGTCAATCAAGAAGTCGAGATGTCTCTAGATGAGAGATGTCTCTAGATGAGAGATGTCTCTAGATAAGAGATGTCTCTAGATGAGAGATGTCCCTGGATAGGATAAGAGATGTCCCTGGATAGGATAAGAGATGTCCCTGGATAGGATAAGAGATGTCCCTGGATAAGAGATGTCCCTAGATGAGAGATGTCTCTAGATGAGAGATGTCTCTAGATGAGAGATGTCTCTAGATGAGAGATGTCTCTAGATGAGAGATGTCTCTAGATGAGAGATGTCCCTGGATAGGATAAGAGATGTTTCTAGATAGGATAAGAGATGTCTCTGGATTAGATAAGAGATGTCTCTGGATTAGATAAGAGATGTCTCTGGATTAGATAAGAGATGTCTCTGGATTAGATAAGAGATGTCTCTAGATAGGATAAGAGCTGTCCCTGGATAGGATAAGAGATGTCCCTGGATAGGATAAGAGATGTCCCTGGATAGGAGATGCTCCTGGATAGGATAAGAGATGTTTCTAGAGAAGAGATGTCTCTAGATAAGAGATGTCTCTAGATGAGAGATGTCCCTGGATAAGATAAGAGATGTCCCTGGATAGGATAAGAGATGACCCTGGATAAGAGATGTCCCTGGATAGGATAAGAGATGTCCCTGGATAGGATAAGAGATGTCCCTGGATAAGAGATGTCCCTGGATAGGAGATGCTCCTGGATAGGATAAGAGATGTCCCTGGATAAGAGATGTCCCTGGATAGGATAAGAGATGTCCCTGGATAGGATAAGAGATGTCCCTGGATAGGATAAGAGATGTCCCTGGATAAGAGATGTCCCTGGATAGGATAAGAGATGTCCCTGGATAGGATAAGAGATGTCCCTGGATAGGATAAGAGATGTCCCTGGATAAGAGATGCTCCTGGATAGGAGATGTCCCTGGATAAGAGATGTCCCTGGATAAGAGATGTCCCTGGATAAGAGATGTCCCTGGATAAGAGATGTCCCTGGATAAGAGATGCTCCTGGATAGGAGATGTCCCTGGATAAGAGATGTCCCTGGATAAGAGATGCTCCTGGATAAGAGATGTCTCTAGATGAGAGATGTCCCTGGATAAGAGATGTCCCTGGATAAGAGATGTCCCTGGATAAGAGATGTCCCTGGATAAGAGATGTCCCTGGATAAGAGATGTCCCTGGATAAGAGATGTCCCTGGATAAGAGATGCTCCTGGATAAGAGATGTCTCTAGATGAGAGATGTCCCTGGATAAGAGATGTCCCTGGATAAGAGATGTCCCTGGATAAGAGATGTCCCTGGATAAGAGATGTCCCTGGATAGGAGATGTCCCTGGATAAGAGATGTCCCTGGATAAGAGATGTCCCTGGATAAGAGATGTCCCTGGATAGGAGATGTCCCTGGATAGGAGATGTCCCTGGATAGGAGATGTCCCTGGATAAGAGATGTCCCTGGATAGGAGATGTCCCTGGATAAGAGATGTCCCTGGATAAGAGATGTCCCTGGATAGGAGATGTCCCTGGATAGGAGATGTCCCTGGATAGGAGATGTCCCTGGATAGGAGATGTCCCTGGATAGGAGATGTCCCTGGATAGGAGATGTCCCTGGATAGGAGATGTCCCTGGATAGGAGATGTCCCTGGATAGGAGATGTCCCTGGATAGGAGATGTCCCTGGATAGGAGATGTCCCTGGATAGGAGATGTCCCTGGATAGGAGATGTCCCTGGATAGGAGATGTCCCTGGATAGGAGATGTCCCTGGATAGGAGATGTCCCTGGATAGGAGATGTCCCTGGATAGGAGATGTCCCTGGATAGGAGATGTCCCTGGATAGGAGATCAAAAGTATGATCCTGTAAAGTGTAGGATACTAAACATCGTCCATACTCTCACCGCTCAGCAGATATTATACCGAACCTACTAGGAATTTGAGATTTTAAAAAGCACTTAGCTGCACGAACGACAGCTCCTGTTTTTCCTAAAAGTTAAAAATATATATATATATATATTTTCTAGGGTTTGTTTTACCGACCTTAGTTGAATGTACTCTCTGGATCAGAGAGTCTGTTAAATGACTCACTACTGTAGTGTCTCTGGATCAGAGTCTGTTAAATGACTCACTACTGTAGTGGCTCTGGATAAGAGAGTCTGTTAAATGACTCACTACTGTAGTGGCTCTGGATAAGAGCGTCTGCTAAATGACTCACTACTGAAATGTGAATCTGGTTGACTCTGTCCTCTCACTCTGTCCTCTCACTCTGTCCTCTCACTCTGTCCTCTCACTCTGTCCTGTCACTCTGTCCTCTCACTCTGTCCTCTCACTCTGTCCTCTCACTCTGTCCTCTCACTCTGTCCTGCTCAGGAACTGTGGCAATGTGTTCTGTAAAGACTGCTGCCACCTGAAGCTGCCCATCCCAGACCAGCAGCTGTATGACCCTGTGTTGGTGTGTAACGTCTGCTGTGACCTGCTGCTGGAGGCTAGGAACAGAGAGATCCGCAGCCAGCAGCTCAAGAAGCCCATCGCCACAGCCTCCAGCTGAGAGACCAGAGAGAGAGAGAGAGAGAGAGAGAGCCCTTTACTGAATGGCTCAGTCTGGCCTGGCTTGGCTCGGTTCAGTTAGGACCTGGATCAGCACCATCTTGGGTCAGCTTTGGACAGATATGAGCCAAGTGCCCCATTCCCACTACCCTAACATGGTCTGGTCTTGGCTGTGGGGGAGAAGGACTTGTTGCTCTGTGGGAGGAGGCAAAGCTTGAGAATGGAGAGAGGCCATTGACTGCTGGGGATGAGAGACACTGACTGGAGTAGAAGAGGGGATGAGACACTGACTGGAGTAGAAGAGGGATGAGATACTGACTGGAGTAGAAGAGGGGATGAGATACTGACTGGAGTAGAAGAGGGGATGAGAGACTGACTGGAGTAGAAGAGGGGATGAGAGACTGACTGGAGTAGAAGAGGGGATGAGACACTGACTGGAGTAGAAGAGGGGATGAGATACTGACTGGAGTAGAAGAGGGGATGAGACACTGACTGGAGTAGAAGAGGGGATGAGACACTGACTGGAGTAGAAGAGGGGATGAGACACTGACTGGAGTAGAAGAGGGGATGAGACACTGACTGGAGTAGAAGAGGGGATGAGATACTGACTGGAGTAGAAGAGGGGATGAGACACTGACTGGAGTAGAAGAGGGGATGAGATACTGGAGTAGAAGAGGGGATGAGACACTGACTGGAGTAGAAGAGAGGATGGTAGTGAATGAAATGTAGGAGGAAGAGGAGCAGATGTTCTCCCACTGAGTTTAACCCCTTTTGGTCAAACACATACAGCTTGGAAGGAAGGCTTCAGTGCCCTGCCCTGTCCTGCCCTGTCCTACCCTGCCCTGCCCTGTCCTACCCTGCGTTGCCCTGCCCAGTCCTGCCCTGCCTTGTCCTGCCCTGCCCTGCCCTGTCCTCACCTGCCCTGTCCTGTCCTACCCTGCCCTGCCCTGTCCTCACCTGCCCTGTCCTCACCTGCCCTGCCCTGTCCTGTCCTCGCCTGCCCTACCCTGTCCTGTCCTCACCTGCCCTGTCCTGTCCTCACCTGCCCTACCCTGCCCTGTCTTCACCTGCCCTACCCTGTCCTGTCCTCACCTGCCCTACCCTGCCCTGTCCTCACCTGCCCTACCCTGTCCTGTCCTCGCCTGCCCTACCCTGTCCTGTCCTCACCTGCCCTACCCTGTCCTCACCTGCCCTACCCTGTCCTGTCCTCACCTGCCCTACCCTGTCCTGTCCTCACCTGCCCTACCCTGTCCTGTCCTCACCTGCCCTACCCTGTCCTCACCTGCCCTGTCCTGTCCTCACCTGCCCTGTCCTGTCCTCACCTGCCCTACCCTGTCCTGTCCTCACCTGCCCTACCCTGTCCTGTCCTCACCTGCCCTACCCTGTCCTCACCTGCCCTACCCTGCCCTGTCCTCACCTGCCCTACCCTGTCCTGTCCTCACCTGCCCTACCCTGTCCTGTCCTCACCTGCCCTACCCTGTCCTGTCCTCACCTGCCCTACCCTGTCCTGTCCTCACCTGCCCTACCCTGTCCTGTCCTCACCTGCCCTACCCTGTCCTGTCCTCACCTGCCCTACCCTGTCCTGTCCTCACCTGCCCTACCCTGTCCTCACCTGCCCTGTCCTGTCCTCACCTGCCCTACCCTGTCCTGTCCTCACCTGCCCTACCCTGTCCTCACCTGCCCTACCCTGCCCTGTCCTCACCTGCCCTACCCTGTCCTGTCCTCACCTGCCCTACCCTGTCCTGTCCTCACCTGCCCTACCCTGTCCTGTCCTCACCTGCCCTACCCTGTCCTCACCTGCCCTGTCCTGTCCTCACCTGCCCTACCCTGCCCTGTCCTCACCTGCCCTACCCTGTCCTGTCCTCACCTGCCCTACCCTGCCCTGTCCTCACCTGCCCTACCCTGCCCTGTCCTCACCTGCCCTGTCCTGTCCTCACCTGCCCTGCCCTGTCCTCACCTGCCCTACCCTGCCCTGTCCTCACCTGCCCTACCCTGTCCTGTCCTCACCTGCCCTACCCTGCCCTGTCCTCACCTGCCCTACCCTGCCCTGTCCTCACCTGCCCTACCCTGTCCTCACCTGCCCTACCCTGTCCTCACCTGCCCTACCCTGTCCTGTCCTCACCTGCCCTACCCTGCCCTGTCCTCACCTGCCCTACCCTGCCCTGTCCTCACCTGCCCTACCCTGTCCTGTCCTGGGGCTGTTGTCCTCCAGTGGTGCATCATAACCCCCCTGCACCTGTAACCTACTGGGAGATGTTCCATCATCTCAACCCCCCCCTCACACACACACACACTCTAGTGCACCCGGCACACACCAACAAGCCACTCTGATGCACCCCTCACACACCCCTACTCTCCTCAGAGGACAATCTCTCGCCCTCCTTAGTGTGGGGCATTCCAACGCCTTTACCTGTTCTACTGGTGACTTACGACAACTTTAAAAAGCTAAATGCTGCTACATTATCTAAGAGTCTCTTTTTTTGTATTATTACTTTGCGCACTACAAAAAAATTTGAGACCAAACTCGAGTGGAAGGGAAAGAGAGAAAAAAAATGTTCTGTTTACTTGCAGTCGTATCTTTTATTGTGGGGGGTTGAATGTAAATCGTTTGAAATTAAATAATATGGGCAAGTCTTAAAGTAACTGGAAGCCTGATGATGATGATAATGATGATGATAATGTCTTTATGTTCATTAGGTCGGTTGTGTACTTGTTCATTCCTGTGAGGTTTATTTAAAATAAAAAAATAAAATAGATTTAAAAAATAAAATAATATGCACAGTTAATGTGGTTCTGTCTTTGTCATGTGTAGCCATGACAACGTTTAGAGAGTCTGAGGTATCCCACTATCTGTGTGGACGAAGGTTAATTAAGATCAGATCTAGAATTGTCATCTGATCGGACGAGTCTCTTCAAAAGAAACATTTTAATGAATCTGCTAAAGCAACCAGACAAGACGAAACTGTTTGCCATGAATCCAAATCGGAGTGTTGTCCTGCGATGTTGTCGTACAGTATCACTTACAGTGAAAGGTCACCCTGGACTTGGTGGTCGTTCATTGATGGGGAAGGACGGGGTTTGAATAACGGAGTTTAGACTTCTACACTGATGCGAGAGAGGGCTTGATGTTGATGTACAGTATCGTAGTTCTGCTGTTTCAGACTTCCTCTTTAAATCAACCAGGTTCCTGTCCAAGAATGTCAATGCCTGGCACTTAAAATAACTCTGGAGAAAGTACTAAAGTGCTATGAATTTCCTTTAAAAAAATGTTATCTACTTCCTGTACCGTAGGGGGGAGTTTGGCCTTGTATCTAAACCGAGTTTACCGTGTTACCTAACGGAAGTGAAACTTCAGTTCGGACGCCATGCTAGAGTTTGGTTGTGGATCCTAGAAATTGTCCTTTTATGGCCCCAAAAAAAAAAAAGTCTGTTATTTTCTTTCCGTCTAATTGGTCAGTTTTTTCCTTGAGACAGAAGTGCCATATTGTATTTTTATTTCTCAAACCTTTTTCTCATGGAGACGACAGCAGGGTCACTAACTGAACTGGCCAGTACTTGGTTTGTTGTTTTAATGGTAGCTGCTTTTAAAAAATATTTTTAAAAAGATGTAAAGAGTCGAACGTTAGATGAAGAGGTAAAGGAGATGATTTGGTAATAAATGTATGAACTGAAGATTTAAATGAGACGGTGCGCCTGTACGGTTGTCACGGTTACCCATTGCCCAATAACATTGTTTGGGGTTTTTGGGGGGGGAGGCTTTCACGCAGGGTTGTTAATGGCAAAATCTGAAGGAGGAAGTGATGGAACCCAGATATGCAATGTAATGTAATATATAATTATCTAGTAGCTGCTTTAAAGTCAGTTACTAGTGGCTACAACCTGTCACTTAGCAAATGCTTGAGTAAAGAAAACAAATGCACTGTAAAAGAGATCCTATTGGTTAAAATAAACAAATATTATCTATATCGTGGATGTGTCATCTTCACTCTGTGTTTTATGTAATATTGTGCAGCCATGAACTGGTTTCTTTTCTTCAAAGCTTCTCACGTTTGGGCCTTTTGGGGTTTTCAACAAAGAATAATCAATCATGCACATAACAGGCTTTTGAGTTCAGACCAGTAAAACCTGTCCCCCTTACCTATCCAGGACAGGAGCTTGGCTGTACACCAATCACAGGACAGGAAGCTTGGCTGTACACCAATCACACTGAGACCCCCAACACTCTTCCCTCCACATGCCAACCCAGGAAGTAGAGCAGGTGGATTGGAGATCTCCTGCAATGCCGTCCCCCAAAGCAGGCTCAATTTCAACTTGTTAGGTAGAATAGTCAATTTTATTCCACCCTATGGCAACGCAGACCTGCGGGCCGACTGCGGACTCTCAATATCGAAGTTACCCTTCCCTGCTCTAAAGGCTACGATATCAGGACATGATCATGCATAGCCATCATGAGCTGTTGATCTTATTTTCTTCCAGACAGTTAACCTCGCGTTGTAATGGCTTTAGCCTCAGACGTTGGTAAGATGGCCTGACGAAGGGATCCAATGGGAGGTTGAGGCAGCAGGTGGCCTAGTGGTTAGAGTTGGACTAGTAACCAGCAGGTAGACTAGTGGTTAGAGTGTTGGGCCAGTAACCAGCAGGTAGCCTGATGGTTAGAGTGTTGGGCCAGTAACCAGCAGGTAGCCTAGTGGTTAGAGTGTTGGGCCAGTAACCAGCAGGTAGCCTTGGTTAGAGTGTTGGGCCAGTAACCAGCAGGTAGCCTAGTGGTTAGAGTGTTGGGCCAGTAACAGCAGGTAGCCTAGTGGTTAGAGCGTTGGGCCAGTAACCAGCAGGTAGCCTAGTGGTTAGAGCATTGGACTAGTAACCAGCAGGTAGCCTAGTGGTTAGAGTGTTGGACTGGTAACCAGCAGGTAGACTAGTGGTTAGAGCGTTGGACTAGTAACCAGCAGGTGGCCTGATGGTTAGAGCGTTGGACTAAGTAACCAGCAGGTAACCTAGTGGTTAGAGTGTTGGACCAGTAGCCAGCAGGTAGCCTGAGTGGTTAGAGCGTTGGACTAGTAACCAGCAGGTGGCCTGATGGTTGGGAGGCGTTGGACTGGTAACCAGCAGGTAACCTAGTGGTTAGAGTGTTGGGCCAGTAACCAGCAGTTAGCCTAGTGGTTGGGGGCCATTGGACTGGTAACTGTGGTGGCCTAATTGGTTAAGAGAGTTGGACTGAAATTGACAGCAGGTAATTCTAGTGGTTAGAGTGTTGGACTGGTAAACAGCAGGTAGCCTGGTGGTTAGAGTGTTGAGCCAGTAACCAGCAGGTGGCCTGGTGGTTGAAACGCATCGAACTAGTAACCAGCAGGTAGCCTAGTGGTTAGAGCGTTGGGCCAGTAACCAGCAGGTAGACTAGTAGTTAGAGCGTTGGACTAGTAACCAGCAGGTAGCCTAGTGGGTAGAGCGTTGGACTAGTAACCAGCAGGTAGCCTAGTGGTTAGAGCGTTGGACTAGTAACCAGCAGGTAGCCTAGTGGTTAGAGCGTTGGACTAGTAACCAGCAGGTAGCCTAGTGGTTAGAGCGTTGGACTAGTAACCGAAGGGTTGATAGATCGAATCCCCAAGCTGACAAGGTAAAAATCTGTCATTCTGCCCCTGAACAAGGCAGTTAACCCACTGTTCCTAGACCAGTTAACCCACTGTTCCTAGACCAGTTAACCCACTGTTCCTAGACCAGTTAACCCACTGTTCCTAGACCAGTCAACCCACTGTTCCTAGACCAGTCAACCCACTGTTCCTAGACCAGTTAACCCACTGTTCCTAGACCAGGTAACCCACTGTTCCTAGACCAGGTAACCCACTGTTCCTAGACCAGGTAACCCACTGTTCCTAGACCAGGTAACCCACTGTTCCTAGACCAGGTAACCCACTGTTCCTAGACCAGGTAACCCACTGTTCCTAGACCAGGTAACCCACTGTTCCTAGACCAGTTAACCCACTGTTCCTAGACCAGTTAACCCACTGTTCCTAGACCAGTTAACCCACTGTTCCTAGACCAGTTAACCCACTGTTCCTAGACCAGGTAACCCACTGTTCCTAGACCAGTTAACCCACTGTTCCTAGACCAGTTAACCCACTGTTCCTAGACCAGTTAACCCACTGTTCCTAGACCAGGTAACCCACTGTTCCTAGACCAGTTAACCCACTGTTCCTAGACCAGGTAACCCACTGTTCCTAGACCAGTTAACCCACTGTTCCTAGACCAATTAACCCACTGTTCCTAGACCAATTAACCCACTGTTCCTAGACCAGTTAACCCACTGTTCCTAGACCAGTTAACCCACTGTTCCTAGACCAGGTAACCCACTGTTCCTAGACCAGTTAACCCACTGTTCCTAGACCAGTTAACCCACTGTTCCTAGACCAGTTAACCCACTGTTCCTAGACCAGTTAACCCACTGTTCCTAGACCAGTTAACCCACTGTTCCTAGACCAATTAACCCACTGTTCCTAGACCAATTAACCCACTGTTCCTAGACCAGTTAACCCACTGTTCCTAGACCAATTAACCCACTGTTCCTAGACCAATTAACCCACTGTTCCTAGACCAGTTAACCCACTGTTCCTAGACCAGTTAACCCACTGTTCCTAGACCAGTTAACCCACTGTTCCTAGACCAGTTAACCCACTGTTCCTAGACCAGTTAACCCACTGTTCCTAGACCAATTAACCCACTGTTCCTAGACCAGTTAACCCACTGTTCCTAGACCAATTAACCCACTGTTCCTAGACCAGTTAACCCACTGTTCCTAGACCAGTTAACCCACTGTTCCTAGACCAGTTAACCCACTGTTCCTAGACCAGTTAACCCACTGTTCCTAGACCAGTTAACCCACTGTTCCTAGACCAGTTAACCCACTGTTCCTAGACCAGTTAACCCACTGTTCCTAGACCAGTTAACCCACTGTTCCTAGACCAGTTAACCCACTGTTCCTAGACCAGTTAACCCACTGTTCCTAGACCAGTTAACCCACTGTTCCTAGACCAGTTAACCCACTGTTCCTAGACCAATTAACCCACTGTTCCTAGACCAGTTAACCCACTGTTCCTAGACCAATTAACCCACTGTTCCTAGACCAGTTAACCCACTGTTCCTAGACCAGTTAACCCACTGTTCCTAGACCAGTTAACCCACTGTTCCTAGACCAGTTAACCCACTGTTCCTAGACCAGTTAACCCACTGTTCCTAGACCAGTTAACCCACTGTTCCTAGACCAGTTAACCCACTGTTCCTAGACCAGTTAACCCACTGTTCCTAGACCAATTAACCCACTGTTCCTAGACCAGTTAACCCACTGTTCCTAGACCAGTTAACCCACTGTTCCTAGACCAGTTAACCCACTGTTCCTAGACCAGTTAACCCACTGTTCCTAGACCAGTTAACCCACTGTTCCTAGACCAGTTAACCCACTGTTCCTAGACCAGTTAACCCACTGTTCCTAGACCAGTTAACCCACTGTTCCTAGACCAGTTAACCCACTGTTCCTAGACCAGGTAACCCACTGTTCCTAGACCAGTTAACCCACTGTTCCTAGACCAGTTAACCCACTGTTCCTAGACCAGTTAACCCACTGTTCCTAGACCAGTTAACCCACTGTTCCTAGACCAGTTAACCCACTGTTCCTAGACCAGTTAACCCACTGTTCCTAGACCAGTTAACCCACTGTTCCTAGACCAGTTAACCCACTGTTCCTAGACCAGTTAACCCACTGTTCCTAGACCAGTTAACCCACTGTTCCTAGACCAGTTAACCCACTGTTCCTAGACCAGTTAACCCACTGTTCCTAGACCAGTTAACCCACTGTTCCTAGACCAGTTAACCCACTGTTCCTAGACCAGTTAACCCACTGTTCCTAGACCAGTTAACCCACTGTTCCTAGACCAGTTAACCCACTGTTCCTAGACCAGTTAACCCACTGTTCCTAGACCAGTTAACCCACTGTTCCTAGACCAGTTAACCCACTGTTCCTAGACCAGTTAACCCACTGTTCCTAGACCAGTTAACCCACTGTTCCTAGACCAGTTAACCCACTGTTCCTAGACCAGTTAACCCACTGTTCCTAGACCAGTTAACCCACTGTTCCTAGACCAGTTAACCCACTGTTCCTAGACCAGTTAACCCACTGTTCCTAGACCAGTTAACCCACTGTTCCTAGACCAGTTAACCCACTGTTCCTAGACCAGTTAACCCACTGTTCCTAGACCAGTTAACCCACTGTTCCTAGACCAGTTAACCCACTGTTCCTAGACCAGTTAACCCACTGTTCCTAGACCAGTTAACCCACTGTTCCTAGACCAGTTAACCCACTGTTCCTAGACCAGTTAACCCACTGTTCCTAGACCAGTTAACCCACTGTTCCTAGACCAGTTAACCCACTGTTCCTAGACCAGTTAACCCACTGTTCCTAGACCAGTTAACCCACTGTTCCTAGACCAGTTAACCCACTGTTCCTAGACCAGTTAACCCACTGTTCCTAGACCAGTTAACCCACTGTTCCTAGACCAGTTAACCCACTGTTCCTAGACCAGTTAACCCACTGTTCCTAGACCAGTTAACCCACTGTTCCTAGACCAGTTAACCCACTGTTCCTAGACCAGTTAACCCACTGTTCCTAGACCAGTTAACCCACTGTTCCTAGACCAGTTAACCCACTGTTCCTAGACCAGTTAACCCACTGTTCCTAGACCAGTTAACCCACTGTTCCTAGACCAGTTAACCCACTGTTCCTAGACCAGTTAACCCACTGTTCCTAGACCAGTTAACCCACTGTTCCTAGACCAGTTAACCCACTGTTCCTAGACCAGTTAACCCACTGTTCCTAGACCAGTTAACCCACTGTTCCTAGACCAGTTAACCCACTGTTCCTAGACCAGTTAACCCACTGTTCCTAGACCAGTTAACCCACTGTTCCTAGACCAGTTAACCCACTGTTCCTAGACCAGTTAACCCACTGTTCCTAGACCAGTTAACCCACTGTTCCTAGACCAGTTAACCCACTGTTCCTAGACCAGTTAACCCACTGTTCCTAGACCAGTTAACCCACTGTTCCTAGACCAGTTAACCCACTGTTCCTAGACCAGTTAACCCACTGTTCCTAGACCAGTTAACCCACTGTTCCTAGACCAGTTAACCCACTGTTCCTAGACCAGTTAACCCACTGTTCCTAGACCAGTTAACCCACTGTTCCTAGACCAGTTAACCCACTGTTCCTAGACCAGTTAACCCACTGTTCCTAGACCAGTTAACCCACTGTTCCTAGACCAGTTAACCCACTGTTCCTAGACCAGTTAACCCACTGTTCCTAGACCAGTTAACCCACTGTTCCTAGACCAGTTAACCCACTGTTCCTAGACCAGTTAACCCACTGTTCCTAGACCAGTTAACCCACTGTTCCTAGACCAGTTAACCCACTGTTCCTAGACCAGTTAACCCACTGTTCCTAGACCAGTTAACCCACTGTTCCTAGACCAGTTAACCCACTGTTCCTAGACCAGTTAACCCACTGTTCCTAGACCAGTTAACCCACTGTTCCTAGACCAGTTAACCCACTGTTCCTAGACCAGTTAACCCACTGTTCCTAGACCAGTTAACCCACTGTTCCTAGACCA
Source organism: Oncorhynchus gorbuscha (assembly GCF_021184085.1). NCBI lineage: Eukaryota > Metazoa > Chordata > Actinopteri > Salmoniformes > Salmonidae > Oncorhynchus > Oncorhynchus gorbuscha. Next base: position 105,567,765 of record NC_060174.1, on the reverse strand, counting down.
GTTAACCCACTGTTCCTAGACCAGTTAACCCACTGTTCCTAGACCAGTTAACCCACTGTTCCTAGACCAGTTAACCCACTGTTCCTAGACCAGTTAACCCACTGTTCCTAGACCAGTTAACCCACTGTTCCTAGACCAGTTAACCCACTGTTCCTAGACCAGTTAACCCACTGTTCCTAGACCAGTTAACCCACTGTTCCTAGACCAGTTAACCCACTGTTCCTAGACCAGTTAACCCACTGTTCCTAGACCAGTTAACCCACTGTTCCTAGACCAGTTAACCCACTGTTCCTAGACCAGTTAACCCACTGTTCCTAGACCAGTTAACCCACTGTTCCTAGACCAGTTAACCCACTGTTCCTAGACCAGTTAACCCACTGTTCCTAGACCAGTTAACCCACTGTTCCTAGACCAGTTAACCCACTGTTCCTAGACCAGTTAACCCACTGTTCCTAGACCAGTTAACCCACTGTTCCTAGACCAGTTAACCCACTGTTCCTAGACCAGTTAACCCACTGTTCCTAGACCAGTTAACCCACTGTTCCTAGACCAGTTAACCCACTGTTCCTAGACCAGTTAACCCACTGTTCCTAGACCAGTTAACCCACTGTTCCTAGACCAGTTAACCCACTGTTCCTAGACCAGTTAACCCACTGTTCCTAGACCAGTTAACCCACTGTTCCTAGACCAGTTAACCCACTGTTCCTAGACCAGTTAACCCACTGTTCCTAGACCAGTTAACCCACTGTTCCTAGACCAGTTAACCCACTGTTCCTAGACCAGTTAACCCACTGTTCCTAGACCAGTTAACCCACTGTTCCTAGACCAGTTAACCCACTGTTCCTAGACCAGTTAACCCACTGTTCCTAGACCAGTTAACCCACTGTTCCTAGACCAGTTAACCCACTGTTCCTAGACCAGTTAACCCACTGTTCCTAGACCAGTTAACCCACTGTTCCTAGACCAGTTAACCCACTGTTCCTAGACCAGTTAACCCACTGTTCCTAGACCAGTTAACCCACTGTTCCTAGACCAGTTAACCCACTGTTCCTAGACCAGTTAACCCACTGTTCCTAGACCAGTTAACCCACTGTTCCTAGACCAGTTAACCCACTGTTCCTAGACCAGTTAACCCACTGTTCCTAGACCAGTTAACCCACTGTTCCTAGACCAGTTAACCCACTGTTCCTAGACCAGTTAACCCACTGTTCCTAGACCAGTTAACCCACTGTTCCTAGACCAGTTAACCCACTGTTCCTAGACCAGTTAACCCACTGTTCCTAGACCAGTTAACCCACTGTTCCTAGACCAGTTAACCCACTGTTCCTAGACCAGTTAACCCACTGTTCCTAGACCAGTTAACCCACTGTTCCTAGACCAGTTAACCCACTGTTCCTAGACCAGTTAACCCACTGTTCCTAGACCAGTTAACCCACTGTTCCTAGACCAGTTAACCCACTGTTCCTAGACCAGTTAACCCACTGTTCCTAGACCAGTTAACCCACTGTTCCTAGACCAGTTAACCCACTGTTCCTAGACCAGTTAACCCACTGTTCCTAGACCAGTTAACCCACTGTTCCTAGACCAGTTAACCCACTGTTCCTAGACCAGTTAACCCACTGTTCCTAGACCAGTTAACCCACTGTTCCTAGACCAGTTAACCCACTGTTCCTAGACCAGTTAACCCACTGTTCCTAGACCAGTTAACCCACTGTTCCTAGACCAGTTAACCCACTGTTCCTAGACCAGTTAACCCACTGTTCCTAGACCAGTTAACCCACTGTTCCTAGACCAGTTAACCCACTGTTCCTAGACCAGTTAACCCACTGTTCCTAGACCAGTTAACCCACTGTTCCTAGACCAGTTAACCCACTGTTCCTAGACCAGTTAACCCACTGTTCCTAGACCAGTTAACCCACTGTTCCTAGACCAGTTAACCCACTGTTCCTAGACCAGTTAACCCACTGTTCCTAGACCAGTTAACCCACTGTTCCTAGACCAGTTAACCCACTGTTCCTAGACCAGTTAACCCACTGTTCCTAGACCAGTTAACCCACTGTTCCTAGACCAGTTAACCCACTGTTCCTAGACCAGTTAACCCACTGTTCCTAGACCAGTTAACCCACTGTTCCTAGACCAGTTAACCCACTGTTCCTAGACCAGTTAACCCACTGTTCCTAGACCAGTTAACCCACTGTTCCTAGACCAGTTAACCCACTGTTCCTAGACCAGTTAACCCACTGTTCCTAGACCAGTTAACCCACTGTTCCTAGACCAGTTAACCCACTGTTCCTAGACCAGTTAACCCACTGTTCCTAGACCAGTTAACCCACTGTTCCTAGACCAGTTAACCCACTGTTCCTAGACCAGTTAACCCACTGTTCCTAGACCAGTTAACCCACTGTTCCTAGACCAGTTAACCCACTGTTCCTAGACCAGTTAACCCACTGTTCCTAGACCAGTTAACCCACTGTTCCTAGACCAGTTAACCCACTGTTCCTAGACCAGTTAACCCACTGTTCCTAGACCAGTTAACCCACTGTTCCTAGACCAGTTAACCCACTGTTCCTAGACCAGTTAACCCACTGTTCCTAGACCAGTTAACCCACTGTTCCTAGACCAGTTAACCCACTGTTCCTAGACCAGTTAACCCACTGTTCCTAGACCAGTTAACCCACTGTTCCTAGACCAGTTAACCCACTGTTCCTAGACCAGTTAACCCACTGTTCCTAGACCAGTTAACCCACTGTTCCTAGACCAGTTAACCCACTGTTCCTAGACCAGTTAACCCACTGTTCCTAGACCAGTTAACCCACTGTTCCTAGACCAGTTAACCCACTGTTCCTAGACCAGTTAACCCACTGTTCCTAGACCAGTTAACCCACTGTTCCTAGACCAGTTAACCCACTGTTCCTAGACCAGTTAACCCACTGTTCCTAGACCAGTTAACCCACTGTTCCTAGACCAGTTAACCCACTGTTCCTAGACCAGTTAACCCACTGTTCCTAGACCAGTTAACCCACTGTTCCTAGACCAGTTAACCCACTGTTCCTAGACCAGTTAACCCACTGTTCCTAGACCAGTTAACCCACTGTTCCTAGACCAGTTAACCCACTGTTCCTAGACCAGTTAACCCACTGTTCCTAGACCAGTTAACCCACTGTTCCTAGACCAGTTAACCCACTGTTCCTAGACCAGTTAACCCACTGTTCCTAGACCAGTTAACCCACTGTTCCTAGACCAGTTAACCCACTGTTCCTAGACCAGTTAACCCACTGTTCCTAGACCAGTTAACCCACTGTTCCTAGACCAGTTAACCCACTGTTCCTAGACCAGTTAACCCACTGTTCCTAGACCAGTTAACCCACTGTTCCTAGACCAGTTAACCCACTGTTCCTAGACCAGTTAACCCACTGTTCCTAGACCAGTTAACCCACTGTTCCTAGACCAGTTAACCCACTGTTCCTAGACCAGTTAACCCACTGTTCCTAGACCAGTTAACCCACTGTTCCTAGACCAGTTAACCCACTGTTCCTAGACCAGTTAACCCACTGTTCCTAGACCAGTTAACCCACTGTTCCTAGACCAGTTAACCCACTGTTCCTAGACCAGTTAACCCACTGTTCCTAGACCAGTTAACCCACTGTTCCTAGACCAGTTAACCCACTGTTCCTAGACCAGTTAACCCACTGTTCCTAGACCAGTTAACCCACTGTTCCTAGACCAGTTAACCCACTGTTCCTAGACCAGTTAACCCACTGTTCCTAGACCAGTTAACCCACTGTTCCTAGACCAGTTAACCCACTGTTCCTAGACCAGTTAACCCACTGTTCCTAGACCAGTTAACCCACTGTTCCTAGACCAGTTAACCCACTGTTCCTAGACCAGTTAACCCACTGTTCCTAGACCAGTTAACCCACTGTTCCTAGACCAGTTAACCCACTGTTCCTAGACCAGTTAACCCACTGTTCCTAGACCAGTTAACCCACTGTTCCTAGACCAGTTAACCCACTGTTCCTAGACCAGTTAACCCACTGTTCCTAGACCAGTTAACCCACTGTTCCTAGACCAGTTAACCCACTGTTCCTAGACCAGTTAACCCACTGTTCCTAGACCAGTTAACCCACTGTTCCTAGACCAGTTAACCCACTGTTCCTAGACCAGTTAACCCACTGTTCCTAGACCAGTTAACCCACTGTTCCTAGACCAGTTAACCCACTGTTCCTAGACCAGTTAACCCACTGTTCCTAGACCAGTTAACCCACTGTTCCTAGACCAGTTAACCCACTGTTCCTAGACCAGTTAACCCACTGTTCCTAGACCAGTTAACCCACTGTTCCTAGACCAGTTAACCCACTGTTCCTAGACCAGTTAACCCACTGTTCCTAGACCAGTTAACCCACTGTTCCTAGACCAGTTAACCCACTGTTCCTAGACCAGTTAACCCACTGTTCCTAGACCAGTTAACCCACTGTTCCTAGACCAGTTAACCCACTGTTCCTAGACCAGTTAACCCACTGTTCCTAGACCAGTTAACCCACTGTTCCTAGACCAGTTAACCCACTGTTCCTAGACCAGTTAACCCACTGTTCCTAGACCAGTTAACCCACTGTTCCTAGACCAGTTAACCCACTGTTCCTAGACCAGTTAACCCACTGTTCCTAGACCAGTTAACCCACTGTTCCTAGGACCA
>NC_060174.1:105556543-105562572 GCF_021184085.1 Oncorhynchus gorbuscha | reverse complement strand
GAGAGAGTGGACAGAGAGAGAAGAATAGAGAGAGTGGACAGAGAGAGAAGAATAGAGAGAGTGGACAGAGAGAGAAGAATAGAGAGAGTGGACAGAGAGAGAAGAATAGAGAGAGTGGACAGAGAGAGAAGAATAGAGAGAGTGGACAGAGAGAGAAGAATAGAGAGAGAGACAGAGAGAGAAGAATAGAGAGAGTGGACAGAGAGAGAAAGAATAGAGAGAGTGGACAGAGAGAGAAGAATAGAGAGAGTGGACAGAGAGAGAAGAATAGAGAGAGTGGACAGAGAGAGAAGAATAGAGAGTGGACAGAGAGAGAAGAATAGAGAGAGTGGACAGAGAGAGAAGAATAGAGAGAGTGGACAGAGAGAGAAGAATAGAGAGAGTGGACAGAGAGAGAAGAATAGAGAGAGTGGACAGAGAGAGAAGAATAGAGAGAGGGACAGAGAGAGAAGAATAGAGAGAGTGGACAGAGAGAAGAATAGAGAGAGTGGACAGAGAGAGAAGAATAGAGAGAGTGGACAGAGAGAGAAGAATAGAGAGAGGGACAGAGAGAGAAGAATAGAGAGAGTGGACAGCCCACCTGTCCAGGGAACGTGAGGGAGCTCGGTCTCCCTGTATGCGGGGGACAGGTAGACTCCATGGCGTCCTCGGCAGAGGTGCAGGGGGAGGAGGTGGGTAGGTAGACGGCGTCCACAGTTGCAGGGCCCGGGTGTGGCACACCGGCTGCAACACCTGGACACAGGGGACAGGTAAGAGCAGAGGTCAGAGGTCAATAAAAACCACAAATAACATTTTGTCTCAGTAAAGCCATTTAAAATGTTGCTGATATACACTACATGGCCCAAAGTATGTGGACAGCCAATCAAATGAGTGGATTTGGCTATTTCAGCCACATCTGTTGCTGACAGGTGTATAAGAGCAAACATACAACCATGCACTTCCATAGACAAACATTGGCATTAGAATGGCCTGTACAGAAGAGCTTAGTGATTTTCAACGTGGCACCGTCACAGGATGCCACCTTTCCACCTAGTCAGTTCGTCAAATTTCTGCCCTGATAGAGCTTCCCGGTCAACTGCTGTTATTGTGAAGACGGGAAACGTTTAGGAGCAACAACGGCTACGCCGCGAAGTGGTAGGCCACACAAGCTCACAAACGTGACCGCCTAAGCGCAAGCGCGCAAAATCGCTTCATGAAATGGGCTTACATGGCCGAGCAGCCGGCCATAGGTGTGTGCTCGCCGCCATTGGACTCTGGAGCAGTGGAAACGCGTTTCTCTGGAGTGATGAATCACGCTTCACCATCTGGCATCTGGTTGGCGGATGCCGGGAGAACGTTACCTGCCCGAATGCATAGTGCCAACTGTAAAGTTTGGTGGAGGAAGAATAATCTCCACTGAAGGGAAATCTTAACGTTACAACATACAGTGACATTCTAGAAGATTCTGTGCTTCCAACTTTGCGGCAACAGTTTGGGGAAAGGCCCTTTCCTGTTTCAGCATTACAATGCATCCGTATAATACATAATAATAAGAAATAAATAAGAATATATATGTGCTATTGGTGCTCATCCACTGAATATATAGGATGAGTACATCTTTCCTTCTTTAACCTTTAGCAGATAAGGGACGAGGGGGTTATACTAAACTAAATGGAATTGTTTTAAAAAGGTCCCTTGAAGTATCATACATATATATTGTTTTGGGGTCCTCACTGCTACTAGGGGTCCTCCTGCTACTAGGGGTCCTCCTGCTACTAGGGGTCCTCCTGCTACTAGGGGTCCTCACTGCTACTAGGGGTCCTCACTGCTACTAGGGGTCCTCCCTGCTACTAGGGTCCTCCCTGCTACTAGGGGTCCTCACTGCTACTAGGGGTCCTCACTGCTACTAGGGTCCTCACTGCTACTAGGGGGTCCTCACTGCTACTAGGGGTCCTCCCTGCTACTAGGGGTCCTCCCCCTGCTACTAGGGGTCCTCACTGCTACTAGGGGTCCTCCTTGCTACTAGGGTCCTCACTGCTACTAGGGGTCCTCACTGCTACTAGGGGTCCTCCCCTGCTACTAGGGTCCTCCTCACTAGGGGTCCTCCCTGCTACTAGGGGTCCTCCCTGCTACTAGGGGTCCTCCCCTGCTACTAGGGGTCCTCACTGCTACTAGGGGTCCTCACTGCTACTAGGGGTCCTCACTGCTACTAGGGGTCCTCCCTGCTACTAGGGGTCCTCACTGCTACTAGGGGTCCTCACTGCTACTAGGGTCCTCCCTGCTACTAGGGGTCCTCCTGCTACTAGGGTCCTCCCTGCTACTAGGGGTCCTCACTGCTACTAGGGGTCCTCTGCTACTAGGGGTCCTCCTGCTACTAGGGGTCCTCCCCTGCTACTAGGGGTCCTCACTGCTACTAGGGGTCCTCACTGCTACTAGGGGTCCTCACTGCTACTAGGGTCCTCCCTGCTACTAGGGGTCCTCCTGCTACTAGGGGTCCTCACTGCTACTAGGGGTCCTCACTGCTACTAGGGTCCTCCTGCTACTAGGGGTCCTCCCTGCTACTAGGGTCCTCACTGCTACTAGGGTCCTCCTGCTACTAGGGTCCTCACTGCTACTAGGGGTCCTCCTGCTACTAGGGTCCTCCCTGCTACTAGTCCTCCTGGGGTCCTCCCTGCTACTAGGGGTCCTCACCTCACTACTAGGGGTCCTCACTGCTACTAGGGGTCCTCACTGCTACTAGGGGTCCTCACTGCTACTAGGGGTCCTCCCTGCTACTAGGGGTCCTCACTGCTAGGGGTCCTCCCTGCTACTAGGGGTCCTCACTGCTACTAGGGGTCCTCACTGCTACTAGGGGTCCTCACTGCTACTAGGGGTCCTCACTGCTACTAGGGGTCCTCCCTGCTACTAGGGTCCTCCCTGCTACTAGGGGTCCTCACTGCTACTAGGGGTCCTCACTGCTACTAGGGGTCCTCACTGCTACTAGGGTCCTCACTGCTACTAGGGTCCTCACTGCTACTAGGGGTCCTCACTGCTACTAGGGGTCCTCACTGCTACTAGGGGTCCTCCCTGCTACTAGGGGTCCTCACTGCTACTAGGGGTCCTCACTGCTACTAGGGGTCCTCACTGCTACTAGGGGTCCTCACTGCTACTAGGGGTCCTCCCACTGCCTCCCCCTACTAGGGGTCCTCACTGCTACTAGGGTCCTCACTGCTACTAGGGGTCCTCACTGCTACTAGGGGTCCTCACTGCTACTAGGGGTCCTCCCTGCTACTAGGGGTCCTCACTGCTACTAGGGGTCCTCACTGCTACTAGGGGTCCTCACTGCTACTAGGGGTCCTCACTGCTACTAGGGGTCCTCACTGCTACTAGGGGTCCTCCCTGCTACTAGGGTCCTCACTGCTACTAGGGTCCTCACTGCTACTAGGGGTCCTCACTGCTACTAGGGGTCCTCCCTGCTACTAGGGTCCTCACTGCTACTAGGGGTCCTCACTGCTACTAGGGTCCTCACTGCTACTAGGGGTCCTCCCTGCTACTAGGGTCCTCCTGCTACTAGGGGTCCTCACTGCTACTAGGGGTCCTCCCTGTCCTCACTGGGGTCCTCACTGCTATTAGGGGTCCTCACTGCTACTAGGGGTCCTCCTGCTACTAGGGGTCCTCACTGCTACTAGGGGTCCTCACTGCTACTAGCCGATACAAACACAGAGTAACAGATTCACTACATGGAACAACAGAAGTTTGTTTCTGAAGTGTCTGTCCTATATCTGAGAGATGAGAGAAAAAACAGGAAATATTTGTTATTAATATGTATTTAAACCCTTATTTTTTTTTGCTACTAAACATATATATCTCCATATATAATTCCATTCATGTTTTCAACTAGTACCGGGGGACCTTCAGAAGAGTCTTGTGAGGCCTGTTCGGCGTTCCTAGAGCAAAACGTGGTGGAGAGAGTCTCAACTTTCCACAGAGGGGTCATATTTTTTTGCTACTGTGACATGTGAAGCACACCTGATCCCTCTGTTAATAACCAGGAAGAGAGGAGAAAAGAGAGGAGGAAGACAGGAGAGAAGAAGAGGAGAGGAGAAGAGAGGAAAGAAGAGAAGAGAGGAGAAGAAGAGAGGAAAGAAGAGAAGAGAGAGAAGAGAGAAGAAGAAAGAAGAAGAAGAGAAGGAGAAAGAAGAAGAGAGAGAAAGAAGAGAAGAAGAGAGAAGAGAGGAAAGAAGAAAGAGAAAAGAGGAGAGGAGAAGAGAAGAGAGAAGAGAAGAGAGGAGAAGAGAGGAAAGAAGAGAAGAGAGGAGAGGAGAGGAGAAGAGAGGAAAGAAGAGAAGAGAAGAGAGGAGAAGAGAGGAGAAGAGAGGAAAGAAGAGAAGAGAAGAGAGGAGAGAGAGAGGAGAAGAGAGAAAGAAGAGAAGAGAGGAGAAGAAGAGAAGAAGAGAAGAGAGGAGAAGAGAAGAGGAGAAGAGAGGAAAGAAGAGAAGAGAAGAGAGAAGAGAGGAAAGAAGAGAAGAGAAGAGAGGAGAAGAGAAGAAAGAGAGAGAAGAGAGGAGAGAGAGGAGAGGAAGAGAAAGAAGAGAAGAGAGGAGGAGGAAGAGAGAAGAGAAGAGAAGAGAGGAGAGGAGAGGAGGAAGAGAGGAGAGAAGAGAGAAGGAGAAGAGAAGAGAAAGAGAGAGAGAAGAGAGAGAGAGGAGAAGAGAAGAGAGGAGAAGACAGGAGAGAGGAGAAGAGAAGAGGAGAGAGAGGAGAAGAGAGGAGGAGAAGAGAGGAAAGAAGAGAAGAGAAGAGAGGAGAAGAGAGGAAAGAAGAGAAGAGAGAGAGGAGGAGAGAGAGGAAAGAAGAGAAGAGAGAGGAGAGGAAAGAAGAGAAGAGAAGAGAAGAGAGGAAAGAAGAGAAGAGAGGAGAGGAGGAGAAGAGGAAAGAAGAGAAGAGAGAGAGAGGAAAGAAGAGAAGAGAGGAGAGAGAGGAGAGGAAAGAAGAGAAGAAGAGAAGAGAAGAGAGGAAAGAAGAGAAGAGAAGAGAGAGAAGAGAGGAAAGAAGAGAAGAGAGGAGAGGAGGAAGAGAGGAGAAGGAGAAGAGAGAAGAGAGAAGAGAAGAGAGGAGAAGAAGGAGAAGAGAGGAGAGAAGAGAGAGGAGAAGAGAAGAGAAGAGAGAGGAGAGAGAGAAGAGAGAGAGGAGAAGAGAAGACAGGAGAGAGAGGAGAAGAGAAGAGGAGAGAGAGGAGAAGAGAAGAGAAGAGAAGAGAGGAGAGGAGAGAGAGGAGAAGAGAAGAAGTGAGGAGAAGTGAGGAGAAGACAGGAGAAGAGAGGGGAGAAGAGAGGGGAGAAGAGAGAAGAGAGGAAAGAAGAGAAGAGAGGAAAGAAGAGAAGAGAGAAGAGGAGGAGAGGAGAGGAGACAGTAGTGGGTACCATATCATGCCCGGGGATAAAGAGGAAGTTCTGGAAGTTCTTGTTGCCGGAGCGGAGCAGAGACCAGACGGAGCAGGTGCGGTTGTGGATGTTGCGGACCTCTCTCTCCCGCCCGTTGTTACACAGGAACGTCCCGTACAGACACGAGTACGTGTGCTGCACCAGCTTGACCTGGGGTAGAGGAACAAATGCACACACGTTAGGCCTTTACACATTCCTTAATATATACAGTACACTCCTAAACTACTACACAGTCACAGTACGCTCCTAAACTACTACACAGCCACAGTACCCTCCTAAACTACTACACAGTCACAGTACGCTCCTAAACTACTACACAGTACCCTCCTAAACTACTACACAGTAACAGTACCCTCCTAAACTACTACACAGTCACAGTACGCTCCTAAACTACTACACAGTCACAGTACCCTCCTAAACTACTACACAGTCACAGTACCCTCCTAAACTACTACACAGTCACAGTACCCTCCTAAACTACTACACAGTCACAGTACCCTCCTAAACTACTACACAGTCACAGTACGCTCCTAAACTACTACACAGTCACAGTACCCTCCTAAACTACTACACAGTCACAGTACCCTCCTAAACTACTACACAGTCACAGTACCCTCCTAAACAACT
>NC_060174.1:105544043-105551543 GCF_021184085.1 Oncorhynchus gorbuscha | reverse complement strand
TGTCATTTTTAAAACTAGGGGGTCACTACAGCACCTCTTTTAGAATACCAGGAACTCTACCATTGGAACAGCCCTCTGTGTGCATCACTCATTACAGCTTGGGACATGCACTGTCCACATGCAAGGAGACACACACACACACCCCAACATGTGGGTTCAAATACTATTTGAAATCTTTCAAGCACTTTAAACGTTTGCTTTAGTCTGACTGGAGTCGCAGGCGGGTGGGGTTTTGCACTCCGGGGGATTTTTCTATTGCTTGTCTAGTGTGTGACTGGCAAGTTCAATAAAGCACCACTTAAGAATTAGCAAATTATTTCAAATAGTATTTTGTAAATTTTATTTTATTTTACCTTTATTTTACTAGGAAAGTCAGTTAAGAACAAATTCTTATTTTCAATGACGGCCTAGGAACATAACTGTCAGGGGCAGAACGACAGATTTGTACCTTGTCAGCTCGGGGATTCGAACTTGCAACCTTTCGGTTACTAGTCCAACGCTCTAACCACTAGGCTACCCTGCCGCCTCGTGTCAGACCTGAAGGCAGGTCTGACATGCAAAAATACATGAACACCACAAAAAGACACTTTGGACAAACAGCTAGATATCTCTCTCTCTCTCTCTGTCTCTGTCTCTGTCTCTCTCTCTCTCTGTCTCTGTCTCTGTCTCTGTCTCTGTCTCTGTCTCTGTCTCTGTCTCTGTCTCTGTCTCTGTCTCTGTCTCTGTCTCTGTCTCTGTCTCTGTCTCTGTCTCTGTCTCTGTCTCTGTCTCTGTCTCTGTCTCTGTCTCTGTCTCTCTGTCTCTGTCTCTGTCTCTGTCTCTGTCTCTGTCTCTGTCTCTCTCTGTCTCTGTCTCTGTCTCTGTCTCTGTCTCTGTCTCTCTCTGTCTCTCTGTCTCTCTGTCTCTCTGTCTCTCTCTCTCTCTCTCTCTGTCTCTGTCTCTGTCTCTGTCTCTGTCTCTGTCTCTGTCTCTGTCTCTGTCTCTGTCTCTGTCTCTGTCTCTGTCTCTGTCTCTGTCTCTCTGTCTCTGTCTCTGTCTCTGTCTCTGTCTCTGTCTCTCTCTGTCTCTGTCTCTGTCTCTGTCTCTGTCTCTGTCTCTCTCTGTCTCTCTGTCTCTCTGTCTCTCTGTCTCTCTCTCTCTCTCTCTCTGTCTCTGTCTCTGTCTCTGTCTCTGTCTCTGTCTCTGTCTCTGTCTCTGTCTCTCTCTGTCTCTGTCTCCCTCTCTCTCTCCCTCTCTCTCTCCCTCTCTCTCTCCCTCTCTCCCTCTCTCTCTCCCTCTCCCTCTCCCTCTCCCTCTCCCTCTCTTTCTCTCTCCACCCCCCCCTCCCTCCCTCTCTCTGTGGTGTAAACTTACTGAGGCCTGGAGAAGGGGACTGAGGGATGGTAGAGATAAAGGAGAGATGTCAGAGGGATCCACTTACTTGCCCGGGTCAGGGATCTGGCTGCAGACGGCTCGGAGGGACTGGAAGCTGTTCCTAATGGAGTGGATATTGGCCATGCCCATGAACATCACCTCACAGTTAGGATAGTACTCTGAAACATACAGAATTATACTACAGTTAGGGTAGTACTCTGAAACATACAGAATTATACTACAGTTAGGATAGTACTCTGAAACATACAGAATTATACTACAGTTAGGATAGTACTCTGAAACATACTACAGTTAGGATAGTACTCTGAAACATACAGAATTATACTACAGTTAGGATAGTACTCTGAAACATACAGAATTATACTACAGTTAGGATAGTACTCTGAAACATACAGAATTATACTACAGTTAGGATAGTACTCTGAAACATACTACAGTTAGGATAGTACTCTGAAACATACAGAATTATACTACAGTTAGGATAGTACTCTGAAACATACACAATTATACTACAGTTAGGGTAGTACTCTGAAACATACTACAGTTAGGATAGTACTCTGAAACATACAGAATTATACTACAGTTAGGATAGTACTCTGAAACATACTACAGTTAGGATAGTACTCTGAAACATACAGAATTATACTACAGTTAGGATAGTACTCTGAAACATACACAATTATACTACAGTTAGGGTAGTACTCTGAAACATACTACAGTTAGGATAGTACTCTGAAACATACAGAATTATACTACAGTTAGGATAGTACTCTGAAACATACTACAGTTAGGGTAGTACTCTGAAACATACAGAATTATACTACAGTTAGGGTAGTACTCTGAAACATACAGAATTATACTACAGTTAGGATAGTACTCTGAAACATACAGAATTATACTACAGTTAGGATAGTACTCTGAAACATACTACAGTTAGGATAGTACTCTGAAACATACAGAATTATACTACAGTTAGGATAGTACTCTGAAACATACTACAGTTAGGGTAGTACTCTGAAACATACAGAATTATACTACAGTTAGGGTAGTACTCTGAAACATACAGAATTATACTACAGTTAGGATAGTACTCTGAAACATACAGAATTATACTACAGTTAGGATAGTACTCTGAAACATACAGAATTATACTACAGTTAGGATAGTACTCTGAAACATACAGAATTATACTACAGTTAGGATAGTACTCTGAAACATACTACAGTTAGGATAGTACTCTGAAACATACATAATTATACTACAGTTAGGATAGTACTCTGAAACATACAGAATTATACTACAGTTAGGGTAGTACTCTGAAACATACAGAATTATACTACAGTTAGGGTAGTACTCTGAAACATACTACAGTTATAGGGTAGTACTCTGAAACATTACTACAGTTAGGATAGTACTCTGAAACATACTACAGTTAGGATAGTACTCTGAAACATACAGAATTATACTACAGTTAGGATAGTACTCTGAAACATACATCATTATACTACAGTTAGAGTAGTACTCTGAAACATACACAATTATACTATAGTTAGGATAGTACTCTGAAACATACATAATTATACTACAGTTAGAGTAGTACTCTGAAACATACAGAATTATACTACAGTTAGGGTAGTACTCTGAAACATACAGAATTATACTACATTTAGGGTAGTACTCTGAAACATACACAATTATACTACAGTTAGGGTAGTACACTGAAACATACAGAATTATACTACAGTTAGGTTAGTACTCTGAAACATACAGAATTATACTACAGTTAGAGTAGTACTCTGAAACATACTACAGTTAGGATAGTACTCTGAAACATACTACAGTTAGGATAGTACTCTGAAACATACAGAATTATACTACAGTTAGGGTAGTACTCTGAAACATACAGAATTATTCTACAGTTAGGTTAGTACTCTGCAACATACAGAATTATACTACAGTTGGGATAGTACTCTGAAACATACAGAACTATACTACAGTTGGGATAGTACTCTGAAACATACTACAGTTAGGTTAGTACTCTGAAACATACAGAATTATACTACAGTTAGGATAGTACTCTGAAATACTACAGTTAGGATAGTACTCTGCAACATACAGAATTATTCTACAGTTAGGATAGTACTCTGAAACATACACAATTATACTACAGTTAGGATAGTACTCTGAAACATACAGAATTATACTACAGTTAGGATAGTACTCTGAGACATACAGTGAGCGCATTCTGTCCCTTTATCCATATTTTGTCATGTTACAGCCTTATACCAAAGTGGATTAAATAAAAAACACAATACCCCATAATGCCATCACAATAACCCATCATGACATCACAATACCCCATAATGCCATCACAATACCCCATAATGCCATCACAATACCCCATAATGCCATCACAATACCCCATAATGCCATCACAATACCCCATAATGCCATCACAATACCCCATAATGCCATCACAATACCCCATAATGCCATCACAATACCCCATAATGCCATCACAATACCCCATAATGCCATCACAATAACCCATAATGACATCACAATACCCCATAATGACATCACAACACCCCATAATGACATCACAATACCCCATAATGACATCACAATACCCCATAATGACATCACAACACCCCATATTGACATCACAATACCTCATAATGACATCACAATACCCCATAATGACATCACAACACCCCATATTGACAAAGCAAAAACAGTTAAAACAATTTTGGCGAGCACATCGAAGGAATTGTGACCAAATACTTGTTTTCCACCATAATTTGCAAATAAATTCATTAAAAATCCTACAATGTTATTTTCTGGATTTATTTTCTAATATTGTCTGTCATAGTTGAAGTGTACCTATGATGAAAATTACAGGCCTCTCATCTTTTTAAGTGGGAGAACTTGCACAATTGGTGGCTGACTAAATACTTTTTTGCCCCACTGTACGTCTCTGCCTGCTTAGGGACTGTCAACATGTACATCTCTACTGCTTAGGGACTGTCAACATGTACATCTCTACTGCTTAGGGACTGTCAACATGTACATCTCTACTGCTTAGGGACTGTCAACATGTACATCTCTACTGCTTAGGGACTGTCAACATGTACATCTCTACTGCTTAGGGACTGTCAACATGTACATCTCTACTGCTTAGGGACCGTCAACATGTACATCTCTGCCTGGTTAGGGACTGTCAACATGTACATCTCTACTGCTTAGGGACTGTCAACATGTACATCTCTACTGCTTAGGGACTGTCAACATGTACATCTCTACTGCTTAGGGACTGTCAACATGTACATCTCTACTGCTTAGGGACTGTCAACATGTACATCTCTGCCTGGTTAGGGACTGTCAACATGTACATCTCTACTGCTTAGGGACCGTCAACATGTACATCTCTACTGCTTAGGGACCGTCAACATGTAAATCTCTACTGCTTAGGGACCGTCAACATGTACATCTCTACTGCTTAGGGACCGTCAACATGTACATCTCTACTGCTTAGGGACCGTCAACATGTACATCTCTAATGCTTAGGGACCGTCAACATGTACATCTCTACTGCTTAGGGACCGTCAACATGTACATCTCTACTGCTTAGGGACCGTCAACATGTACATCTCTACTGCTTAGGGACCGTCAACATGTACATCTCTACTGCTTAGGGACCGTCAACATGTACATCTCTACTGCTTAGGGACCGTCAACATGTACATCTCTACTGCTTAGGGACCGTCAACATGTACAGTGGGTCAAAATCAAAAAAGTATTTAGTCAGCCACCAATTGTGCAAGTTCTCCCACTTAAAAAGATGAGGCCTGTAATTTCCATCATAGGTCCACTTCAACTATGACAGACAAAATGAGAGAAAAAAATCCAGAAAATCACATTGTAGGATTTTTAATGAATTTATTTGCAAATTATGGTGGAAAATAAGTATGTGTTTATTATCCAGAGAGCTCAAGGGCACAGCGACAGGTTTTTCACCTGGTCGGCATGGAGAATTCAACCCAGCGACGTTTTGGTTACCGGTCCATCGCTCTTAACCGTTAGGCTACCTGCCCGCCCCTAGACAACCTGATTCATTAGCTGTCTCCCAGCTCAGAACACACGAGTCTGTCAGACTGACGGAGTTCTGAAGGTCAACCAGACACCATGTGACTGGCTTCAATAACAGGAGCTCTTTGGAGGAATGACAACCACAGTACGGGGTGATGTTTAACACCTCTCTCTGGCTGTTCTACTAGGAGGCACAAAAGATGAGACAAATGTGAGTATGGTGCCTGACAAAACAACCAGGTTAGGAGACAACATCCCATCCACTGTATTGCGTGTGTGTACTGACCTTCACACTCACAGCCACCCCCCTTGGCACGGTTGGCCACTGCAGCGGTGTAAGAACGAGCGTCGAGGATAAGAAGTTTTTGTGGCGCAGTGTTGGCATCAGGGACTGGGCATCCTGTCAGAGAGGAGTCTGAGGGAGGGAGAGAGGAGGTTTTAGATTTAGTGGTGGGGTGTGGGGTAGACAGGTAGACACAGAATGAGGTGTGGGGGTGGTAGACACAGAATGAGGGACGGCGAGAAAAAGAGATGGATGGCGCTGATAAACGACAGGTAGGGAGAATGAGAGATGGCGAGTTGGGAGAGAGCGAGGGAGAGACGGAGAGAGAGCGAGGGAGAGACAGAGAGAGAGCGAGGGAGAGACAGAGAGAGAGAGACGGAGAGAGAGAGAGAGCGAGACGGAGAGAGAGAGAGACGGAGAGAGAGAGAGAGCGAGGGAGAGACAGAGAGAGCGAGACGGAGAGAGAGAGAGAGAGAGAGAGAGAGAGAGAGAGAGAGAGAGAGAGAGAGAGAGAGAGAGACAGAGAGAGCGAGGGAGAGACAGAGAGAGCGAGACGGAGAGAGAGAGAGAGAGAGAGAGAGAGAGAGAGAGAGAGAGACAGAGAGAGCGAGGGAGAGACAGAGAGAGCGAGGGAGAGACAGAGAGAGCGAGGGAGAGACGGAGAGAGAGCGAGGGAGAGACGGAGAGAGAGCGAGGGAGAGACGGAGAGAGAGCGAGGGAGAGACGGAGAGAGAGCGAGGGAGAGACGGAGAGAGAGCGAGGGAGAGACGGAGAGAGAGCGAGGGAGAGACGGAGAGAGAGCGAGGGAGAGACGGAGAGAGAGAGAGAGCGAGACGGAGAGAGACGGAGACAGAGCGAGACGGAGAGACAGAGAGAGAGCGAGACGGAGAGACAGAGAGAGCGAGGGAGAGACAGAGAGAGCGAGGGAGAGACAGAGAGAGCGAGGGAGAGACAGAGAGAGCGAGGGAGAGACAGAGAGAGCGAGGGAGAGACAGAGCGAGACGGAGAGAGACGGAGAGACAGAGAGAGACAGAGAGAGCGAGGGAGAGACAGACTGAGAGAGAGCGAGGGAGAGACAGAGAGAGCGAGGGAGAGACAGAGAGAGCGAGGGAGAGACAGACGGAGAGAGAGCGAGGGAGAGAGCGAGGGAGAGACGGAGAGAGAGAGAGACGGAGAGAGAGCGAGGGAGAGATGGAGAGATGGAGAGAGAGACAGAGAGAGAGAGAGAAGGAGAGAGAGAGATGGAGGGAGAGACAGAGAGAGAGAGACGGAGAGAGAGAGAGACAGAGAGACGGAGAGACAGAGAGAGAGAGACGGAGAGACAGAGAGAGAGACGGAGATAGAGAGAGACGGAGAGAGGGAGAGACGGAGAGAGGGAGAGACGGAGAGAGAGAGAGACGGAGAGAGAGAGAGAGAGAGAGAGAGAGAGAGAGAGAGAGAGAGAGACGGAGAGAGAGAGAGAGAGACAGAGAGAGAAACGGAGAGAGAGAGCTGGAGGGAGAGACGGAGAGAGAGAGAGACGGAGAGAGAGAGAGACAGAGACAGAGAGAGAGAGAGAGAGAGAGAGAGAGAGAGAGAGAGAGAGAGAGAGAGAGGAGAGAGAGAGAGAGGGAGAGACGGAGAGAGAGCGAGGGAGAGACGGAGAGAGAGCGAGGGAGAGACGGAGAGAGAGCGAGGGAGAGACGGAGAGAGAGCGAGACGGCGAGTTGGGAGAGAGCGAGGGAGAGACAGAGAGCGAGGGAGGGAGAGAGAGA
>NC_060174.1:105401543-105531543 GCF_021184085.1 Oncorhynchus gorbuscha | reverse complement strand
GCTGCAGCGAGCGATCACCGCCCCGTTCCTCTGGTGCCTGGTGGGACGGTAAGGAGAGGGGTCTAACCATCAGTACACACGCATCACGAAAACCAGAGCAGGTCAACACATTAGCCATGTGTTTAGAATGGGTTGGTCCGTAGGCTGGGTATGGTGAGGATATTTGGTGAGGATGTGTGTGTGTGTGTTCCCCCCCCCCCTCTGACACCCAGGTAGCAACATATATCTCAGCTTGATGACAGCCCACCACCTCACCCCCTCAGCTTGGATGACAGCCCACCCCCCCCTCAGCTTGGATGACAGCCCACCACCTCACCCCCCCCCCCCCTCAGCTTGATGACAGCCCACCACCTCACCCCCCTCAGCTTGGATGACAGCCCACCACCTCAAGCTCAACAAGACAGAGCTTCTCTTCCACCAGGGGAAGGCCTGTCCATCACGGTTGACAACTCAGTGTAGTATGGTGTGTGTGTGGTAGCGGGTGAGTGTAGTAGTGTGTGTGTATAGTGTGTAGTAGCGTGTGTGTAGAGTATGGTGTGTGTGTGGTATGTGTGTGTGTGTGTGTGTGTGTGTGTGTGTGTGTGTGTGTGTGTGTGTGTGTGTGTGTGTGTGTGTGTGTGTGTGTGTGTGTGTGTGTGTGTGTGTGTGTGTGTGTGTGTGTGTGTGTGTGGTATGGTGTGTGTGTGGTAGCGTGTGTGTGTAGTAGCGGGTGAGTGTAGTAGTGTGTGTGTGAGTGTAGTAGTATGGTGTGTGTGTAGAGTATGGTGTGCGTGTGTAGTAGCGTGTGTGTAGAGTATGGTGTGTGTGTATAGTAGCGTGTGTGTAGAGTATGGTGTGTGTGTATAGTAGCGTGTGTGTAGAGTATGGTGTGTGTAGGTGTAGTCGTGTGTGTAGAGTATGGTGTGTGTGTGTGTGTGTGTGTGTGTGTAGAGTATGGTGTGTGTGTGTGTGTGTGTGTGTGTGTGTGTGTGTGTGTGTGTGTGTGTGTGTGTGTGTGTGTGTGTGTGTGTGTGTGTGTGTGTGTGTGTGTGTGTGTGTGTGTGTGTGTGTGTGTGTGTGTGTGTGTGTGTGTGTGTGTGTGTGTGTGTGTAGGTGTAGTCGTGTGTGTAGAGTATGGTGTGTGTGTATAGTATGGTGTGTGTGTAGTGTGTAGTCGTGTGTATAGTATGGTGTGTGTAGGTGTAGTCGTGTGTGTAGAGTATGGTGTGTGTATAGTGTGTAGTCGTGTGTATAGTATGGTGTGTGTAGGTGTAGTCGTGTGTGTATAGTATAGTATGGTGTGTATAGTGTGTAGTCGTGTGTGTATAGTATGGTGTGTGTAGGTGTAGTCGTGTGTGTATAGTATGGTGTGTGTAGGTGTAGTCGTGTGTATAGTATGGTGTGTGTAGGTGTAGTCGTGTGTATAGTATGGTGTGTGTAGGTGTAGTCGTGTGTACCTACCTATAGACGACCACAGGGATTCTGTTGGAGGATCTGAAGGAACCAACACTCTCCAGCTCCTTGTCTGTGATCCACACTGGGACCAGCAGCTGCTGGGGATAGCTGGAGCACAGCCTGGCAGGAGAGGAGAGAGGTTAGGATATAGACACCAGGACAGGTTAGGATATAGACACCAGGACAGGAGAGAGGTTAGGATATAGACACCAGGACAGGAGAGACGTTAGGATATATACACCAGGAGAGGAGAGAGGTTAGGATATAGACACCAGGACAGGTTAGGATATAGACACCAGGACAGGAGAGAGGTTAGGATATAGACACCAGGACAGGAGAGAGGTTAGGATATAGACACCAGGACAGGTTAGGATATAGACACCAGGACAGGAGAGAGGTTAGGATATAGACACCAGGACAGGAGAGACGTTAGGATATATACACCAGGAGAGGAGAGAGGTTAGGATATAGACACCAGGACAGGTTAGGATATAGACACCAGGACAGGAGAGAGGTTAGGATATAGACACCAGGAGAGGAGAGAGGTTAGGATATAGACACCAGGAGAGGAGAGAGGTTAGGATATAGACGCCAGGAGAGGAGAGAGGTTAGGATATAGACACCAGGAGAGAGGTTAGGATATATATACCAGGACAGCCTCCCTCCCCCTCTCCCTACTGTCCACCTTCTCTCCCTCTCTCCCTACTGTCCTCCCTCATTCTCTCCCTACTTTCCTCCCTCCCTACTGTCCTCCCTCATTCTCTCCCCACTGTCCTCATTCTCTCCCCACTGTCCTCATTCTCTCCCCACTGTCCTCATTCTCTCCCTACTGTGCTCATTCTCTCCCTACTGTCCTCATTCTCTCCCTACTGTCCTCATTCTCTCCCTACTGTCCTCCCTCCTTCCCTCCCCACTGTCCTCCCTCCTTCCCTCCCTCTCCCCCTACCGTCCTCCCTCTCCCCCTACTGTCCTCCCTCCCCCCTACTGTCCTCATTCTCTCCCTACTGTCCTCATTCTCTCCCTACTGTCATCAATCTCTCCTCCCTCCTTCCCTCCCTCCCTCCCTCTCCCCCTACTGCCCTCCCTCCCTCCCTCCCACAGAGCTGTCACACAGATGATCAAGAGCCAAGTAATGACAGAGAGAGAAGATGGTTTAAACACCGACTGGCACAGAAAATGCTCTTTGAAATGCTGAGTCACTCTCTTCCGTTAGCTAGTCTCCCCATCCAGTCTGTTCCGTTAGCTAGTCTCCCCATCCAGTCTGTTCCGTTAGCTAGTCTCCCCATCCAGTCTGTTCCGTTAGCTAGTCTCCCCATCCAGTCTGTTCCGTTAGCTAGTCTCCCCATCCAGTCTGTTCCGTTAGCTAGTCTCCCCATCCAGTCTGTTCCGTTAGCTAGTCTCCCCATCCAGTCTGTTCCGTTAGCTAGTCTCCCCATCCAGTCTGTTCCGTTAGCTCCCCAGTCTCCCCATCCAGTCTGTTCCGTTAGCTAGTCTCCCCATCCAGTCTGTTCCGTTAGCTAGTCTCCCCATCCAGTCTGTTCCGTTAGCTAGTCTCCCCATCCAGTCTGTTCCGTTAGCTAGTCTCCCCATCCAGTCTGTTCCGTTAGCTAGTCTCCCCATCCAGTCTGTTCCGTTAGCTAGTCTCCCCATCCAGTCTGTTCCGTTAGCTAGTCTCCCCATCCAGTCTGTTCCGTTAGCTAGTCTCCCCATCCAGTCTGTTCCGTTAGCTAGTCTCCCCATCCAGTCTGTTCCGTTAGCTAGTCTCCCCATCCAGTCTGTTCCGTTAGCTAGTCTCCCCATCCAGTCTGTTCCGTTAGCTAGTCTCCCCATCCAGTCTGTTCCGTTAGCTAGTCTCCCCATCCAGTCTGTTCCGTTAGCTAGTCTCCCCATCCAGTCTGTTCCGTTAGCTAGTCTCCCCATCCAGTCTGTTCCGTTAGCTAGTCTCCCCATCCAGTCTGTTCCGTTAGCTAGTCTCCCCATCCAGTCTGTTCCGTTAGCTAGTCTCCCCATCCAGTCTGTTCCGTTAGCTAGTCTGGGACCGTCTGTTCCGTTAGCTAGTCTCCCCATCCAGTCTGTTCCGTTAGCTAGTCTGGGACCGTTTGACAGCACAGACAGACGTGCTTCGGGGACTGTGGGCTGGCTAATTAAGGGGGTGGTGCTCTGTCCTACATGATGAGGCAGCAGGTTCATCATAAATCGTCCTGCTCCGCGTTGAGACTGGGGGGGCCATGTGTCTGTCTGTGTGTGTGTGTGTATGTGTGTGTGTCAGTGTGTGTGTGTGTGTGTCAGTGTGTGTGTGTGTGTGTGTGTGTGTGTGTGTGTGTGTCAGTGTGTGTGTGTGTGTGTGTGTGTGTGTGTGTGTGTGTCAGTGTGTGTGCGTGTGTCAGTGTGTGTGTGTGTGTGTGTGTGTGCGTGTGTCAGTGTGTGTGTGTGTGTGCGTGTGTCAGTGTGTGTGTGTGTGTGTGTGTGTGTGTGTGTGTGTGTGTGTGTGTGTGTGTGTCAGTGTGTGTGTGTCAGTGTGTGTGTGTGTGTGTGTGTGTGTGTGTGTGTGTGTGTGTGTGTGTGTGTGTGTGTGTGTGTGTGTGTGTGTGTGTGTGTGTGTGTGTGTGTGTGTGTGTGTGTGTGTGTGTGTGTGTGTGTGTGTGTGTGTGTGTGTGTGTGTGTGTGTGTGTGTGTGTGTGTGTGTGTGTGTGTGTGTGTGTCAGTGTGTGTCAGTGTGTGTGTGTGTGTCAGTGTGTATGTGTCAGTGTGTGTGTGTGTGTGTCAGTGTGTGTGTGTGTGTCAGTGTGTGTATGTGTGTGTGTGTGTGTGTGTGTGTGTGTGTGTGTGTGTGTGTGTGTGTGTGTGTGTGTGTGTGTGTGTGTGTGTGTCAGTGTGTGTGTCAGTGTGTGTGTGTGTCTGAAAAAACCTACACTCGATCCCTCCGATGTCAACAATTACAGACCAGTATCCCTTCTTTCTTTTCTCTCCAAAACTCTTGAACGTGCCGTCCTTGGCCAGCTCTCCCGCTATCTCTCTCTGAATGACCTTCTTGATCCAAATCAGTCAGGTTTCAAGACTAGTCATTCAACTGAGACTGCTCTCCTCTGTATCACGGAGGCGCTCCGCACTGCTAAAGCTAACTCTCTCTCCTCTGCTCTCATCCTTCTAGATCTATCGGCTGCCTTCGATACTGTGAACCATCAGATCCTCCTCTCCACCCTCTCCGAGTTGGGCATCTCCGGCACGGCCCACGCTTGGATTGCGTCCTACCTGACAGGTCGCTCCTACCGGGTGGCGTGGCGAGAATCTGTCTCCTCACCACGCGCTCTCACCACTGGTGTCCCCCAGGGCTCTGTTCTAGGCCCTCTCCTATTCTCGCTATACACCAAGTCACTTGGCTCTGTCATAACCTCACATGGTCTTTCCTATCATTGCTATGCAGACGACACACAACTAATCTTCTCCTTTCCCCCTTCTGACGACCAGGTGGCGAATCGCATCTCTGCATGTCTGGCAGACATATCAGTGTGGATGACGGATCACCACCTCAAGCTGAACCTCGGCAAGACGGAGCTGCTCTTCCTCCCGGGGAAGGACTGCCCGTTCCATGATCTCGCCATCACGGTTGACAACTCCATTGTGTCCTCCTCCCAGAGCGCTAAGAACCTTGGTGTGATCCTGGACAACACCCTGTCGTTCTCAACCAACATCAAGGCGGTGGCCCGTTCCTGTAGGTTCATGCTCTACAACATCCGCAGAGTACGACCCTGCCTCACACAGGAAGCGGCGCAGGTCCTAATCCAGGCACTTGTCATCTCCCGTCTGGATTACTGCAACTCGCTGTTGGCTGGGCTCCCTGCCTGTGCCATTAAACCCCTACAACTCATCCAGAACGCCGCAGCCCGTCTGGTGTTCAACCTTCCCAAGTTCTCTCACGTCACCCCGCTCCTCCGCTCTCTCCACTGGCTTCCAGTTGAAGCTCGCATCCGCTACAAGACCATGGTGCTTGCCTACGGAGCTGTGAGGGGAACGGCACCTCAGTACCTCCAGGCTCTGATCAGGCCCTACACCCAAACAAGGGCACTGCGTTCATCCACCTCTGGCCTGCTCGCCTCCCTACCACTGAGGAAGTACAGCTCCCGCTCAGCCCAGTCAAAACTGTTCGCTGCTCTGGCCCCCCAATGGTGGAACAAACTCCCTCACGACGCCAGGACAGCGGAGTCAATCACCACCTTCCGGAGACACCTGAAACCCCACCTCTTTAAGGAATACCTAGGATAGGATAAGTATTCCCTCTCACCCCCCCCCTTTAAGATTTAGATGCACTATTGTAAAGTGACTGTTCCACTGGATGTCATAAGGTGAATGCACCAATTTGTAAGTCGCTCTGGATAAGAGCGTCTGCTAAATGACTTAAATGTAAATGTAATGTAATGTGTGTGTGTGTGTGTGTGTGTGTGTGTGTGTGTGTGTGTGTGTGTGTGTGTGTGTGTGTGTGTGTGTGTGTGTGTGTGTGTGTGTGTGTGTGTGTGTGTGTGTGTGTGTGTGTGTGTGTGTGTGTGTGTGTCAGTGTGTGTCAGTGTGTGTGTGTGTGTGTCAGTGTGTGTCAGTGTGTGTGTGTGTGTGTGTGTCAGTGTGTGTGTGTGTGTCAGTGTGTCAGTGTGTGTGTCAGTGTGTGTGTGTCAGTGTGTGTGTGTCAGTGTGTGTGTCAGTGTGTGTGTCAGTGTGTGTGTCAGTGTGTGTGTGTCAGTGTGTGTGTCAGTGTGTGTCAGTGTGTGTCAGTGTGTGTCAGTGTGTCAGTGTGTGTCAGTGTGTCAGTGTGTGTGTGTCAGTGTGTGTGTGTGTCAGTGTGTGTGTGTCAGTGTGTGTGTGTGTCAGTGTGTGTGTGTGTCAGTGTGTGTGTGTCAGTGTGTGTGTGTCAGTGTGTGTGTGTGTCAGTGTGTGTGTGTCAGTGTGTGTGTGTCAGTGTGTGTGTGTGTCAGTGTGTGTGTGTGTCAGTGTGTGTGTGTGTCAGTGTGTGTGTGTGTCAGTGTGTGTGTGTGTCAGTGTGTGTGTGTGTCAGTGTGTGTGTGTGTCAGTGTGTGTGTGTGTCAGTGTGTGTGTGTGTCAGTGTGTGTGTGTCAGTGTGTGTGTGTGTCAGTGTGTGTGTGTGTCAGTGTGTGTGTGTGTCAGTGTGTGTGTGTCAGTGTGTGTGTGTCAGTGTGTGTGTGTCAGTGTGTGTGTGTCGTACTTGTATTTGAGGTTGATGTCAGACACTCTCCAGGCGTTCTGCATGTCAAAGCCCATCCTCTTAACCTCCATCTGCAGCCTCTGACGAACATGGTCACCTACACACAGAGAGAGAGGACATGGTCACCTACACACAGAGAGAGAGGACATGGTCACCTACACACAGAGAGAGAGAGGACATGGTCACCTACACAGAGAGAGAGAGGACATGGTCACCTACACAGAGAGAGAGAGGACATGGTCACCTACACAGAGAGAGAGAGGACATGGTCACCTACACACAGAGAGAGAGGACATGGTCACCTACACAGAGAGAGAGAGGACATGGTCACCTACACACAAAGAGAGAGGACATGGTCACCTACACAGAGAGAAAGAGGACATGGTCACCTACACAGAGAGAGAGAGGACATGGTCACCTACACAGAGAGAGAGAGAGGACATGGTCACCTACACAGAGAGAGAGAGGACATGGTCACCTACACAGAGAGAGAGAGGACATGGTCACCTACACAGAGAGAGAGGACATGGTCACCTACACAGAGAGAGAGAGGACATGGTCACCTACACAGAGAGAGAGAGGACATGGTCACCTACACACAGAGAGAGAGGACATGGTCACCTACACACAGAGAGAGAGGACATGGTCACCTACACAGAGAGAGAGAGAGGACATGGTCACCTACACAGAGAGAGAGAGGACATGGTCACCTACACAGAGAGAGAGAGGACATGGTCACCTACACAGAGAGAGAGAGGACATGGTCACCTACACACAGAGAGAGAGAGGACATGGTCACCTACACAGAGAGAGAGAGGACATGGTCACCTACACAGAGAAAGAAAGAGGACATAATCACCTACACAGAGAGAGAGAGAGGACATGGTCACCTACACAGAGAGAGAGAGGACATGGTCACCTACACAGAGAGAGAGAGGACATGGTCACCTACACAGAGAGAAAGAGGACATGGTCACCTACACAGAGAGAAAGAGGACATGGTCACCTACACACAGAGAGAGAGAGGACATGGTCACCTACACACAGAGAGAGAGAGGACATGGTCACCTACACAGAGAGAAAGAGGACATGGTCACCTACACACAGAGAGAGAGGACATGGTCACCTACACACAGAGAGAGAGAGGACATGGTCACCTACACACAGAGAGAGAGAGGACATGGTCACCTACACACAGAGAGAGGACATGGTCACCTACACACAGAGAGAGGACATGGTCACCTACACACAGAGAGAGGACATGGTCACCTACACAGAGAGAAAGAGGACATGGTCACCTACACAGAGAGAAAGAGGACATGGTCACCTACACACAGAGAGAGGACATGGTCACCTACACAGAGAGAGACAGACAGTGCGTGACTCTGACCTGGTCTACAGAGGTGTAGGTGCTGGTCCTCGTCATCAGTGCTGCTCCCCAGACACCAGGCGTGGTAGGCCAGCGCGAACAGATCCTCCAGCCTGCCAGGGTGGGCTATGGCCCGGTTCAGACGTCTCAGCCACTCCTGGCACTGCTTGAACGTGGAGAAGTGGCATCTGAGGAGATTACAGAACAACAACAAAAAGGACAGGAAGTCAGAGGATGGTCAGGACCTTTAAAAGCATTATCACGGTTTCACCACATTATCACGGTTTCACCACATTATCACGGTTTCACCACATTATCACGGTTTCACCACATTATCACGGTTTCACCACATTATCACGGTTTCACCACATTATCACGGTTTCACCACATTATCACGGTTTCACCACATTATCACGGTTTCACCACATTATCACGGTTTCACCACATTATCACGGTTTCACCACATTATCACGGTTTCACCACATTATCACGGTTTCACCACATTATCACGGTTTCACCACATTATCACGGTTTCACCACATTATCACGGTTTCACCACATTATCGACCATCGTTTGGACAGGAAGACAGAAGTCTCAAGGAAAAAGAAAGCTTCTGATGTGTGTGTGTGTGTGTGTGTGTGTGTGTGTGTGTGTGTGTGTGTGTCTATGAGAGAGAAAGTGGGCTCTTAGTTCAGTTGAAAACTCAAGTCTTTACAACAACAACAACAACATAGCCATCTAAATGTTTTTTAGAGCCAAACCAGTTCTTAAGCAAACTTCATGACATCTGTTTTCCAACTCCGAGCAAAATAACAGAGAGGTCCTTCTCTCAACAGTTTACAGTACACTAGTAGACACACACGCACACACACACACACACACACACACACACACACACACACACACACACACACACACACACACACACACACACACACACACACACACACACACACACACACACACACACACACACACACACACACACACACACACACACACACACACCACCATTGCCAAGTCTCCTTGTTTTAGAACTGAGCCTATAAATGCAGTTAAATATTTTAAAAAGTTTTTTTTTTAACTGTCAAATCAATCAAACATAAATAAAAAAAATGAATACTATTATGAAAACAAATCTTATTTTTGATGATTTATTATTTTATTATTTATTTTTTAAACATGATTCATGGGGCACATAGATCACTGGCCAGTGTAGTTATCAATCTGACCAATCACCATAGATCACTGGCCAGTGTAGTTATCAATCTGACCAATCACCATAGGTCACTGGCCAGTGTAGTTATCAATCTGACCAATCACCACAGGTCACTGGCCAGTGTAGTTATCAATCTGACCAATCACCATAGGTCACTGGCCAGTGTAGTTATCAATCTGACCAATCACCATAGGTCACTGGCCAGTGTAGTTATCAATCTGACCAATCACCATAGGTCACTGGCCAGTGTAGTTATCAATCTGACCAATCACCATAGGTCACTGGCCAGTGTAGTTATCAATCTGACCAATCACCCAGTGTAGTTATCATCTGACCAATCACCATAGGTCACTGGCCAGTGTAGTTATCAATCTGACCAATCACCATAGGTCGGCCAGTGTAGTTATCAATCTGACCAATCACCATAGGTCACTGGCCAGTGTAGTTATCATTCTGACCAATCACCATAGGTCACTGGCCAGTGTAGTTATCAATCTGACCAATCACCATAGGTCACTGGCCAGTGTAGTTATCAATCTGACCAATCACCATAGGTCACTGGCCAGTGTAGTTATCAATCTGACCAATCACCATAGGTCACTGGCCAGTGTAGTTATCAATCTGACCAATCACCATAGGTCACTGGCCAGTGTAGTTATCAATCTGACCAATCACCATAGGTCACTGGCCAGTGTAGTTATCAATCTGACCAATCACCATAGGTCACTGGCCAGTGTAGTTATCAATCTGACCAATCACCATAGGTCACTGGCCAGTGTAGTTATCAATCTGACCAATCACCATAGGTCACTGGCCAGTGTAGTTATCAATCTGACCAATCATCACAGGTCACTGGCCAGTGTAGTTATCAATCTGACCAATCACCATAGGTCACTGGCCAGTGTAGTTATCAATCTGACCAATCACCACAGGAGTTTCTCTTTTTACCTGACAACTTTAGAGTCCTTGCAGGTGATGTGCAGTTGAAACATGTGTCGGCTCTCCACGCTCTCGATCAGCATCAGAGGTACCTGCAGGGGGAGCCAGAGAGACATTACATTACATTACACAGGACCCACAACACTTCTAGTTTAGCTGAGGTAGCCAGACATATCCCCCCCCCCACACACAGCTGAGATAGCCAGACATAAACCCCCCCCCCACACACAGCTGAGCTAGCCAGACATATCCCCCCCCACACAGCTGAGATAGCCAGACATATCCCCCCCCCCCCACACACAGCTGAGATAGCCAGACATATCCCCCCCCCACACACAGCTGAGATAGCCAGACATATCCCCCCCCCCCCCACACACACAGCTGAGATAGCCAGACATATCCCCCCCCCCCCCACACACAGCTGAGATAGCCAGACATATCCCCCCCCCCCCCCCCCCCCACACACAGCAAAGGTAGCCAGACATACACCCCCCCACACACACACACACACACAGCAGAGGTAGCACTTCAGTGAGGATTGGAAGATGATATTGGTGGTAGACTTAACTCTCCCCATTGGTTATGTCAATTCAGTCAAGCCTCTGTTTAGGTATATAGGCCTAAAACGGACCACGCAACATCTCCATAGTAACAGCAATATCCAGCCTTTTAAAAAACAGCAGCATCACTTGACCTTCCTTATAAAATCATCACATTGCAAGTTAAATCACCTTTCAATAAACTAGAACGTTTACATGTCAAGGTATTTACACTTTTCATCGTTGTCGTATAGCAAATCGCCACACAGTTAATCTCATTCATACAACAACAACAACCATTATACAACCACATAATCATTTTAGGTCAAGGCCTGTAGTCTAGAGTGTTCCCTCTGTCACGCTGAGCCTGCCGTGTTCCGTTACCGCAGCTCTGTTATTGGTCCACGGGGTCAAGGCCTGTAGTCTATTGGTCCACGGGGTCAAGGCCTGTAGTCTATTGGTCCACGGGGTCAAGGCCTGTAGTCTATTGGTCCACGGGGTCAAGGCCTGTAGTCTATTGGTCCACGGGGTCAAGGCCTGTAGTCTATTGGTCCACGGGGTCAAGGCCTGTAGTCTATTGGTCCACGGGGTCAAGGCCTGTAGTCTATTGGTCCACGGGGTCAAGGCCTGTAGTCTATTGGTCCACGGGGTCAAGGCCTGTAGTCTATTGGTCCACGGGGTCAAGGCCTGTAGTCTATTGGTCCACGGGGTCAGAGGTGTTAATGACGGCACTCCAAACTCAACAGTTATACAATTACCCAACGAGGCTTGACTTTTGATTGGGGCTGACCAATCACCATCCACGCTGGTGGGTGGGTGGGTGGGGGGGGGGTTAGATTGCTTCCAATTGAAAAGTTAAAATGAGATTTTATTCTTCTAGGGTGCGCATTAATCCAACAGCAGTCAGTTTGAACCCAACAGAGAATTAATGACAGAAGCTTGTCTAGACTGTGAGGGAGGACGGGGGGAGGACAGGGGGAGCCGAGGGTTGCCATTGACACAATGTACTCACAGAAATGTGATTGTCCACACCTGGATAGGTCTACAACACAGTAACAGGCACCAGGAACAGAGAGGGAGAAGAAACAGACCGAGAGGGGGGGAGCAGAGAGAGAAAGAGGGGGAGCAGAGAGAGAAAGAAGGGGAGCAGAGAGAGAGAGAAAGAAAGAGGGAGAGCAGAGAGAGAAAGAAGGGGAGCAGAGAGAGAGAGAGAGAAAGAGGGGGAGCGGAGAGAGAGAGAGAGAAAGAGGGGGAGCGGAGAGAGAGAGAAAGAAAGAGGGAGAGCAGAGAGAGAAAGAAAGAGGGGGAGCAGAGAGAGAGAGAGAAAGAGGGGGAGCAGAGAGAGAGAGAGAGAAAGAGGGGGAGCAGAGAGAGAGAGAGAAAGAGGGGGAGCAGAGAGAGAAAGAGGGGGAGCAGAGAGAGAAAGAGGGGGAGCAGAGAGAGAAAGAGGGGGAGCAGAGAAAGAAAGAGGGGGAGCAGAGAGAGAAAGAGGGAGAGCAGAGAGAGAGAGAAAGAAGGGGAGCAGAGAGAGAGAGAGAGAAAGAGGGAGAGCAGAGAGAGAGAGAAAGAAGGGGAGCAGAGAGAGAGAGAAAGAAGGGGAACAGAGAGAGAGAGAAAGAAGGGGAGCAGAGAGAGAGAGAGAAAGAAGGGGAGCAGAGAGAAAGCGGTGTCAAGACGGGAGGAAATGGAAAAATGATTAACTAAAGAAATAAAACAGAAGGAATTGGAGGTTAAATGGAACATCAAAAGACAGTGAGCTAAAGATGGAAGATAATAAACTGAAGCAGAGAAAGAAAAAAAAATCACAAGGTAGAACCACAACCAAGAGAAGAGAAGGAGAGAAGAGAAGGAGAGAAGGAGAGAAGAAAAGGAGAGAAGGAGAGAAGAAAAGGAGAGAAGGAGAGAAGAAAAGGAGAGAAGGAGAGAAGAAAAGGAGAGAGAAGAAGAGAAGGAGAGGAGAGAAGGAGAGAAGAAAAGGAGAGAAGAGAAGAGAAGGAGAGAAGAGAAGAGGAGAGAAGAAAAGGAGAGAAGAGAAGGAGAGAAGAGGAGAGAAGAGAAGAAAAGGAGAGAAGAGAAGGAGAGAAGAGGAGAGAAGAGAAGAAAAGGAGAGAAGAGAAGGAGAGAAGAGAAGGAGAGAAGAGAAGGAGAGAAGAGAAGGAGAGAATAGAAGAGAGAAGAAAAGGAGAGAATAGAAGAGAAGAGAAGAAAAGGAGAGAATAGAAGAGAAGAGAAGAAAAGGAGAGAAGAAAAGGAGAGAAGAAAAGGAGAGAAGAAAAGGAGAGAAGAGAAGGAGAGAAGAGAAAAGGAGAGAAGGGAAGAGAAGAAAAGGAGAGGAGAGAAGAAAAGGAGAGAAGAGAAGAGAAGAGAAGAGGAGAGGAGGAGAGGAGAGAAGGAGAGAAGAGAAGAAAAGGAGAGAAGAGAAGGAGAGAAGAGAAGAAAAGGAGAGAAGAGAAGGACAGAAGAGAAGAAAAGGACAGAAGAGAAGGAGAGAATAAAAGAGGAGAGAATAGAAGAGGAGAGAAGGACAGAAGAGAAGGAGAGAATAGAAGAGGAGAGAATAGAAGAGGAGAGAAGGAGAGAAGAGAAGGAGAGAAGAAGAGGAGAGAAGAGAAGGAGAGAAGAGAAGGAGAGAAGAGAAGAAAAGGAGAGAAGAGAAGAAAAGGAGAGAAGAGAAGGAGAGAAGAGAAGAAAAGGAGAGAAGAGAAGAAAAGGAGAGAAGAGAAGAGAAGAAAAGGAGAGAAGAGAAGGAGAGAAGAGAAGAAAAGAAAAGGAGAGAAGAGGAGAGAAGAAAAGGAGAGAAGAGAAGGAGAGAAAAAAAGGAGAGAAGAAAAGGAGAGAAGAAAAGGAGAGAAGAAAAGGAGAGAAGAAAAGGAGAGAAGAAAAGGAGAGAAGAGAAGGAGAGAATAGAAGAGGAGAGAAGGAGAGAAGAGAAGGAGAGAAGAGGAGAGAAGAAAAGGAGAGAAGAAAAGGAGAGAAGAGAAGAGGAGAGAAGGAGAGAAGAGAAAAGGAGAGAAGAGAAGAAAAGGAGAGGAGAGAAGAAAGGGAGAGAAGGGAAAAAAAGGAGAGAAGGGAAAAAAGGAGAGAAGAGAAGAAAAGGAGAGAAGAAAAGGAGAGAAGAGAAGAAAAGGAGAGAAGAAAAGGAGAGAAGAGAAGGAGAGAATAGAAGGAGAGAGAAGAAAAGGAGAGAATAGAAGAGGAGAGAAGAAAAGGAGAGAATAGAAGAGAAGAGAAGAAAAGGAGAGAAGAAAAGGAGAGAAGAGAAGGAGAGAAGAGAAGGAGAGAAGAGAAGGAGAGAAGATAAGGAGAGAAGAGAAAAGGAGAGAAGAGAAGAGAAGAAAAGGAGAGGAGAGAAGAAAAGGAGAGAAGAGAAGAGAAGAGAAGAGGAGAGAAGGAGAGAAGAGAAGAAAAGGAGAGAAGAGAAGAAAAGGAGAGAAGAGAATGAGAGGAGAGAAGGAGAGAAGGAGAGAAGAGAAGAAAAGGAGAGAAGAGAAGGAGAGAAGAGAAGAAAAGGAGAGAAGAGAAGAAAAGGAGAGAAGAGAAGGAGAGGAGAGAAGGAGAGAAGGAGAAGAGAATGAGAGAAGAGAAGGAGAGAAGAGAAGAAAATGAGAGAATAGAAGAGGAGAGAAGAGAAGAGGAGAGAAGAGAATGAGAGAAGAAAAGGAGAGAAGAAAAGGAGAGAAGAGAAAAGGAGAGAAGAGGAGAGAAGAAAAGGAGAGAAGAGAAGAAAAGGAGAGAAGAGAAGGAGAGAAGAGAAGAAAAGGAGAGAAGAGAAGGAGAGAAGAGAAGAAAATG
The DNA here is from genome assembly GCF_021184085.1 of Oncorhynchus gorbuscha. Classification (NCBI taxonomy): domain Eukaryota; kingdom Metazoa; phylum Chordata; class Actinopteri; order Salmoniformes; family Salmonidae; genus Oncorhynchus; species Oncorhynchus gorbuscha. The sequence continues at coordinate 105,517,038 of NC_060174.1, read as the reverse complement.
AGAGAAGAGAAGGACAGAAGAGAAGAAAAGGACAGAAGAGGAGAATAGAAGAGGAGAGAAGAGAAGGAGAGAAGAGAAGGAGAGAAGAGAAGGAGAGAAGAAAAGGAGAGAAGAGAAGGAGAGAAGAGAAGGAGAGAAGAGAAGAAAAGGAGAGAAGAAAAGGAGAGAAGAAAAGGAGAGAAGAGAAGAAAAGGAGAGAAGAGAAGGAGAGAAGAGAAGAAAAGGAGAGAAAAGGAGAGAAGAAAAGAAAAGGAGAGAAGAGAAGAAAAGGAGAGAAGAGAAGAAAAGGAGAGAAGAGAAGAAAAGGAGAGAAGAGAAGAAAAGGAGAGAAGAGAAGAAAAGGAGAGAAGAGAAGGAGAGGAGAGAAGGAGAGAAGAGAAGAAAAGGAGAGAAGAGAAGAAAAGGAGAGAAGAAAAGGAGAGAAGAGAAGAAAAGGAGAAGAAAAGGAGAAGAAAAGGAGAGAAGAGAAGAAAAGGAGAGAAGATAAGGAGAGAAGAGAAGGAAAGGAGAGAAGAGAAGGAGAGAAGAGAAGACAGGAAGAGAAGAACAGGAGAGAAGAGAAGGAGAGAAGAGAAGGAGAGAAGAGAAGAAAAGGAGAGAAGAGAAGAAAATGAGAGAAGAGAAGGAGAGGAGAGAAGGAGAGAAGGAGAGAGGAGAAGAGAATGAGAGAAGAAAAGGAGAGAAGAGAAGAAAAGGAGAGAAGGAGAGAAGAGAAGAAAAGGAGAGGAGAAGGAGAGAATAGAAGAGAGGAGAAGAAAAGGAGAGAAGAGAAGAAGAGAAGAGAAGAAAAGGAGAGAAGAGAAGAAGAGAAGAGAAGAAAAGGAGAGAAGAGAAGGAGAGAAGAGAAGAAAAGGAGAGAAGAGAAGAAAAGGAGAGAAGAAAAGGAGAAGAGAAGAAAAGGAGAGAAGAGAAGAAAAGGAGAGAAGAGAAGAAAAGGAGAGTAGAGAAGAAAAGGAGAGTAGAGAAGAAAAGGAGAGTAGAGAAGGAGAGGAGAGAAGGAGAGAAGAGAAGAAAAGGAGAGAAGAGAAGAAAATGAGAGAAGAGAAGAAAAGGAGAGAAGATAAGGAGAGAAGAGAAGGAGAGAAGAGAAGGAGAGAAGAGAAGAGAAGGAGAGAAGAGAAGGAGAGAAGAGAAGGAGAGAAGAGAAGAGAAGAGAAGAGGAGAGAAGAGAAGGAGAGAAGAGAAGAGGAGAGAAGAGAAGGAGAGAAGAGAAGAGAAGAGGAGAGAAGAGAAGGAGAGAAGAGAAGAGGAGAGAAGAGAAGGAGAGAAGAGAAGGAGAGAAGAGAAGGAGAGAAGCAGAGAAAAGGAGAGGAGAGAAGAGAAGGAGAGAAGAGAAGAAAAGGAGAGGAGAGAAGGAGAGGAGAGTAGAGAAGGAGAGAAGAGAAGAAAAGGAGAGAAGAGAAGGAGAGGAGAGAAGGAGAGAAGAGAAGGAGAGAAGAGAAGGAGAGAAGAGAAGAGAAGGAGAGAAGAGAAGGAGAGAAGAGAAGGAGAGAAGAGAAAAGGAGAGAAGAAAAGGAGAGAAGAGGAGAGAAGCAGAGAAAAGGAGAGGAGAGAAGAGAAGGAGAGAAGAGAAGAAAAGGAGAGAAGAGAAGAAAAGGAGAGAAGAGAAGGAGAGAAGAGAAGAAAAGGAGAGAAGAGAAGAAAAGGAGAGAAGAGAAGAAAAGGAGAGAAGAGAAGGAGAGAAGAGAAGAGAAGGAGAGAAGAGAAGGAGAGAAGAGAAGGAGAGAAGAGAAGAGAAGGAGAGAAGAGAAGGAGAGAAGAGAAGGAGAGAAGAGAAAAGGAGAGAAGAAAAGGAGAGAAGAGGAGAGAAGCAGAGAAAAGGAGAGGAGAGAAGAGAAGGAGAGAAGAGAAGAAAAGGAGAGAAGAGAAGGAGAGGAGAGAAGAGAAGGAGAGGAGAGAAGGAGAGGAGAGAAGAGAAGAAAAGGAGAGAAGAGAAGAAAAGGAGAGAAGAGAAGGAGAGAAGCAGAGAAAAGGAGAGGAGAGAAGAGAAGGAGAGAAGAGAAGAAAAGGAGAGGAGAGAAGGAGAGGAGAGTAGAGAAGGAGAGAAGAGAAGAAAAGGAGAGAAGAGAAGGAGAGGAGAGAAGGAGAGAAGAGAAGGAGAGAAGAGAAGGAGAGAAGAGAAGAGAAGGAGAGAAGAGAAGGAGAGAAGAGAAGGAGAGAAGAGAAAAGGAGAGAAGAAAAGGAGAGAAGAGGAGAGAAGCAGAGAAAAGGAGAGGAGAGAAGAGAAGGAGAGAAGAGAAGAAAAGGAGAGAAGAGAAGGAGAGGAGAGAAGAGAAGGAGAGGAGAGAAGGAGAGGAGAGAAGAGAAGAAAAGGAGAGAAGAGAAGAAAAGGAGAGAAGAGAAGAAAAGGAGAGAAGAGAAGGAGAGAAGAGAAGAAAAGGAGAGAAGAGAAGAAAAGGAGAGAAGAGAAGAAAAGGAGAGAAGAGAAGGAGAGGAGAGAAGGAGAGAAGAGAAGAGGAGAGAAGAGAAGAAAAGGAGAGAAGAGAAGGAGAGAAGAGAAGAAAAGGAGAGGAGAGAAGGAGAGGAGAGAAGAGAAGAAAAGGAGAGAAGAGAAGAAAAGGAGAGAAGAGAAGAAAAGGAGAGAAGAGAAGGAGAGAAGAGAAGAAAAGGAGAGAAGAGAAGAAAAGGAGAGAAGAGAAGAAAAGGAGAGAAGAGAAGGAGAGGAGAGAAGGAGAGAAGAGAAGAGGAGAGAAGGAGAGAAGAGAAGGAGAGAAGAGAAGAAAAGGAGAGAAGAGAAGAAAAGGAGAGAAGAGAAGGATAGGAGAGAAGGAGAGAAGAGAAGAAAAGGAGAGGAGAGAAGAAAAGGAGAGGAGAGAAGAAAAGGAGAGAAGCGAAGGAGAGAAAAGAAGGAGAGAAGAGAAGAGAAGGAGAGGAGAGAAGGAGAGTAGAGAAGGAGAGAAGAGAAGAAAAGGAGAGAAGAGAAGGAGAGGAGAGAAGGAGAGAAGAGAAGGAGAGAAGAGAAGGAGAGAAGAGAAGAGAAGGAGAGAAGAGAAGGAGAGAAGAGAAGGAGAGAAGAGAAAAGGAGAGAAGAAAAGGAGAGAAGAGGAGAGAAGCAGAGAAAAGGAGAGGAGAGAAGAGAAGGAGAGAAGAGAAGAAAAGGAGAGAAGAGAAGGAGAGGAGAGAAGAGAAGGAGAGGAGAGAAGGAGAGGAGAGAAGAGAAGAAAAGGAGAGAAGAGAAGAAAAGGAGAGAAGAGAAGGAGAGAAGAGAAGAAAAGGAGAGAAGAGAAGAAAAGGAGAGAAGAGAAGAAAAGGAGAGAAGAGAAGGAGAGGAGAGAAGGAGAGAAGAGAAGAGGAGAGAAGAGAAGAAAAGGAGAGAAGAGAAGGAGAGAAGAGAAGAAAAGGAGAGGAGAGAAGGAGAGGAGAGTAGAGAAGGAGAGAAGAGAAGAAAAGGAGAGAAGGAGAGGAGAGAAGGAGAGAAGAGAAGGAGAGAAGAGAAGGAGAGAAGAGAAGAGAAGGAGAGAAGAGAAGGAGAGAAGAGAAGGAGAGAAGAGAAAAGGAGAGAAGAAAAGGAGAGAAGAGGAGAGAAGCAGAGAAAAGGAGAGGAGAGAAGAGAAGGAGAGAAGAGAAGAAAAGGAGAGAAGAGAAGGAGAGGAGAGAAGAGAAGGAGAGGAGAGAAGGAGAGGAGAGAAGAGAAGAAAAGGAGAGAAGAGAAGAAAAGGAGAGAAGAGAAGAAAAGGAGAGAAGAGAAGAAAAGGAGAGAAGAGAAGGAGAGAAGAGAAGAAAAGGAGAGAAGAGAAGAAAAGGAGAGAAGAGAAGAAAAGGAGAGAAGAGAAGGAGAGGAGAGAAGGAGAGAAGAGAAGAGGAGAGAAGAGAAGAAAAGGAGAGAAGAGAAGGAGAGAAGAGAAGAAAAGGAGAGGAGAGAAGGAGAGGAGAGAAGAGAAGAAAAGGAGAGAAGAGAAGAAAAGGAGAGAAGAGAAGAAAAGGAGAGAAGAGAAGGAGAGAAGAGAAGAAAAGGAGAGAAGAGAAGAAAAGGAGAGAAGAGAAGAAAAGGAGAGAAGAGAAGGAGAGGAGAGAAGGAGAGAAGAGAAGAGGAGAGAAGGAGAGAAGAGAAGGAGAGAAGAGAAGAAAAGGAGAGAAGAGAAGAAAAGGAGAGAAGAGAAGGATAGGAGAGAAGGAGAGAAGAGAAGAAAAGGAGAGGAGAGAAGAAAAGAGGAGAGAAGAGAAGAAGAAGGAGAGAAAAGAAGGAGAGAAGAGAAGAGAAGGAGAGGAGAGAAGGAGAGAAAAGGAGAGGAGAGAAGGAGAGAAAAGGAGAGGAGAGAAGGAGAGGAGAGAAGGAGAGAAAAGGAGAGGAGAGAAGAGAAGGAGAGGAGAGAAGGAGAGAAAAAAGGAGAGAAGAGAATAGGAGAGAATGGAAATAACCTCAATGGGCTCAAAGGGTGAGAACAGAGCGATTAGAAGGAGGTGGTTTAGAGGAGCGAGCTGGTTGGCTAACGGTTACTAACGGTTACTACAGTTCATCTGTGCCTCTGACTAGGTTCAGTGCAGGACCCTGCTTGCACTGTCAAAAGCCAATCCTTCATGTCTCTTCTTTGAAATGTTGCTTAATCCTGGCTATAGACAGAGAAAACATCAGCAGAATGCCAATCCTACTGTACGGCGTGCCACTTTTCAGAAATGTTACTTAACGTTTAATACTAGAAATGTTGCTAAACCCTACATATTACCCAGAATACTTTTCAACAAACAGAGCAAACAGACAGTAAAAAGGGGAGAAAAAACCCCCAGGGAATTCAACATTTTGATATGAAGGCAGCATAAACTCTGACAGTGCAGACCTATGTGAGTCCTGCTACAAGGCCTCTGCAAGCTGACTGGAGTTGGGGAGAGAGAGGAGAGGGAGGAGGAATCTCTTTGCCAGGTCACTGAATGAAAACAAGTAGGCTGTTTGTATTACAGCAGGGGCTGATGTCAGTAGGAGGGGACGTGTGTGTGTGTGTGTGTGTGTGTGTGTGTGTGTGTGTGTGTGTGTGTGTGTGTGTGTGTGTGTGTGTGTGTGTGTGTGTCTATGCAAGTAAGGAATCATTGGCACCGGCTCCCTAAAACCCCAGAGGCCAAGTCAAAACAGTCCTGGCTGGTGAGATCAGAGAGACTGCTCAATGCATCGCTCTCTGTGGTGACCAGCGCACTGCCGAGCACCAGGGGGTGAGGAGGGGGACCGAGCACCAGGGGGTGAAGAGGCTAGGGGAGGACCAAGCACCAGGGGGTGAGGAGGAGGACCACGCACCAGGGGGTGAGGAGGAGGACCACGCACCAGGGGGTGAGGAGGAGGACCACGCACCAGGGGGTGAGGAGGAGGACCACGCACCAGGGGGTGAGGAGGAGGACCACGCACCAGGGGGTGAGGAGGAGGACCACGCACCAGGGGGTGAGGAGGAGGACCAAGCACCAGGGGGTGAGGAGGGTGCTACCAAGCACCAGGGGGTGAGGAGGAGGACCAAGCACCAGGGGGTGAGGAGGAGGACCAAGCACCCGGGGTGAGGAGGCTAGAGGAGGACCAAGCACCAGGGGGTGAGGAGGGGGACCAAGCACCAGGGGGTGAAGAGGCTAGAGGAGGACCAAGCAGCAGGGGGTGAGGAGGCTAGAGGAGGACCAAGCACCAGGGGGTGAGGAGGCTAGAGGAGGACCAAGCACCAGGGGGTGAGGAGGCTAGAGGAGGACCAAGCACCAGGGGGTAAGGAGGCTACAGGAGGACCAAGCACCAGGGGGTGAGGAGGCTAGGGAGGACCAAGCACCAGGGGTGAGGAGGCTAGGGGAGGACAAAGCACCAGGGGTGAGGAGGATGACCAAGCACCAGGGGTGAAGGAGGAGGACCAAGCACCAGGGGGTGAGGAGGAGGACCAAGCACCAGGGGGTGAGGAGGAGGACCAAGCACCAGGGGGTGAGGAGGAGGACCAAGCACCAGGTGGTGAGGAGGCTAGAGGAGGACCAAGCACCAGGTGGTGAGGAGGAGGACCAAGCACCAGGGGGTGAGGAGGGGGACCGAGCACCAGGGGGTGAGGAGGGGGACCGAGCACCAGGGGGTGAGGAGGGGGACCGAGCACCAGGGGGTGAGGAGGGGGACCGAGCACCAGGGGGTGAGGAGGGGGACCGAGCACCAGGGGTGAGGAGGCTAGAGGAGGACCAAGCACCAGGGGTAAGGAGGCTAGGGGAGGACCAAGCACCAGGGGGTGAGGAGGCTAGGGGAGGACCAAGCACCAGGGGGTGAGGAGGCTAGGGGAGGACCAAGCACCAGGGGGTGAGGAGGCTAGGGGAGGACCAAGCACCAGAGGGTGAGGAGGCTAGGGGAGGACCAAGCACCAGGGGGTGAGGAGGCTAGGGGAGGACCAAGCACCAGGGGGTGAGGAGGCTAGGGGAGGACCAAGCACCAGGTGGTGAGGAGGCTAGAGGAGGACCAAGCACCAGGGGGTGAGGAGGCTAGGGGGGGGCATTAGGAAGCAGGCTGCGTGTGCATCATGTCTTACATTGATGACGGAGTCCTTGAACTTGATGTGGAGCCTGTAGTTGGAGATGGCGATGACTGCGTCGTCGGCTCGGCCCAGATACTCCACCCCTTCCCCCTGAAGAGCTGGGAACGGCACCTGGAGGGGACGCAAACGGCAATACAAAAGGTTAAGACTACAACGACGCAACGTTAAAAAGACAACACCAGAACATTAAAACACTGCAGTGTTACATCCACATTAGACCTGAATGTTTATCGTCCTAGTGTCCTCGTCTACTCTGCCTGTCTACTCTGCCTGTCCTAGTGTCCTCTGTCCTAGTGTCCTCTGTCCTAGTGTCCTCTGTCCCAGTGTCCTCTGTCCCAGTGTCCTCTGTCCCAGTGTCCTCTGTCCCAGTGTCCTCTGTCCCAGTGTCCTCTGTCAGGGGTGAACAGCCACACACACATCAAACCAGAACAAAATAAAATGGAGACCAGTGGACAACCGATCTCTTAAAAAACACACACTCGTCTCCAACAGGAATCAGGCAATATTAAAATACATTAAAATGACACGCCCAGTGTGTTTCCAGGGCTGTTTCTGGAGGACTTGTTATGATCTAAGATGGATTTAGTCTTCTGAAGAGAGACCACAAACTGCGCTGCTTAGCTATATACACTCACTGAACTTTACAGCTTGACTGGACAATGGTTACCATGGAGATCTGCTTTGGCTAAAAACAGCATAGAAATAGAATGACTAGATTATATTTCTAATGGTAAAGAGGACCACATGGATAGGAGAGGGGAGAGAGAGCGTGAGAGGGGAGAGAGAGAGAGAGAGTGAGCGAGGGGAGAGAGAGCGAGCGAGGGGAGAGAGAGAGAGAGCGAGCGAGGGGAGAGAGAGAGAGAGCGAGCGAGGGAGAGAGAGAGAGAGCGAGCGAGCGAGGGAGAGAGAGCGAGAGAGAGAGAGAGAGCGAGCGAGGGGAGAGAGAGAGAGAGCGAGCGAGGGGAGAGAGAGAGAGAGCGAGCGAGGGGAGAGAGAGAGAGAGCGAGCGAGCGAGGGGGAGAGAGAGGAGAGAGAGAGAGAGGAGAGAGAGAGAGAGAGAGGAGAGAGAGAGAGCGCGAGAGGGAGAGAGAGCGAGCGAGCGGGGAGAGAGGAGAGAGAGAGAGAGAGAGAGGAGAGAGAGAGAGAGAGAGAGAGAGCGCGAGAGCAAGTGCGAGAGGGGAGAGAGAGAGAGATCCCTAGGGATGTAATACCTCACTACAAACAGAAAGCCACTGAGCAGCGCCTCTACCCAGTGGCCAGACAGCGCCTCTACCCAGTGGCCAGACAGCGCCTCTACCCAGTGGCCAGACAGCGCCTCTACCCAGTGGCCAGACAGCGCCTCTACCCAGTGGCCAGACAGCGCCTCTACCCAGTGGCCAGACAGCGCCTCTACCCAGTGGCCAGACAGCGCCTCTACCCAGTGGCCAGACAGCGCCTCTACCCAGTGGCCAGACAGCGCCTCTACCCAGTGGCCAGACACTACGCCACTCCCTGGCTGGCGTACCCTTCCAGAACTGTGCACTAGGAGGTTGGAACATGGGACAGTTGGTGGAAAATAAAAAGAGTGCTTGCGGCAGTCCCAATTAGCACATAGCCGTACTAGCATAAAACGACCTCTGTGAGAGAGGATAGCATGCGGGTTGGTCTTTGAGCCTGACTGAGCAGGCCGACAGGCTAAACAGGATGGCAGAGAAGTTGAAGGGTGGGTGGGTGTGTGTGTGTGTGTGTGTGTGTGTGTGTGTGTGTGTGTGTGTGTGTGTGTGTGTGTGTGTGTGTGTGTGTGTGTGTGTGTGTGTGTGTGTGTGTGTGTGTGTGTGTGTGTGTGTGTGTGTGTGTGTGTGTGTGTGTGTGTGTGTGTGTGTGTGTGATGGCTCTCAAACCTTCTATTAATTCCAGCTATGTGGCCATTGTATTAGTCCCCTGGATGTCATAAGGTGAATGCACCAATTTGTAAGTCGCTCTGGATAAGAGCGTCTGCTAAATGACTTAAATGTAAATGTAATGTAGACCCAGCCCTCAGCTCAGATTCCCCAGAGATGCATCCTAAACCGTAGCCTATACCCCACCCCATAAGGGCTCTGGTCAAAAGTAGTGCACTATTTAGGGAATATGGTGCGAATCGAGACTCGAGGGAGGGACAAGAACCACGCATTAGGATAATTTGTTTCCGTCACAATATAATAGAACACATTCTTCATTTCCTTCAGAAGCAGCCATTTAGCTGCTAAAAACCCCAACCAGGTGGAGAGGGATCGGGGTGGGGGGGGACGATTAAACAAGGGAAGTGGACTGTGCCCAAACTCCAAATTGATGGCTCACGTCATCTAAGAACAGGATTTCCCCAGACCCCGTTTTAATGGGTTCTTACCACCCTGTTTCAGCTCTACGTTCAAATATCCAAATCATCATCAAAAAAACGTGGATTATTCGTTTCAGCTGTGTCGTGCTAGGTCAAAAAACTACCTTAGTGTTGGGGGGGGCAGGACAGAGTTAGAGAAACCCTGTTCTAAAACAGGAAGCCCATTAAGAACGCCTTACCCCCCCCCAAAAAATATTAGCTTGAACTCTTCCCTCAGTTCAACATTTAGTAATTTTACTGAGAATGATTTAATAGTCCTTCTGTAGCTCAGTTGGTAGAGCATGGCGCTTGTAACGCCAGGGTAGTGGGTTCGATTCCCGGGACCACCCATACGTAGAATGTATGCACACATGACTGTAAGTCGCTTTGGATAAAAGCGTCTGCTAAATGGCATATATTATTATTATATTATATTATAATAGTGACAGTGACAAATTATGCCTCTGTTTTTATTAAAGTGGAGAGAGGCTGAGGAACATCTGTGAGGTTTTACAGAGTGACATCTGAATGACATCACGGGTAGAGGTCACATCTTCCTCCGGCTGGAACAAAGCTCTGGTCTAGTTCGCCGGTGTCACTATCAGGTCTGGAAAGCAAAGATGCTTTATTACTGTGTGTGTGTGTGTGTTTCAGTGTGTGTGTGTGTGTGTTTCAGTGTGTGTGTGTGTGTTTCAGTGTGTGTGTGTGTGTTTCAGTGTGTGTGTGTGTGTGTGTTTCAGTGTTTCAGTGTGTGTGTGTGTGTGTGTGTTTCAGTGTGTGTGTGTGTGTGTGTGTTTCAGTGTGTGTGTGTGTGTGTGTTTCAGTGTGTGTGTGTGTGTGTGTGTTTCAGTGTGTGTGTTTCAGTGTGTGTGTTTTAGTGTGTGTGTTTCAGTGTGTGTGTGTGTGTGTGTGTTTCAGTGTGTGTGTGTTTCAGTGTGTGTGTGTGTTTCAGTGTGTGTGTGTGTGTGTGTGTGTGTTTCAGTGTGTGTGTGTGTGTGTGTGTGTTTCAGTGTGTGTGTGTGTTTCAGTGTGTGTGTGTGTTTCAGTGTGTGTGTGTGTTTCAGTGTGTGCGTGTGTTTCAGTGTGTGTGTGTGTTTCAGTGTGTGTGTGTGTTTCAGTGTGTGTGTGTGTTTCAGTGTGTGTGTGTGTGTGTGTGTGTGTTTCAGTGTGTGTGTGTGTGTTCAGTGTGTGTGTGTTTCAGTGTGTGTTTCAGTGTGTGTGTGTGTGTGTGTTTGTTTCAGTGTGTGTGTGTGTGTGTGTGTGTGTGTGTGTGTGTGTGTGTGTGTGTGTGTTTCAGTGTGTGTGTTTCAGTGTGTGTGTGTGTTTCAGTGTGTGTGTGTGTTTCAGTGTGTGTGTGTGTGTGTGTTTCAGTGTGTGTGTTTCAGTGTGTGTGTTTCAGTGTGTGTGTTGAATTGAAGAACATCTCTAACCAATACTTATATATATATTTTTTTCTCCCACTCAAGTATTTGTGACGCCGTGTGCCGGGACCTTCTTGACGAGCGAAACGTGGTTTATTGTTGTTATGCTGTGAGAATTCATTAGGAGAGAGACTACAACACCTCAATTATAATGATTCTATTTTACACACGCATCAAAACACTGTTCATGTTGTTGCCTAGAGACACACAAGACCGCATTGCCTCATTACAGCCAGAATGTGCCGAGTCGATCCTACTTTTAGAGTTTGAAAAATACACAGCGCGCAGGGGAGACTGCTGAAGAGCAGGTACACTTGAGACAACATCATTAGCTAACACAGGGCTGGGAAAGCTGTAGCCTAGTGTGTACAGTACAGAAACCGACTGAGCAGAAGGAGCAGGTGACTGGGCCTGGGGACAAGATAAATACTACGTGTGTCTGCACTGGAGAAGAGAAAGAAAAAAATAATTTATTAATAATTATTAATAATAATTTATTAATAATTATTTCATAATCTATTTATTCGGATTCTCATAAGCTCCCGTTCTCTCTGATGAAATGAATGATCGGAGAAATGGGTCACAGGAAGGAGAGACGATGTCACCCCCCCCCCCATTTCTTTTTGCAGGCTTTGGATTGAATAGAGGCCGTGATGGCGTTGAAGCCTCGGTGCAATCAAACGTGATATTACTGTGTATTATGTATTTTATATACAGTGTATTATGTATTTTATATACAGTGTTACTGTGTATTATGTCTTTTATATACAGTGTATTATGTATTTTATATACAGTGTTACAGTGTATTATGTATTTTATATACAGTGTATTATGTATTTTATATACAGTGTTACTGTGTATTATGTATTTTATATACAGTGTATTATGTATTTTATATACAGTGTTACTGTGTATTATGTATTTTATATACCGTGTATTATGTATTTTATATACAGTGATTTATGTATTTTATATACAGTGTATTATGTATTTTATATACAGTGTTACTGTGTATTATGTATTTTATATACAGTGTATTATGTATTTTATATACAGTGATTTATGTATTTTATATACAGTGTATTATGTATTTTATATACAGTGTTATTATGTATTTTATATACAGTGTATTATGTATTTTATATACAGTGATTTTATGTATTTTATATACAGTGTATTATGTATTTTATATACAGTGTATTATTATGTATTTTATATACAGTGTATTATGTATTTTATATACAGTGTATTATGTATTTTATATACAGTGTATTATGTATTTTATATACAGTGTATTATGTATTTTATATACAGTGTATTATGTATTTTATATACAGTGTATTATGTATTTTATATACAGTGTATTATGTATTTTATATACAGTGATTTATGTATTTTATATACAGTGTATTATGTATTTTATATACAGTGTATTATGTATTTTATATACAGTGTATTATGTATTTTATATACAGTGATTTATGTATTTTATATACAGTGTATTATGTATTTTATATACAGTGTATTATGTATTTTATATACAGTGCGTTCAGATCATACTTTTCCACATTTTTTTTGCTGTCATGTACCTTTTACTGAGGAGTGGCTTCCATCTGGCCACTCTAACATAAAGGCCTGATTGGTGGAGGGCTGCATAGATGGTTGTCCTTCTGGAAGGTTCTCCCATCTCCACAGAGCAACTCTGGAGCTCTGTCAGAGTGACCATCGGGTTCTTGGTTGGTCATCTCCCTGACCAAGGCCCTTCTCCCCCTGATTGCTCAGTTTGGTCGGGAGGCCAGCTCTAGGAAGTCTTGGTGGTTCCAAACTTCTTCCATTTAAGAATGATGGAGACCACTGTGTTCTTGGGGACCTTCAATGCTGCAGACATTTTCTGGTAACCCTTCCCCAGATCTGTGCTTCGACACATTTCTGTCTCGGAGCTCTACGGACAATTCCTTCGACCTCATGGTTTGGTTTTTGCTCTGACATGCACTGTCAACTGTGGGACCTTATATAGACAGGTGTGTGCCTTTCCAAATCATGTCCAATCAATTGAATTTAGCACAGGTGGACTCCCATCATCACCTCAAGGGTGATCAATGAAAACAAGATGCACCTGAGATCAATTTGGAGTGTCATAGCCAACGGTCTGAATAATTATGTAAATAAAATATGTTTGTTTTTTATTTTTAATACATTTGCAAACATTTCTTAAAATCTGTTTTTATTTCATCATTATGGGATATTATGGGATATCATCTGTGGATTGATGAGGATTTTTCATTGAATTAATCCATTTTAGAATAAGGCTGTTAAGTAATAAAAAGGTGGAAAAAGTCAAGGGGTCTGAATACTTTCCAAATGTGACAATACTGTCGCTGAGTCTAGACAGGGGGGGGGATGTCTAATTAGCTTGCAGTAAGCCCCAGTTAATGGGGCTGTAGAATTGGTTTGCAAATTACAGCCGGCAATCCTACTGGTCTCCCTGTGCCTTTAAAGACATCAGTTGGCAGTGTGGTACTATCATGGGAATGACTGTCTGAAATGGTACAGAGACAAGGAGAGGGGGAAGGGGGGGGGGACAAGAGACGAGGAGGACAGAGGGAGTGATAAGCAAGAGAGGGAGCGACTAAACCGATGCCTAAAAAGGAGAGAGGTTGACTTGAATAAAACCAAACAGGTACGAGGATCCTCCAAGCGGCTCATAAAAACCACTTCATCAGGAAGTCTATTTGTCGCCCTCTCAGTCGGTCTCCCTGTGTCTGCCTATCTACAGGCAATATTGGATGACACATGGTCACACATCAATTTTCTCAACCAATCACAGAGCAGTTAAGACAGTCCCACAGCACCACAGAGCAGTTAAGACAGTCCCACAGCACCACAGAGCAGTTAAGACAGTCCCACAGCACCACAGAGCAGTTAGACAGTCCCACAGCACCACAGAGCAGTTAGACAGTCCCACAGCACCACAGAGCAGTTAGACAGTCCCACAGCACCACAGAGCAGTTAAGACAGTCCCACAGCACCACAGAGCAGTTAAGACAGTCCCACAGCACCACAGAGCAGTTAAGACAGTCCCACAGCACCACAGAGCAGTTAAGACAGTCCCACAGCACCACAGAGCAGTTAAGACAGTCCCACAGCACCACAGAGCAGTTAAGACAGTCCCACAGCACCACAGAGCAGTTAGACAGTCCCACAGCACCACAGAGCAGTTAGACAGTCCCACAGAGCAGTTAGACAGTCCCACAGCACCACAGAGCAGTTAGACAGTCCCACAGAGCAGTTAGACAGTCCCACAGCACCACAGAGCAGTTAGACAGCACCACAGAGCAGTTAGACAGCACCACAGCACCACAGAGCAGTAAAAGTATTAATCCATTCTACAGCTGGACGCTCCTTGTCTATTAGAAGCTACAGTGCATCACTCCGAGTAGATTGCAGCAGGTTGGAAGGGAATGCCATACCCCTAGAGAACATGCATTTTTCATGGGCTACAGCTCCAACAAGAGATGTTTGTGCTGCCATGCAGGAGCCAATCAAAGACAGGATCAAAGTCAGCAAGACAGGCGAGAGCCCGGAGACTTCCTTTAACCAGACAATAGGCGAAGTCCCAAATGGCACCCTATTTCCTATGTAGTGCACTAGTTTTGACCAGGGCCCATAGAAAGTAGTGCACTGCATAGGGAATAGGGTACATTGGGATGCAGAGGCCTTTCCAATCCTCTCAGATCTCCACTAGTAACTAGTGGCTAGGGTGAGGGTTGTTTCAGCTCAGGGCCGAGGCGGGGAGGCCTCTAGAAGAAACACTTAAAAAATCACAATTTATTTATCCTATGCGCCAAATACTACCAGTGTAGTAGATTTTACAGTGAAAAGCTTACAAACTTTTCCCAACGGTGCAGAATTTAAAATATAAAAATAGTAACTAACACGAGAGGATTTTTGTTTTGTTTTTACCTTTATTTAACTAGGCAAGTCAGTTAGGAACAAATTCTTGTTTATAATGACGGCCCGGGAACAGTGGGTTAACTGTCTTGTTCAGGGGCAGCATGACAGATTTTTACCTCGTTCAGCTCGGGGATTCGATCTAGCAACCTTTCGGTTACTGGCCCAAAACTCTAACCACTAGGCTACCTGCCGCCCCATAAAATACCACACACACAAGAATGGAGCTATATACAGGAAGTACCAGATCAATGTGGAGCTATAAATTCGAAGTGCAAGTACCAAATCAATGTGGAGCTATATACAGGAAGTACAAGTACCAAATCAATGTGGAGCTATATACAGGAAGTACCAGATCAATGTGGAGCTATATACAGGAAGTACCAGATCAATGTGGAGCTATATACAGGAAGTACCAGATCAATGTGGAGCTATATACAGGAAGTACCAGATCAATGTGGAGCTATATACAGGAAGTACCAGATCAATGTGGAGCTATATACAGGGAGTACCAGATCAATGTGGAGCTATATACAGGAAGTACCAGATCAATGTGGAGCTATATACAGGAAGTACCAGATCAATGTGGAGCTATATACAGGAAGTACCAGATCAATGTGGAGCTATATACAGGAAGTACCAGATCAATGTGAAGCTATATACAGGAAGTACCAGATCAATGTGGAGCTATATACAGGGAGTACCAGATCAATGTGGAGCTATATACAGGAAGTACCAGTACCAGATCAATGTGGAGCTATATACAGATCCAGATCAATGTGGAGCTATATACAGGAAGTACCAGTACCAGATTAATGTGGAGCTATATACAGGAAGTACCAGATCAATGTGGAGCTATATACAGGAAGTACCAGATCAATGTGGAGCTATATACAGGAAGTACCAGATCAATGTGCAGAGGTACTTGAGTTAGATACCGTATGTATATAAAACCAGGGTAAAGTGACTAGGCATCCAGACAGATCAGAGTCACATAAAGAATAAAGACCGGTCATTAACAGAGAAATGACAGAATAAATAACTGGGTCTTTTACAGTGAGCGAGCAGCTTGAGAACACTTCAAATTACACAGTACCGTGCTTTTTATCACGGTCGGTAATGCTGCGTGTTATGATACCATTGAAGAAGAGTGATTGTTTAATTCTACGGCATTCTATACAATCAATACAAAAAAAAAGAGACTCAGAAGTAGTCAAAGAGGTCATATCATTTCAAGGTGAAACAAGAGAGCATCATTCAAATGTTGATGGATAAAAATGCTTCTTTTTTCTTTCTCATATCATATGTGACATGAATAATAACATGTTAGAATGTGTTGTTTTTTTTTTTTTAAACACTCTAGAATGGACGAGGTTCCCTGAGGCTGACCTAACAACTGAGAAAAATCAAATTATGCACACATTTAAAAAAATTAAAAGTAGGAGGAGTCTCTTGATAGCAAATAATGACATGAATGACTTGATAACAGTGCCTCTGTAGGTCCCTGTAAGGAAATTAACATCTTGGGAGAAAAACAGATATGGTTGACTGGAGATTGCTCAGCAGAAGGAAGTATTAAAAGTCTAATGTCTGTCTGTTGTGGAAGGAGTACCAGAAGTAAATGACTCCCAAGGCGGTCGCTAGGAAACAACCACTCCACCAATCTTCTGACAGTATAGGATCCCACAAAAATACATTTTTAAATATGCCTAAAATGAAATATCAGGTTTTAGTAAAACACAAAATTGTATAAAATAAGTGAATCAAATATAGTAAAAATATATCAGACAGCATAAGACAACGGGACGGCAGGGTAGCCTAGTGGTTAGAGTGTAGAGGAGGCAGGTAGCCTAGTGGTTAGAGTGTAGAGGAGGCAGGTAGCCTAGTGGTTAGAGTGTAGAGGAGGCAGGTAGCCTAGTGGTTAGAGTGTAGAGGAGGCAGGTAGCCTAGTGGTTAGAGTGTAGAGGAGGCAAGTAGCCTAGTGGTTAGAGTGTAGAGGAGGCAGGTAGCCTAGTGGTTAGAGTGTAGAGGAGGCAGGTAGCCTAGTGGTTAGAGTGTAGAGGAGGCAGGTAGCCTAGTGGTTAGAGTGTAGAGGTGGCAAGTAGCCTAGTGGTTAGAGTGTAGAGGAGGCAGGTAGCCTAGTGGTTAGAGTGTAGAGGAGGCAGGTAGCCTAGTGGTTAGAGTGTAGAGGAGGTAGGTAGCCTAGTGGTTAGAGTGTAGAGGAGGCAGGTAGCCTAGTGGTTAGAGTGTAGAGGAGGCAGGTAGCCTAGTGGTTAGAGTGTAGAGGAGGCAGGTAGCCTAGTGGTTAGAGTGTAGAGGAGGCAGGTAGCCTAGTGGTTAGAGTGTAGGGGAGGTAGGGTAGCCTAGTGGTTAGAGTGTAGAGGAGGCAGGTAGCCTAGTGGTTAGAGTGTAGAGGAGGCAGGTAGCCTAGTGGTTAGAGTGTAGAGGAGGCAGGTAGCCTAGTGGTTAGAGTGTAGAGGAGGCAGGTAGCCTAGTGGTTAGAGTGTAGAGGAGGCAGGTAGCCTAGTGGTTAGAGTGTAGAGGAGGCAGGTAGCCTAGTGGTTAGAGTGTAGAGGAGGCAGGTAGCCTAGTGGTTAGAGTGTAGAGGAGGCAGGTAGCCTAGTGGTTAGAGTGTAGAGGAGGCAGGTAGCCTAGTGGTTAGAGTGTAGGTAGCCTAGTGGTTAGAGTGTAGGTAGCCTAGTGGTTAGAGTGTAGGTAGCCTAGTGGTTAGAGTGTAGGTAGCCTAGTGGTTAGAGTGTAGAGGAGGCAGGTAGCCTAGTGGTTAGAGTGTAGAGGAGGCAGGTAGCCTAGTGGTTAGAGTGTAGGTAGCCTAGTGGTTAGAGTGTAGAGGAGGCAGGTAGCCTAGTGGTTAGAGTGTAGAGGAGGCAGGTAGCCTAGTGGTTAGAGTGTAGAGGAGGCAGGTAGCCTAGTGGTTAGAGTGTAGAGGAGGCAGGTAGCCTAGTGGTTAGAGCGTTGGACTAGTAAGGTTGCAAGTTCAAACCCCCGAGCTGACAAGGTACAAATTTGTCATTCTGCCCCTGAACAGGCAGTTTACCCACTGTTCCTAGGCCGTCATTGAAAATAGGAATTTGTTCTTAACTGACTTAAATAAAGGTTAAATTAAAAAAAATAAGCATAAAAAGTTCACATTTTTATATTTCTGCAAGCCATTTTTTATCAATATCAAATAATTTCTGGTTAACAATTCAAGTATTTTACTGTGATTGTTTAAAAAAAGTAATAATAATTGGTCAAAAAGAAGAAAAACAATTCTCAGCAATGAGCCATTTCACAACCATTTTGTTAAGGGCTGTCCGATAGTGGTCTCAGTAGGAAAGCTGAAAACCAAACATTATTGGCAAAGAGATCGAGAACTCTTTCTTATTGGTCTAGTAACTAATTCACCGCCTGGTGATGTCACCAGACAGGCCAAAACTCCAACACACCAAAAAACAGGCTGAAATTTCAGGCAGTCATTCAGCTCGTGCACTAAAAGAGGATTGTCATCATTTTCACAGTATTTTTCCAGAGAGATACACAGTACAAGTCAAAAGTTGTTTTTATTTTTGCTATTTTCTACATTATAGAATAATAGTGAAGACATTAAAACTATGAAATAACACACATGGAATCATGTAGTAACCAAAGGGGAAAAAACCCCTTGAATGAGTAGGTGAACCCCAAACTTTTGACTGGTACTTTATATGAATAAATCAATTGTTTTATTGCACTAGTCATTTAAGGATGTTTTTCTACTCCCTGTATATAGACTTTTCTATTGTGTTATTGACGGTACGTTTGTTTACTCCATGTGTAACTCTGTGTTGTTGTTTGTGTTGCACTGCTCTGCTTTATCTTGGCCAGGTCACAGTTGGAAATGACAACTTGTTCTCAACTAGTCTACCTGGTTAAATAAAAGGTGAAATAGATAAATAAAAATACTTACCCAGAGTCAGATAAAAGCATGGATACCATTTTTGTGCCTGTGTGCCGTTTGAAAGATGTTTAGGGACGTTTTTAAGAGCCAATGCTAATAGCGCAATGACGAAGTCTACTGGAACAGCTAGCATGCACAGTCATTGCGCTAACACGAGCAATGCTAGAAGCTTAAATTGGAAAAAATCTCACATTATCCAATAAATGATTTACATGCACACAATTATGTGATTGTGGATAGTGAGATTAATATAATAGTTTGATTTAAAAAAATAATAATAATATTTGCAAAAAATAACGATTTCCCTAATAAATCCTGTTTTACATGAACACATCTAAAATCAGGCTACCTGATGGCACTCTGATAAAACGCAAATCAAAACAAAAAAACATTCTACCACAGCGACCATGTTATTGTTGGGAAGCATATTTTGATTCTGAGTTCAGACAAAAACTACTCCTCCATTCAGTTGTTTACGAACTCACTTCACACGCGCATAAAGAGGGAGGCTCTCGGCTGGTTCCCGGCTGGTTCCCGGCGCAGGTCAAATACACCGCTGGAACGCCGATTAAGGAGTTTGTGTCCGAATAATTCAAAAGTAAAAAATAAGATAAAAATCGGTGTATACTTAAATTTTGACCTTTGACAAGCAGAGTAAAGGTGTTTACATGACTATTGCATATTCTGCCTACTGCCATAAATCAGTTTAATATTATAAGTGTGGATTTCTTTTTTTAATTTGATAAACATACTCATTGTGTGTTTTGAAGCCGTGTTTGGCAGCATCCAATTACCTTTTACCCATTTAAAAAGGTAAATCTGTGGTCAGGACCAGGATGGATGACAGCAATATATACAGTGAGGCAACAAAAAGTATTTAGTCAGCCACCAATACATTTTGTTTCTGGTGTCCTTTGACAGCTCTTTGGTCTTGGCCATAGTGTAGTTTGGAGTGTGACTGTTTGAGGTTGTGGACAGTTGTCTTTTATACTGATAACAAGTTCAAACAGGTGCCATTAATACAAGTACCGAGTGGAGGACAGAGGAGTCTCTTAAAGAAGAAGTTACAGGTCTGTGAGAGCCAGAAATCTTGCTTGTTTGTAGGTGACCAAATACTTATTTTCCACCATAATTTGCAAATAAATTCAATAAAAATCCTGGATTTTCTGGATTTTTTTTCTCTTTTCTCATTTTGTCTGTCTAGTTGAAGTGTACCTGTGTTGAAAATTACAGGCCTCTCTCATCTTTTTAAGTGGGAGAACTTGCACAATTGGTGGCTGACTAAATACTGTTTTGCCCCACTGTATATTTTACATCAATTCCCATATTTTGCCCAACCCTCCTTTTACTATCTTCATATACATGTTCCTGAGTGGCCCAGCGGTCTAAAGGCGTCACTACAGACACCCTGGTTCGAATCCAGGCTGTATCACACAACCGGCCGTGATTGGGAGTCCCACAGGGCAGTTGTCCGGGTTTGACCGGGTTAGGCCGTCATTATAAATAAGAATTTGTTCTTAACCGACTTGCCTTGTTAATAAAATGGCTAAATATATATATATATATATATTTTTTTTTTTATAAATGTAAAGTGTTTTACAATTTTTAATTATTTAGATAAAAGTTGGATTTGATCCTCTACTCTACCCTATCCCTGGTCTGCAGGTAGTGGTTAGAGCATTGGGCCAGTAACGCAGTTAAACCCCTGTTCCCCGGGCGCCGAAGACGTAGATAGCGATTAAGGCAGCCCTCTGCACCTCTCTGATTCAGAGGGGTTGGCTTAAATGCGGAAGACACATTTCAGTTGGACAACTGACTAGGTATCCCCCCTTTCCTGATTACGTGTTGAGCCCAGACACCTTTTCCTACAGTACCAACTAAAACAATAGTAGCCTCGCTTCCAGTTCTCCAGGGAGTTACTCTGCAATGCGGTCTACTAATTTCAAACAGGATTACAGATGAGCTCATAGACTTGGCCCGCTGCCACCCACTGTCCTTTCTCCTTCGTGGAGTGGTAACCCGGGGTAACTGTGGATCACTGTTCTAAAAGCCCTTTCTCCTGCATGGAGTGGTAACCCGGGGTAACTGTGGATCACTGTTCTAAAAGCCCTTTCTCCTGTGTGGAGTGGTAACCCGGGGTAACTGTGGATCACTGTTCTAAAAGCCCTTTCTCCTGCGTGGAGTGGTAACCCGGGGTAACTGTGGATCACTGTTCTAAAAGCCCTTTTTTTTTTTTTTTCACCTTTATTTAACCAGGTAGGCTAGTTGAGAACAAGTTCTCATTTGCAACTGCGACCTGGCCAAGATAAAAGCATAGCAGTGTGAACAGACAACACAGAGTTACACATGGAATAAACAATTAACAAGTCAATAACACAGTAGAAAAAAAATGGGCAGTCTATATACAATGTGTGCAAAAGGCATGAGGAGGTAGGCGAATAATACAGTTTTGCAGATTAACACTGGAGTGATAAATGATCAGGTCATGTACAGGTAGAGATATTGGTGTGCAAAAGAGCAGAAAAATAAATAAATAAAAACAGTATAAAAAACAGTATGGGAATGAGGTAGGTGAAAATGGGTGGGCTATTTTCCTATAGACTATGTACAGCTGCAGCGATCGGTTAGCTGCTCAGATAGCTGATGTTTGAAGTTGGTGAGGGAGATAAAAGTCTCCAACTTCAGCGATTTTTGCAATTCGTTCCAGTCACAGGCAGCAGAGTACTGGAACGAAAGGCGGCCAAATGATGTGTTGGCTTTAGGGATGATCAGTGAGATACACCTGCTGGAGCGCGTGCTACGGATGGGTGTTGCCATCGTGACCAGTGAACTGAGATAAGGCGGAGCTTTACCTAGCATGGACTTGTAGATGACCTGGAGCCAGTGGGTCTGGCGACGAATATGTAGTGAGGGCCAGCCGACTAGAGCATACAAGTCGCAGTGGTGGGTGGTATAAGGTGCTTTAGTGACAAAACGGATGGCACTGTGATAGACTACATCCAGTTTGCTGAGTAGAGTGTTGGAAGCCATTTTGTAGACATCGCCGAAGTCGAGGATCGGTAGGATAGTCAGTTTAACTAGGGTAAGCTTGGCAGCGTGAGTGAAGGAGGCTTTGTTGCGGAATAGAAAGCCGACTCTTGATTTGATTTTCGATTGGAGATGTTTGATGTGGGTCTGGAAGGAGAGTTTGCAGTCTAGCCAGACACCTAGGTACTTATAGATGTCCACATATTCAAGGTCGGAACCATCCAGGGTGGTGATGCTAGTCGGGCATGCGGGTGCAGGCAGCGATCGGTTGAAAAGCATGCATTTGGTTTTACTCGCATTTAAGAGCAGTTGGAGGCCACGGAAGGAGTGCTGTATGGCATTGAAGCTTGTTTGGAGGTTAGATAGCACAGTGTCCAATGACGGGCCGAAAGTATATAGAATGGTGTCGTCTGCGTGGAGTGGTAACCCGGGGTAACTGTGGATCACTGTTCTAAAAGCCCTTTCTCCTGCGTGAAGTGGTAACCCGGGGTAACTGTGGATCACTGTTCTAAAAGCCCTTTCTCCTGCGTGGAGTGGTAACCCGGGGTAACTGTGGATCACTGTTCTAAAAGCCCTTTCTCCTGTGTGGAGTGGTAACCCTGGGTAACTGTGGATCACTGTTCTAAAAGCCCTTTCTCCTGCGTGGAGTGGTAACCCGGGGTAACTGTGGATCACTGTTCTAAAAGCCCTTTCTCCTGCGTGGAGTGGTAACCCTGGGTAACTGTGGATCACTGTTCTAAAAGCCCTTTCTCCTGCGTGGAGTGGTAACCCGGGGTAACTGTGGATCACTGTTCTAAAAGCCCTTTCTCCTGCGTGGAGTGGTGACCCGGGGTAACTGTGGATCACTGTTCTAAAAGCCCTTTCTCCTGCGTGAAGTGGTAACCCGGGGTAACTGTGGATCACTGTTCTAAAAGCCCTTTCTCCTGCGTGGAGTGGTAACCCTGGGTAACTGTGGATCACTGTTCTAAAAGCCCTTTCTCCTGCGTGAAGTGGTAACCCGGGGTAACTGTGGATCACTGCTCTGAGGATGAGGTTAGATGATTTCCATTTACGTTGCCAATCTGGTTGAACATTTTCTTGAATTTGACCTGATTAGAATTGTTCTGGTTCATAAAAAATAAAAAAATGTTTTTAGAATAATTATAATAAATAAATATACACAAAAAAATATATATATATATATCGGCATCAGTAGGGGCTCCCGAGTGGCTGTGGGCTAAGGCACTCCATCTCAGTGCTAGAGGAGTCACTACAGACACCCTGGTTCGAATCCAGGCTGTATCACACCCAGCTGTGATTGGGAGTCCCATAAGGCGACGCCCAGTGTCTGGCCGGGGTGTAGGCCGACATTGTAAATAAATAAAAATTGTTCTTCTGTAGCTCAGTTGGTAGAGCATGGCGCTTGTAACGCCAGGTTAGTGGGTTCGATCCCCGGGACCACCCATACGTAGAATGTATGCACACATGACTGTAAGTCGCTTTGGATAAAAGCGTCTGCTAAATGGCATATATTTATTTATTTATTTATATTTGTTCTTAACTGACTTGCCTTGTTAAATAAATAAAATGTAAAACATTTGTGAGTTGTAAGTATGAAGACCACACACACACACACTCTCTAGAACAAGCATGAGAACTGAGAACAGTGTTAGTTAGTGTACTTACAACCCTTCCCTATAGGACTTGGTATTTCAGAACCTACAGTATGAGCTAGCGGAGTTTCTACAGAACAACAGCCTCATCTCACGCACAGCAGATTCCCATAGAGAGAAGTAGCTTACTGTAGAGATTAGAACAATCCTAGTGTGTGGGCTTTGTCTACTCTACCTGGTGTGTGTGTGTTCCAAGCCACCCACCTGCAGGTTGTCGTCCTCACTGACCAGCTCCTTCGGGGGGAACAGGTCCTTGGCTTGGATGTACTCCAGACTGGGTGGTCCCTCTTCACCCTGGAAGACAAGCAGGTGACACGTCAGCACACATTCCCATAGTAACAAAAACAGTACAGCACCACTTTACCAGATCAAAACAGTACAGCACCACTTGACCAGATCAAAACAGTACCACTTTACCAGGTCAAAACAGTACAGCACCACTTTACCAGATCAAAACAGTACAGCACCACTTGACCAGATCAAAACAGTACAGCACCACTTGACCAGGTCAAAACAGTACCACTTTACCAGGTCAAAACAGTACAGCACCACTTTACCAGATCAAAACAGTACAGCACCACTTTACCAGATCAAAACAGTACAGCACCACTTTACCAGATCAAAACAGTACAGCACCACTTGACCAGATCAAAACAGCACCACTTGACCAGGTCAAAACAGTACAGCACCACTTTACCAGGTCAAAACAGTACAGCACCACTTTACCAGATCAAAACAGTACAGCACCACTTGACCAGATCAAAACAGTACAGCACCACTTGACCAGATCAAAACAGTACAGCACCACTTGACCAGATCAAAACAGTACAGCACCACTTGACCAGATCAAAACAGTACCTCTTTACCAGGTCAAAACAGTACAGCACCACTTTACCAGATCAAAACAGTACAGCACCACTTTACCAGATCAAAACAGTACAGCACCACTTGACCAGATCAAAACAGTACAGCACCACTTGACCAGATCAAAACAGTACCACTTTACCAGGTCAAAACAGTACAGCACCACTTTACCAGATCAAAACAGTACAGCACCACTTTACCAGATCAAAACAGTACAGCACCACTTGACCAGATCAAAACAGTACAGCACCACTTGACCAGATCAAAACAGTACAGCACCACTTGACCAGATCAAAACAGTACCACTTTACCAGGTCAAAACAGTACAGCACCACTTTACCAGATCAAAACAGTACAGCACCACTTTACCAGATCAAAACAGTACAGCACCACTTGACCAGATCAAAACAGCACCACTTGACCAGGTCAAAACAGTACAGCACCACTTTACCAGGTCAAAACAGTACAGCACCACTTTACCAGATCAAAACAGTACAGCACCACTTTACCAGGTCAAAAACAGTACAGCACCACTTTACCAGGTCAAAAACAGTACAGCACCACTTTACCAGGTCAAAACAGCACAGCACCACTTTACCAGGTCAAAACAGCACCACTGTACCAGATCAAAACAGCGCCACTTTACCAGGTCAAAACAGTACAGCACCACTTTACCAGATCAAAACAGTACAGCACCACTTGACCAGATCAAAACAGCACCACTTTACCAGATCAAAACAGCACCACTTTACCAGATCAAAAAACAGCACAGCACCACTTTACCAGGTCAAAACAGCACCACTTTACCAGGTCAAAACAGCACCACTGTACCAGATCAAAACAGCACCACTTTACCAGGTCAAAACAGCACCACTTTACCAGATCAAAACAGCACCACTTTACCAGATCAAAACAGCACCACTTTACCAGATCAAAACAGCACCACTGTACCAGATCAAAACAGCACCACTTTACCAGGTCAAAACAGTACAGCACCACTTTACCAGATCAAAACAGAAAGCACCACTTTACCAGGTCAAAACAGTACAGCACCACTTTACCAGATCAAAAAACAGCACAGCACCACTTTACCAGGTCAAAACACAGCACAGCACCACTTTACCAGGTCAAAACAGCACAGCACCACTTTACCAGGTCAAAACAGTACAGCACCACTTTACCAGATCAAAATACAGCACAGCACCACTTTACCAGGTCAAAACAGCACCACTTTACCAGATCAAAACAGCACCACTTTACCAGATCAAAACAGCAAGCACTAGAACAGAGGCTTCAATCAAAACCGTCGCTCGCTCAGGAAAAGGTCAATAAAGCCCCCCCCCCCCCAACTAACTCCCATCACAGGAGTCTCTATCCAGAGCCTACGACCATCAAGCATCAGTATGGTAATCTGCCATCTCAGCGGAGGAAGCGAGTGCACAGGCGTCACGTAGCAGATGAAACATTGACCGTGATCGACCTCGGATAATAAATTAGGTGAAAGACCTCTGCATCAGATGGACTCCCAAGTCCCAAATGGGACCCGAATCCTTTTTTGGTGCACTACTTTAGACCAGGTCCCATAGAAAGTAGTGCACTAAAGAGGTAGTAGGGGACCATTTGCGATGCATTGTGGTAGTGGTGGAGGCTGAATTGGCAGACAACAGGAGGAGAGATGTGGTGTGGTGCAGGGGCAGGCAATATCTTTCAAGCCCATAACCCCTCAAAATATAATGCCTTCCCTGTTCTGGGTCATAGAAAATAATAATAATATATATTATAGAATTAGAGGAAGGGTTATTGTTCGGTTACGAAATTTGGCAATAAAGCACCAATATCTTTTTCCTCAGTTTACAACAGGCTTCGGGAACTGTGTTACGGTCGAATGTCAAACATTTACTCAGCACAGTGCCAGCAATCTTTGACGCAGGGTGCTACACAGGCTTCAGCAAACAGAGGAATGAAGGACGGGATTGGTCACTGCTGGGCTACGGTCAGTACACCACCAACACACCCAGCAGATCACCTATTTTTTTTATTTAACCTTTATTTAACTTGGCAAGTCAGTTAAGAACAAATTCTTATTTTCAATGACGGCCTAGGAACAGTGGGTTAACTGGTCTAGGAACAGTGGGTTAACTGGTCTAGGAACAGTGGGTTAACTGCCTGTTCAGGGGCAGAATGACAGATTTGTATCTTGTCAGCTTGGGGATTTGAACTTGCAACCTTCCGTCTACTAGTCCTACACTCTAACCACTAGGCACCCGGCCGCCCCTACACTCTAACCACTAGGCACCCGGCCGCCCCTACACTCTAACCACTAGGCTACCTGCCACCCCTACACTCTAACCACTAGGCACCCGGCCGCCCCTACACTCTAACCACTAGGCTACCTAACCCCCCTACACTCTACCACTAGGCTACCTACCGCCCTACACTCTAACCACTAGGCTACCTACCACCCCTGCACTCTAACCACTAGGCTACCTAACCCCCCTACACTCTAACCACTAGGCTACCTACCGCCCCTACACTCTAACCACTAGGCTACCTGCCTCCTCTACACTCTAACCACTAGGCTACCTGCCTCCCCTACACTCTAACCACTAGGCTACCTGCCTCCTCTACACTCTAACCACTAGGCTACCTGCCTCCCCTACACTCTAACCACTAGGCTACCCTGCCGCCGCAGGGAAGCTGGTACCACCAACACACCCAGCAGGTCACCTGACGGGGAAGCTGGTACCACCAACACACCCAGCAGGTCACCTGACGGGGAAGAAGGTACCACCAACACACCCAGCAGGTCACCTGACGGGGAAGCTGGTACCACCAACACACCCAGCAGGTCACCTAATGGGGTAGCTGGTACCACCAACACACCCAGCAGGTCACCTAAACGGGTAGCTGGTACCACCAACACACCCAGCAGGTCACCTGACGGGGAAGCTGGTACCACCAACACACCCAGCAGGTCACCTGACGGGGAAGCTGGTACCACCAACACACCCAGCAGGTCACCTAACTGGGAAGCTGGTACCACCAACACACCCAGCAGGTCACCTAACTGGGAAGCTGGTACCACCAACACACCCAGCAGGTCACCTAATGGGGTAGCTGGTACCACCAACACACCCAGCAGGTCACCTAATGGGGAAGCTGGTACCACCAACACACCCAGCAGGTCACGTCACAGGGAAGCTGGTACCACCAACACACCCAGCAGGTCACCTCACAGGGAAGCTGGTACCACCAACACACCCAGCAGGTCACCTAATGGGGTAGCTGGTACCACCAACACACCCAGCAGGTCACCTAATGGGGAAGCTGGTACCACCAACACACCCAGCAGGTCACCTCACAGGGAAGCTGGTACCACCAACACACCCAGCAGGTCACCTAATGGGGAAGCTGGTACCACCAACACACCCAGCAGGTCACCTAACTGGGAAGCTGGTACCACCAACACACCCAGCAGGTCACCTAATGGGGAAGCTGGTACCACCAACACACCCAGCAGGTCACCTAATGGGGAAGCTGGTACCACCAACACACCCAGCAGGTCACCTAACGGGGAAGCTGGTCAGGTTAGCGCATGAGAAGAATGAGGATCGTGATCCTCAAGTTCTTCATAACAAAATCTGTTTGTTTTTTTTGTAAGCATTTGTTTTTCTAAAAAAGGTGACTAGGGGTGTAGCTACGCGAAGAAAAGAAAACAAACAATGACATGGAACTATATTCTACTATCAATATCCATCAATTGGATTACACCTCCTAGTCGATCTAGTCATTTTACAAATCATTCAGGCTTGGTAGATTATACTGTTGCATGCAAACACTTCCTGGACCTGGGCCCTTGGTTGTTCAGGCCGTGGTTACAATGTATCACTGATTAAAACGTTTACCTGAACACTCTCATAAAAAGGTCTGCAGAGGGGGATCCGCGAGAGCAAACCAGTTTGCTACAGTGACAGAAAATATATCATCGTGCAAATATGATGAGCTGCAACATTCAACTATTGGAAAATATCAGACTCCATTTAACTCCATCGTCGGTTCTTTTTGAGGGCTAAAAAAAAAAAAAAATCTTTTTTTTAAAATCAGGGGACTTGTCCCTGAAAATCCACAGAGGGAAAAACTGTAGGAGCAGCAGGAGGATATAATCCTCTCGTCATTAATCTTTCCCTCTTCCCTCTATTCCAGCTGTCTCAGGTGCCCGCCTACCTCCCTTCATCTATCCACCTCTGCCTCGGCTCAGACACACTGGGGACGAGACGAGAGGACCCTCTGTACAGTCTGCACCACAGCCAGCCCAGACACATCAACACGAGGATCTTTACTCATTGTGCTGCATGGTGATTCATATCAGCGATAATCAAAATGGCAGTACGGTCATTGTGCTGCATGGTGATTCATATCAGCGATAATCAAAATGGCAGTACGGTCATTGTGCTGCATGGTGATTCATATCAGCGATAATCCAAATGGCAGTACGGTCATTGTGCTTCGTCACCTGATACGTGCCCACGAAGCCTACATTATT
Organism: Oncorhynchus gorbuscha; assembly: GCF_021184085.1. Classification (NCBI taxonomy): domain Eukaryota; kingdom Metazoa; phylum Chordata; class Actinopteri; order Salmoniformes; family Salmonidae; genus Oncorhynchus; species Oncorhynchus gorbuscha. The sequence goes on along the minus strand of NC_060174.1, from coordinate 105,488,838 downwards.
GTCAGCCGTGTGAAAGTGACAAGCCCCCCCCCCCAGATGGTTTTTCATGCAGGCGTCCTCTTGCAGGCGTCCTCTTGCAGGCGTCCTCTTGCATACTGCCATGTGGATCCAGAGGGGACATCTGCCATTACTGCCACAAACCCAACACAGAATCCGAAAACCATAGTCCACTGGTCAGGCTGGTTCAGTGGTCAGGCTGGTCCAGTGGTCAGGCTGGTCCAGTGGTCAGGCTGGTTCACTGGTCAGGCTGGTTCAGTGGTCAGGCTGGTTCAGTGGTCAGGCTGGTTCAGTGGTCAGGCTGGTCCAGTGGTCAGGCTGGTCCAGTGGTCAGGCTGGTTCAGTGGTCAGGCTGGTTCAGTGGTCAGGCTGGTTCAGTGGTCAGGCTGGTCCACTGGTCAGGCTGGTTCAGTGGTCAGGCTGGTCCACTGGTCAGGCTGGTTGTGCCATGTAACAGACTGTGCAAGTATTAACACCCCGTACCACCAAAACGGAACCGTTCCACTTAAAAAAAAAAAACAGCAAGAGCCTGAGGGGATGACAGTGGAAGCAGTACCTGCTACGTTGGTATGACATGTAGATGACCTTGTTAACCTCTTCAACCTATGAGGGCGCTATGTCATTATTGGATTAAAAAACGTGCCCGTTTTAAGCGCAATATTTTGTCACGAAAAGATGCTCGACTATGCATATAATTGGCAGCTTTGGAAAGAAAACACTGACGTTTTCAAAACTGCAAAGATATTATCTGTGAGTGCCGCAGAACTCATGCTACTGGCGAAACCAAGATGAAACCTCAATCAGGAAATGAGCAGAATTTTTGAGGCTCTGTTTCCCATCGTCTCCTTATATGGCTGTGAATGTGTGATGAATGAACCTAAGCTCTCTGCCGTTCGTCCAAGATGTCTGAAGCATTGTGACGTATTTGTAGGCATATCATTGGAAGATTGGCCATAAGAGACTACATTTACCAGGTGTTCGCCCGGTGTCCTGTGTCGAAATTATTGCGTAATCTGTAGGTCCATGCGCGTTCCATTTCTTCAGAAGAGAAAGTCAACTGCCACGATGGATTTATTGTCGATAGATATGTGAAAAACACCTTGAGGATTGATTCTAAACATCGGTTTGCCATGTTTCTGTCTATATTATGGAGTTAATTTGGAAAAAAGTTTTCGTTTTTTTTTCATACCCAAACGTGATGGAGAAAACGGAGCGATTTTTGTAAAAACTGAACATTTGTAATCTAACAGAGTCTCCTCATTGAAAACATCTGAAGTTCTTCAAAGGTAAATGATTTTCTTTGAATGTTTTTCTGGTTTTTGTTAAAATGTTGCTTGCTGAATGTCAGGCATAATACTATGCTAGGCTATCAATAGTGTTACACAAATGCTTGTTTTGCAATGGTTGAGAAGCATATTTTTGAAAATCTGAGATGACCGTGTTGTTAACAAAAGGCTAAGCTTGAGAGCAAATAGATTTATTTCATTTCATTTGCCATTTTCATGAATAGTTAATGTTGCGTTATGCTAATGAGCTTGCGGATAGATTTACACAATCCTGGATACAGGTTTCTTTCGTAGCTTAACGTGACGCAGAAAACGGAGCGATTTGTCCTAAATAAATAATATTTTTGTAAAAACTGAACATTTGCTATCTAACTGAGAGTCTCCTCAATGAAAACATCTTAAGTTCTTCAAAGGTAAATGATTTTATTTGAATGTTTTTTTGTTTTTTGTGAAAATGTTGCCTGCTGAATGCTAACGCTAAATGCTACGCTAAATGCAACGCTAGCTATCAATACTGTTACACAAATGCTTGTTTTGCAATGGTTGAGAAGCATATTTTGAAAATCTGAGATGACAGTGTTGTTAACAAAAATCTAAGCTTGAGAGCTAGCATATTGATTTCATTTCATTTGCGATTTTCATGAATGGTTAACGTTGCGTTATGGTAATGAGCTTGAGGCTGTATTCACGATCCCGGATGGCTCGTCGCAACAGGTTAACAACGGTGTGTAGGGGGGGGGCTCCCTTGGCTTTGGGTTACAGATGGTACAGGGATGTGGGGTGATGGTTCAGAGATGTGTGGGGTGATGGTTCAGAGATGTGTGGGGTGATGGTACAGAGATGTGTGGGGTGATGGTACAGAGATGTGTGGGGTGATGGCACAGAGATGTGTGGGGTGATGGTACAGAGATGTGTGGGGTGATGGTACAGAGATGTGTGGGGTGATGGTACAGAGATGTGTGGGGTGATGGTACAGAGATGTGTGGGGTGATGGTACAGAGATGTGTGGGGTGATGGTTCAGAGATGTGTGGGGTGATGGTTCAGAGATGTGTGGGGTGATGGTACAGAGATGTGTGGGGTGATGGTACAGAGATGTGTGGGGTGATGGTACAGAGATGTGTGGGGTGATGGTACAGAGATGTGGGGTGATGGTACAGAGATGTGTGGGGTGATGGTTCAGAGATGTGGGGTGATGGTACAGAGATGTGGGGTGATGGTACAGGGATTTGGGGTGATGGTTCAGAGATGTGGGGTGATGGTACAGAGATGTGGGGTGATGGTACAGAGATGTGGGGTGATGGTTCAGAGATGTGTGGGGTGATGGTACAGAGATGTGTGGGGTGATGGTACAGAGATGTGTGGGGTGATGGTACAGAGATGTGTGGGGTGATGGTACAGAGATGTGTGGGGTGATGGTACAGAGATGTGTGGATGGTGAGATGGTACATGGTACAGAGATGTGGGGTGATGGTTAGATGTGTGGGGTGATGGTTCAGAGATGTGGGGTACAGAGATGATGGTTCAGAGATGTGGGGTGATGGTACAGAGATGTGTGGGTGATGGTACAGAGATGTGATGGTTCAGAGATGTGGGGTGATGGTACAGAGATGTGGGGTGATGGTACAGAGATGTGGGGTGATGGTACAGAGATGTGGGGTGATGGTTCAGAGATGGGGTGATGGTACAGATGTGTGGGGTGATGGTTCAGAGATGTGGGGTGATGGTACAGAGATGTGGGGTGATGGTTCAGAGATGTGGGGTGATGGTACAGAGATGTGGGGTGATGGTACAGAGATGTGTGGGGTGATGGTACAGAGATGTGGGGTGATGGTTCAGAGATGTGGGGGTGATGGTACAGAGATGTGGGGTGATGGTACAGAGATGTGGGGTGATGGTTCAGAGATGTGTGGGGTGATGGTACAGAGATGTGGGGTGATGGTACAGAGATGTGGGGTGATGGTTCAGAGATGTGGGGTGATGGTTCAGAGATGTGGGGTGATGGTACAGAGATGTGGGGTGATGGTTCAGAGATGTGGGGTGATGGTACAGAGATGTGTGGGGTGATGGTTCAGAGATGTGGGGTGATGGTTCAGAGATGTGGGGTGATGGTACAGAGATGTGGGGTGATAGTACAGAGATGTGGGGTGATGGTTCAGAGATGTGGGGTGATGGTTCAGAGATGTGGGGTGCAGCAGACGAAGTGTGGCCATTATCATGTTAAACTGGAGTGCTGACATACAGTACAAGTCTAAAGTGTTAAACAAATCAAAACAGATTTTATATTTGTGATTCTTAAAAAGTAGCCACCCTTTGCCTTGACAGCTTTGCACACACTTGGCATTCTCTCAACCAGCTTCATGAGGTAGTCACCTGGAAGCATTCTCTCTACCACTCACTATTATTTACCTTTATTTAACCAGGCAAGTCAGTTAAGAACAAATTCTTTATTTTCAATGACGGCCTAGGAACAGTGGGTTAACTGCCTGTTCAGGGGCAGAACGACAGATTTGTACCTTGTCAGCTCGGGGGTTTGAACTTGCAACCTTCCGGTTACTAGTCCAACGCTCTAACCACTAGGCTACCCTGCCACTACACGGAGAAGTGCCAGACCAGAGCTATAAATTACTGTATAAGGAATGGCTACACAGCACCCTCTCACAGAGATGTAATGCCAGACACAAGGAGGGGGTCATGAACTTGCCAACGCGCACAAAACACAGGCAGGCATGGGATAATACAGCAGTCTAGCTGTTCATTTTAAAAATCTTTTTCCTGCACAACTCACTCTGTGGTGGATGAGTTGGCCACGTTTAGTAGCTGGACGTAGTGACGTAGGATTCCTGCTCTGCTCAGCACTCCCCTCCTCAGTCTTCCCAGCATACAGTGTACTTTCGCGGGTAAATGGGCCAGCAAGGGGCGGCGGGCGCGGGCTCCCGTCCCTTTAATACTGCACTATAAACTCATAACAGAGCCGCGCCTCGATCAGACCCGACAGGGTCATTGCATCAATGCTACATAATACAATTCTGCAGTCCCCTCTTTTTTCATTACATAATCCAACATGTTTAGTGTGCATTTATCGTCATTGGGAAAAAGGCGCGTCATTCGCATAGGCTACCACAGAGAGGGAAACGCTACCCCAGAGAGGGAAACGCTACCCCAGAGAGGGAAACGCTACCCCAGAGAGGGAAACGCTACCCCAGAGAGGGAAACGCTACCCCAGAGAGGGAAACGCTACCACAGAGAGGGAAACGCTACCACAGAGAGGGAAACGCTACCACAGAGAGGGAAACGCTACCCCAGAGAGCCAAACGCTACCCCAGAGAGCCAAACGCTACCACAGAGAGCCAAACGCTACCACAGAGGCAAACGCTACCACAGAGAGGGAAACGCTACCCCAGAGAGGGAAACGCTACCCCAGAGGTGGAAACGCTACCCCAGAGATGGAAACGCTACCCCAGAGAGGGAAACGCTACCACAGAGAGGCAAACGCTACCACAGAGAGGCAAACGCTACCCCAGAGAGGCAAACGCTACCCCAGAGAGGGAAACGCTACCCCAGAGAGGGAAACGCTACCCCAGAGAGGGAAACGCTACCACAGAGAGGGAAACGCTACCCCAGAGAGGGAAACGCTACCCCAGAGAGGGAAACGCTACCCCAGAGAGGGAAACGCTACCCCAGAGAGCCAAACGCTACCCCAGAGAGGGAAACGCTACCCCAGAGAGCCAAACGCTACCCCAGAGAGGGAAATGCTACCCCAGAGAGGGAAACGCTACCCCAGAGAGCCAAACGCTACCCCAGAGAGGGAAACGCTACCCCAGAGAGGGAAACGCTACCCCAGAGAGGGAAACGCTACCCCAGAGAGCGAAACGCTACCCCAGAGAGGGAAACGCTACCCCAGAGAGGGAAACGCTACCCCAGAGAGGGAAACCTACCAGAGAGCGAAACGCTACCCCAGAGAGCCAAACGCTACCCCAGAGAGGGAAACGCTACCCCAGAGAGGGAAACGCTACCCCAGAGAGGGAAACGCTACCACAGAGGGGAAACGCTACCACAGGGAGGGAAACGCTACCCCAGGGAGGGAAACGCTACCCCAGAGAGGGAAACGCTACCCCAGAGAGGGAAACGCTACCCCAGAGAGCCAAACGCTACCACAGAGAGCCAAACGCTACCCCAGAGAGCCAAACGCTACCCCAGAGAGCCAAACGCTACCCAGAGAGCCAAACGCTACCCCAGAGAGGAACCGCTACCACAGAGAGGGAACCGCTACCACAGAGCGTTCTCATTTTCCAATAACTATTGATAACCCATTGATCTCTCCATGCAAATCGTCCTCCGAAAAAAAGGTAGGCTATATCCTATATGCAACATGTAGCTCAAGAGAATGTTAAAGTGTCACTACTTTAGTAGCCATTAGGTGCTAGAGCAGGTGTGTGTGTGTGTGTGTGTGTGTTTGTGTGTGTGTGTGTGTGTGTGTGCGCTCGTGTGTGTGGGGGTGCGCTCGCGCGTGCGTGTGGGGGTCCAATTAAATAGAGTAGGGGGTAGCTGCCTGCGTGGAGAAGCACAGGGACAGTATCTGTTCATGAAAATGTACTTCATAAATAGCATTACGCTATAGTTTACTACATTGCCTAAAAATAAAATATTGATCACCCATATATATGTCTTTTTCTGAAAATCTTCCCCTGTGTAAGTCTCCCCAACTCTGCCCTCTTCAAACTACAGTAAGTCTAGCGCATTGGCTGATATAGGCCAGTAATACCGCTTGGGACAGGTTCTTGCGGTAGCGGGCGGGAGTCTGGACAGAAAGCCCAGCCGGTGTGGTGTGGGCAGGTGCAGTATGAAAAGCTGGTAGAGGTTTGAATAAATCAAACCTCTACCATACCGGACTAGAGATAGAGGAGAGAGAAAAACGCTCGGCCTCTGTCCCAACAGGCAAAGCCCGGAAGAACAGTGTGTGTTGTACGGCTGTGACCTGACGAGCCAACAATGTAATTTTGCTTAGTCACTGCTGTTCTAAAAGCCCCCACATTGGAATGTCCCTACGGCTCTTAAAAACAATGGCATTCAAATCCCTTCGAGTGACTGAGACTCCATTTACAGGAATTACTGCACACACACACACACACACACACACACACACACACACACACACACACAGTGAGGAAGAGAACATTAGGAATAAAAATTAAAGCTGTGGCGGTAGTCAGGCCCAGACAGGTATTCACAGACCGGTAATGCAGGCCCAGACAGGTATTCACAGACCGGTAGTCAGGCCCAGACAGGTATTCACAGACCGGTAAGTCATGCCCAGACAGGTAAGTCAGGCCCAGACAGGTATTCACAGACCGGTAGTCAGGCCCAGACAGGTATTCACAGACCGGTAGTCAGGCCCAGACAGGTATTCACAGACCGGTAGTCAGGCCCAGACAGGTATTCACAGACCGGTAGTCAGGCCCAGACAGGTATTCACAGACCGGTAAGTCAGGCCCAGACAGGTATTCACAGACCGGTAAGTCAGGCCCAGACCGGTAAGTCAGGCCCAGACAGGTATTCACAGACCGGTAGTCAGGCCCAGACAGGTATTCACAGACCGGTAAGTCAGGCCCAGACAGGTATTCACAGACCGGTAGTCAGGCCCAGACAGGTATTCACAGACCGGTAAGTCAGGCCCAGACAGGTATTCACAGACCGGTAAGTCAGGCCCAGACAGGTATTCACAGACCGGTAGTCAGGCCCAGACAGGTATTCACAGACCGGTAGTCAGGTCCAGACAGGTATTCACAGACCCAGGCCCAGACAGGTATTCACAGACCGGTAGTCAGGCCCAGACAGGTATTCACAGACCGGTAGTCAGGCCCAGACAGGTATTCACAGACCGGTAGTCAGGCCCAGACAGGTATTCACAGACCGGTAGTCAGGCCCAGACAGGTATTCACAGACCGGTAGTCAGGCCCAGACAGGTATTCACAGACCGGTTCAGGCCCAGACAGGTATTCACAGACCGGTAGTCAGGCCCAGGCAGGTATTCACAGACCGGTAGTCAGGCCCAGACAGGTATTCACAGACCGGTAAGTCAGGCCCAGACAGGTATTCACAGACCGGTAGTCAGGCCCAGACAGGTATTCACAGACCGGTAGTCAGGCCCAGACAGGTATTCACAGACCGGTAGTCAGGCCCAGACAGGTATTCACAGACCGGTAAGTCAGGCCCAGACAGGTATTCAGGCCCAGACCGACCGGTAGTCAGGCCCAGACAGGTATTCACAGACCGGTAGTAGTCAGGCCCAGACAGGTATTCACAGACCGGTAGTCAGGCCCAGACAGGTATTCACAGACCGGTAGTCAGGCCCAGACAGGTATTCACAGACCGGTAGTCAGGCCCAGACAGGTATTCACAGACCGGTAAGTCAGGCCCAGACAGGTATTCACAGACCGGTAAGTCAGGCCCAGACAGGTATTCACAGACCGGTAAGTCAGGCCCAGACAGGTATTCAGGTAAGACAGGTATTCACAGTCAGGCCCAGACAGGTATTCACAGACCGGTAGTCAGGCCCAGGCAGGTATTCACAGACCGGTAGTCAGGCACAGACCGGTAGTCAGACCCAGACAGGTATTCACAGACCGGTAGTCAGGCCCAGACAGGTATTCACAGACCGGTAGTCAGGCACAGACCGGTAGTCAGACCCAGGCAGGTATTCACAGACCGGTAGTCAGGCCCAGACAGGTATTCACAGACCGGTAAGTCAGGCCCAGACAGGTATTCACAGACCGGTAGTCAGGCCCAGACAGGTATTCACAGACCGGTAGTCAGGCCCAGACAGGTATTCACAGACCGGTAAGTCAGGCCCAGACAGGTATTCACAGACCGGTAGTCAGGCCCAGACAGGTATTCACAGACCGGTAGTCAGGCCCAGACAGGTATTCACAGACCGGTAAGTCAGGCCCAGACAGGTATTCACAGACCGGTAGTCAGGCCCAGACAGGTATTCACAGACCGGTAAGTCAGGCCCAGACAGGTAAGTCAGGCCCAGACAGGTATTCACAGACCGGTAGTCAGGCCCAGGCAGGTATTCACAGACCGGTAGTCAGGCACAGACCGGTAGTCAGACCCAGACAGGTATTCACAGACCGGTAGTCAGGCCCAGACAGGTATTCACAGACCGGTAGTCAGGCCCAGACAGGTATTCACAGACCGGTAAGTCAGGCCCAGACAGGTATTCACAGTCAGGCCCAGACAGGTATTCACAGACCGGTAGTCAGGCCCAGACAGGTATTCACAGACCGGTAGTCAGGCCCAGACAGGTATTCACAGACCGGTAGTCAGGCCAGACAGGTATTCACAGACCGGTAAGTCAGGCCCAGACAGGTATTCACAGACTGGTAGTCAGGCCCAGACAGGTATTCACAGACTGGTAAATCAGGCAAAAACAGACAAAGGAAAGGCATACGAACATGTGTCGCCATCCTGAATAAATCTGAATGGGTGTGGTTGCTATGGAAACAAAAATCTTCCTCCCCCCCTGAGAAAATTGCTTCCTCTTGCTAGTTTGTCACCCAATTCTTCCTTGGAAACAATGTGCAGTCGTGTCGTTCCTCGTCGGGAGACTGGTGCTTTCAACCTAATCTGACTAGGGCTGGATTAGAATTCCCTGGATTATTCCAGAACCCCTGCATTAGTATTGTGTACTGTATTTATCAGAGTGAGTGAGTGAGTTGAGTGAGTTGAGTGAGTGAGTGAGTGAGTGAGTACACACCTCTAGGAGATGTCGTCTCTGGGATTTGAAGGTTATGAACTCAGCAGAAAAAGAAAAGTCAATTGCATTTATTTTCAGAAAATTTAACATGTGTAAATATTTGTATGAACATAAAAAGAGTCAACAACTGAGACAAACTGAAAAGGTTCCACAGGCATGTGACTAACAGAAATGGAATAATGTGTCCCTGAACAAAGGGGGAAGGGGGGTCAAAATCCAAAGTCAGTATCTGGTGTGGCCACCAGCTGCAGTACATACTGCAGTGCATCTCCTCCTCATGGAGTTCTCACTCTTCCACCAAGGCACTTGTAAATTCCTGGACATTTCTGGGGTGAATGGCCCTAGCCCTCACCCTCCGATCCAACAGGTCCCAGACGTGCTCAATGGGATTGAGATTCGGGCTCGTCACTGGCCAAGGCAGAGCACTGACATTCCTGTCTTGCAGGAAATCACACACAGAACGAGCAGTATGGCTGGTGGCATTGTCACGCTGGAGGGTCATGTCAGGATGAGCATGCAGGAAGGGTACCACATGAGGGAGGAGGAGATCTTCCCTGTAACGCACAGCGTTGAGATTCCCTGCAATGACAACAAGCTCAGTCTGATGATGCTGTGACTCACCGCCCCAGACCAGGACGAACCCTCCACCTCCAAATCGATCCCACTCCAGATTACAGGATGTAACGTTCATTCCTTCGATGATAAACGTGAATCCGACCATCATCCCCGGTGAGACAAAACCACGACTCGTCAGCGAAGAGCACTTTTTGCCAGAACTGTCTGGCCCAGCGACGGTGGGTTTGTGTCCATAGGCGACGTTGATGCCGGTGATGTCTGGTGAGGACCTGCCTTACAACAGGCCTACAAGCCCCTAGTCCAGCCTCTCTCAGCCTATTGCGGACAGTCTGAGCACTGATGGAGGGATTGTGCGTACCTGGTGTAACTCGGGCAGTTGTTGTTGCCATCCTGTACCTGTCCCGCAGGTGTGATGTTCAGATGCACCGATCCTGTGCAGGTGTTGTTATACGTGGTCTGCCACTGTGAGGACGATCAGCTGTCTGTCCTGTCTCCCTGTAGCGCTGTCTTAGCCGTCTCACAGTACGGACATTGTAATTTAGTACCCTGGCCACATCTGCAGTCCTCATGCCTCCTTGCAGCCTGAGGCACGTTTACGCAGATGAGCGGGGACCCTGGGCATCCTTATTTTGGTGTTTTTCAGAGTCAGTAGAAAGGCCTCTTTTGTGTCCTAAGTCTTCATAACTGTGATCTTAATTGTCTACCGTCTGTAAGCTGTTAGTGTCTTAACGACCGTTCCACAGGTGCATGTTCGTTAATTGTTTATGGTTCATTGAACAAGCATGGGAAACAGTGTTAAAACCCTTTACAATGAAGATCTGTGAAGTTATTTGAATTTGTACAAATTATCTTTGAAAGACAGGGTCCTGAAAAAGGAACGTTTATTTTCTTGCTGAGTTTATGACAAGTGACTACAGTACATGTCTACGCCGGCCTGTTCCAGTGAAACAGGAGAGCTCTGCTCATACGTACCGAGGCAACACACACACACACACACACACACACACACACACACACACACACACACACACACACACACACACACACACACACACACACACACACACACACACACACACACACACACACACACACACACACACACACACACACACACACACAGAGAGAGAGAGAAGTGGTTGAGATTCAGACTGATAGAGATGGCAAGAAAGCAAGATGGATAAAATAGAGAAGAAGGATACAGACAGAGCACCGGAGAAAGTGCTAAAGGGGATTGTCCCAGCGTCGGCAGACTAGTGGGAGGCCCAGACTGGATTGTCCCAGCGTCGGCAGACTAGTGGGAGGCCCAGACTGGATTGTCCCAGCGTCGGCAGACTAGTGGGAGGCCCAGACTGGATTGTCCCAGCGTCGGCAGACTAGTGGGAGGCCCAGACTGGATTGTCCCAGCGTCGGCAGACTAGTGGGAGGCCCAGACTGGATTGTCCCAGCGTCGGCAGACTAGTGGGAGGCCCAGACTGGATTGTCCCAGCGTCGGCAGACTAGTGGGAGGCCCAGTTTAAGGACGGATGGCAGAGCGGCAGATGAATCATACCCACTTCACCTAGTCCTCCTCCTCTCCCCCAAGGTTGTTAATATTTCATAGACCAGTGTGTTCCTAGAGGGCTTCACCAGACAGATGCAGCTACGTCATGGGTTGGGCTGATTGTTCAATAAGCAAAAGGGCCTCCCCCTGGCTTCGAGAAAAAGCCTCAACTCTTTTGTTGATTCATACACACAGCAATGTGCAGTGATTGTGTGTTAAAAACCTGTTAAGGTGATAGGGCTCCGCGTCACAGTGGATAATCTACCCATCAGAACAACGACAGGGACAATGCAGAGACCGCCGAGAGAATGCCTGGATATTCTACTACCTGTGACATCATGGATCAACGACAGGGACAATGCCTGGGGGGGGGTGTATTCATTACGAAAACTGACAACCGTTTTAAGACTCAACACAGAAGCAAACCATCCAAACAGAACCCATCTGAATTTGTCCAACAGAAACTCTCGTTTGCGTTTTTTTTTCTTCATTTGGAGTAAACGGTTTGTTGCAAAACATTTCGCAAGAGTCGCGTAATGATCGGACCCCTGGACATGGAATGCAATTGTGCCGTGACCTCGGGTGTCCTTGTTCTTCCATTGGCTATCGCAACTTTTTTTCAAACAGGAACAGAAAGAGCACAAACCAATCAGGCAAAACTAAAAGGTAGCCTGAAGTGCCTTCGAAGATGGGAAAGATAAAGACAACGTTCGGAAGTGTTTGAAAATAAAACACATTCATTGGACCAGCGCCGTGGCTGATTATGGGATTAGCAGTGAAAACATGACCAGAGGTCAGGACAGCCATGAATAAAGAGGCTGTAGATATAACGTCTAAATTAACAGAATGATAGTAAAGTAGTTATGTGTTCACGGAGTAGTTCACAAATCAAACTTAGGTTAAGACTGTGCACTGCTACCATTCCCTCCCAGTCATTCCAAATGTCTAGCCTTGAACGGGTGGGTGTGCGAGTGTGAGAAAGGGAGTACAAGAGAGCGAGCGAGCGCAAGATGTGCGCTCTCTCACGTGAAGAGGGAAGAAGGGGAGCTCACCCGGGTGCAGGCCAGGGGCAGAAGGGGAGCTCTCCCAGGTGCAGGCCAGGGGCAGAAGGGGAGCTCTCCCAGGTGCAGGCCAGGGGCAGAAGGGGAGCTCACCCGGGTGCAGGCCAGGGGAAGAAGGGGAGCTCTCCCAGGTGCAGGCCAGGGGAAGAAGGGGAGCTCTCCCAGGTGCAGGCCAGGGGCAGAAGGGGAGCTCTCCCAGGTGCAGGCCAGGGGCAGAAGGGGAGCTCTCCCAGGTGCAGGCCAGGGGCAGAAGGGGAGCTCTCCCAGGTGCAGGCCAGGGGCAGAAGGGGAGCTCTCCCAGGTGCAGGCCAGGGGAAGAAGGGGAGCTCTCCCAGGTGCAGGCCAGGGGCAGAAGGGGAGCTCTCCCAGGTGCAGGCCAGGGGAAGAAGGGGAGCTCTCCCGGGTGCAGGCCAGGGGAAGAAGGGGAGCTCATCCGGGTGCAGGCCAGGGGAAGAGGGGGAGCTCTCCCAGGTGCAGGCCAGGGGCAGAAGGGGAGCTCTCCCAGGTGCAGGCCAGGGGCAGAAGGGGAGCTCTCCCAGGTGCAGGCCAGGGGCAGAAGGGGAGCTCTCCCAGGTGCAGGCCAGGGGCAGAAGGGGAGCTCTCCCAGGTGCAGGCCAGGGGCAGAAGGGGAGCTCTCCCAGGTGCAGGCCAGGGGAAGAAGGGGAGCTCTCCCAGGTGCAGGCCAGGGGCAGAAGGGGAGCTCTCCCAGGTGCAGGCCAGGGGCAGAAGGGGAGCTCTCCCAGGTGCAGGCCAGGGGCAGAGAGGGAGCTCTCCCAGGTGCAAGTTCTCTACTGGAGAGGCAAGCCCAGTAGCTCCATTCTCTACTAGAGAGGCAAGGCTAGCACAGTCACTAAATTCTCTACTGGAGAGGCTAGGTAGGCTAGCACAGTCGCTCCATTCTCTACAGGAGAGGCTAGGTAGGCTAGGCTAGCACAGTCACTTGATTATCTACTGGAAAGGCTAGGTAGGCTAACCCAGTCGCTCCACTCTCTACTAGAGGGGCTAGGTAGGCTAACCCAGTCACTCCACTCTCTAGTAGAGGGGCTAGGTAGGCTAACCCAGTCGCTCTACTCTCTACTAGAGGGGCTAGGTAGGCTAACCCAGTCGCTCCACTCTCTACTAGAGAGGCTAGGTAGGCTAACCCAGTCGCTCCACTCTCTACTAGAGATGCTAGGTAGGCTAACCAAATCGCTGCACTCTCTACTAGAGGGGCTAGGTAGGCTAACCCAGTCGCTCCACTCTCTACTAGAGAGGCTAGGTAGACTAACCCAGTCGCTCCACCCTCTACTAGAGGGGCTAGGTAGGCTAACCCAGTCGCTCCACTCTCTACTAGAGAGGCTAGGTAGGCTAACCCAGTCGCTCTACTCTCTACTAGAGAGGCTAGGTAGACTAACCCAGTCACTCCACTCTCTACTAGAGAGGCTAGGTAGACTAACCCAGTCGCTCCACCCTCTACTAGAGGGGCTAGGTAGACTAACTCAGTCGCTCCACTCTCTACTAGAGGGGCTAGGTAGGCTAACCCACTCGCTCCACCCTCTACTAGAGGGGCTAGGTAGGCTAACCCAGTCGCTCCACTCTCTACTAGAGGGGCTAGGTAGGCTAACCCAGTCGCTCTACTCTCTACTAGAGAGGCTAGGTAGGCTAACCCAGTCGCTCTACTCTCTACTAGAGAGGCTAGGTAGGCTAACCCAGTCGCTCCACTCTCTACTAGAGAGGCTAGGTAGACTAACCCAGTCGCTCCACCCTCTACTAGAGGGGCTAGGTAGGCTAGGCTAACAGTCACTTCTCTATTGGAGCTCTACCCCCCTGACATGCCCCCCCCCCACACACACATACACTCCCAGGCGCACCCACAAACACACACTGCACAGGAAGGACAGTAAGCACACACAAAAGCACACACAAAACACACACACACAAGAATTTGAAAAAAAAGGGGCCATAGAGCCACTTACAAAGCAGTTGAGCAAAGAGCAGGTGACCCGGTCTGCCAGGCTCATGATGAGAGACAGGGCTGTCGCCAGACACACAGTCTACAGAGGAACATTAGCATGGAGGATGAAGGGAGCACCACGGGCCTGCATTACCCTCCTCACCATCCTCCTCCCTCCACTCCGCTTTGCCTCTCCCCGCTCGTGCCCCAGGAGGTGCTCCGGGACAGTGGTGCGACACACCCCCAACCTCAGTCCTCCCCGCCCCCCACTCCCCCCCCCCCAGAGAGAGGTGGATGAAAGAGTGAGGGAGCGCAGGTGCCTGGAAAGACCCCCTGTTGCTCAGACTGAGTCCGGAAGGAAGTGGATAGTCTGTAAGAACGACAGAGTCCACTGAAATAGTCCAGAAAGAGGAGAGGAGGAAGGAAAGGAAGAAGGGAAGCAGGCGGACCTACTAGTCGTGACAGGAAGAGTGAGAATGCAGCATGAGAGAGAGGAGGGAAGGGAGAGCAAGAGAGGAGGAATTGCCTGATGCTAAGCTCCACCCATCACCATGCCATGCGCATCTCCTACCTCACCAAATCACGTGCTCTCTCCCTCCTCCTCCCCCCTGCTATCACATCCTCCCTCCCTTCCCCACTCCATCCCTGTTCACCCTTCACCGAGATCCATCTCGTCGCAGGCAGGCAGCTTCCTCGGCAACATGTCACAGCAGCGCAGCATGTACCACAGCAGCATGTACCACAGCAGCATGTACCACAGCAGCATGTACCACAGCAGCATGTACCATGTACCACATCAGCCTGTACCACAGCAGCATGTACCACAGCAGCATGTACCAAAGCAGCATGTACCACAGCAGCATGTACCACAGCCGCATGTACCATGTACCACGTCAACATGTACCACATCAGCCTGTACCATGTACCACGTCAACATGTACCACAGCAGCATGTACCACAACAGCATGTGCCACATCAGCCTGTACCATGTACCACATCAGCATGTACCACATCAGCCTGTACCATGTACCACAGCAGCATGTGCCACATCAGCCTGTACCATGTACCACAGCAGCATGTACCACAGCAGCATGTACCACAGCAGCCTGTACCATGTACCACAGCAGAATGTGCCACATCAGCCTGTACCATGTACCACAGCAGCATGTACCATATACCACAGCAGCATGTACCATATACCACAGCAGCATGTACCACATCAGCCTGTACCATGTACCACAGAAGCATGTACCACAGAAGCATGTACCACAGCAGCATGTACCATATACCACAGCAGCATGTACCATATACCACAGCAGCATGTACCACATCAGCCTGTACCATGTACCACAGCAGCATGTACCACAGCAACATGTACCACAGTAGCATGTACCACAGCAGCATGTACCACAGCAGCCTGTACCATGTACCACAGCAGCATGTACCACAGCAGCATGTACCACATACCACAGCAGCATGTACCACAGCAGCATGTACCACAGCAGCATGTACCACAGCAGCCTGTACCACAGCAGCCTGTACCACATCAGCCTGTACCACAGCAACATGTACCACAGCAGCACTTCAACCATCTCAAGCACCACCACGCACTACTCAGGGGTAGACACACACACACGATCAGAAATATGTTTTCACATGGAACACCTTTCTCACAATGCCCCCCCCCTCCCTCCTACATTGACACCTCTGCATCAGAAAAAGAGACACTGTTGCTGTTAGTGTGCGAGTCTTCAAGCCACCCCGTTGGCAGCGATTGACTGAGTGTGGTAGGGACGGACGGATCAGAGAATGGAGGGAGATGGAGAGGGGAAGCCCACGCAGAGAGCTCCAGTGACACAGCATTCTAACAGCAGCCCCCCTCCCCTCGTTTCACACCCCCCCCCCTTCCTGAGGGTCTCCTTGGTGCTGCCTGAGTGAGCCGCAGTACTTCACTGCACCGTTCCCAGATACACGCTCCCTAGGGGAGGGTGTGAGTGTACACTACTTATATACACTGCATCCCTAGGGGAGGGTGTGAGTGTACACTACTTATATACACTGCTCCCTAGGGGAGGGTGTGAGTGTACACTACTTATATACACTGCATCCCTAGGGGAGGGTGTGAGTGTACACTACTTATATACACTGCATCCCTATGGGAGGGTGTGAGTGTACACTACTTATATACACTGCATCCCTATGGGAGGGTGTGAGTGTACACTACTTATATACACTGCTCCCTAGGGGAGGGTGTGAGTGTACACTACTTATATACACTGCTCCCTAGGGGAGGGTGTGAGTGTACACTACTTATATACACTGCATCCCTAGGGGAGGGTGTGAGTGTACACTACTTATATACACTGCTCCCTAGGGGAGGGTGTGAGTGTACACTACTTATATACACTGCTCCCTAGGGGAGGGTGTGAGTGTACACTACTTATATACACTGCATCCCTAGGGGAGGGTGTGAGTGTACACTACTTATATACACTGCTCCCTAGGGGTGAGGGTGGGGAGGGTGAGTGTACACTACTTATATACACTGCATCCCTAGGGGGAGGGTGTGAGTGTACACTACTTATATACACTGCATCCCTATGGGAGGGTGTGAGTGTACACTACTTATATACACTGCTCCCTAGGGGGGTGAGGGTGTGAGTGTACACTACTTATATACACTGCTCCCTAGGGGAGGGTGTGAGTGTACACTACTTATATACACTGCATCCCTAGGGGAGGGTGTGAGTGTACACTACTTATATACACTGCTCCCTAGGGGAGGGTGTGAGTGTACACTACTTATATACACTGCATCCCTAGGGGAGGGTGTGAGTGTACACTACTTATATACACTGCATCCCTATGGGAGGGTGTGAGTGTACACTACTTATATACACTGCTCCCTAGGGGAGGGTGTGAGTGTACACTACTTATATACACTGCTCCCTAGGGGAGGGTGTGAGTGTACACTACTTATATACACTGCTCCCCTAGGGGAGGGTGTGAGTGTACACTACTTATATACACTGCTCCCTAGGGGAGGGTGTGAGTGTAGTGTACACTATATATACACTGCATCCCTAGGGGAGGGTGTGAGTGTACACTACTTATATACACTGCATCCCTATGGGAGGGTGTGAGTGTACACTACTTATATACACTGCTCCCCTAGGGGAGGGTGTGAGTGTACACTACTTATATACACTGCTCCCTAGGGGAGGGTGTGAGTGTACACTACTTATATACACTGCTCCCTAGGGGAGGGTGTGAGTGTACACTACTTATATACACTGCATCCCTATGGGAGGGTGTGAGTGTACACTACTTATATACACTGCTCCCCTAGGGGAGGGTGTGAGTGTACACTACTTATATACACTGCATCCCTAGGGGAGGGTGTGAGTGTACACTACTTATATACACTGCATCCCTAGGGGGGTGTGGGTGTGAGTGTGACACTACTTATATACACTGCATCCCTAGGGGAGGGTGTGAGTGTACACTACTTATATACACTGCATCCCTAGGGGAGGGTGTGAGTGTACACTACATTATATACACTGCATCCCTAGGGGAGGGTGTGTGAGTGTACACTACTTATATACACTGCATCCCTAGGGGAGGGTGAGTGTACACTACTTATATACACTGCATCCCTAGGGGAGGGTGAGTGTACACTACTTATATACACTGCATCCCTAGGGGAGGGTGAGAGTGTACACTACTTATATACACTGCATCCCTAGGGGAGGGTGTGAGTGTACACTACTTATATACACTGCTCCCTAGGGGAGGGTGTGAGTGTACACTACTTATATACACTGCATCCCTAGGGGAGGGTGTGAGTGTACACTACTTATATACACTGCTCCCTAGGGGAGGGTGTGAGTGTACACTACTTATATACACTGCTCCCTAGGGGAGGGTGTGAGTGTACACTACTTATATACACTGCTCCCTAGGGGAGGGTGTGAGTGTACACTACTTATATACACTGCTCCCCTAGGGGAGGGTGTGAGTGTACACTACTTATATACACTGCATCCCTAGGGGAGGGTGTGAGTGTACACTACTTATATACACTGCTCCCTAGGGGAGGGTGTGAGTGTACACTACTTATATACACTGCATCCCTAGGGGAGGGTGTGAGTGTACACTACTTATATACACTGCATCCCTATGGGAGGGTGTGAGTGTACACTACTTATATACACTGCTCCCCTAGGGGAGGGTGTGAGTGTACACTACTTATATACACTGCTCCCTAGGGGAGGGTGTGAGTGTACACTACTTATATACACTGCTCCCTAGGGGAGGGTGTGAGTGTACACTACTTATATACACTGCATCCCTATGGGAGGGTGTGAGTGTACACTACTTATACACACTGCTCCCTAGGGGAGGGTGTGAGTGTACACTACTTATATACACTGCATCCCTAGGGGAGGGTGTGAGTGTACACTACTTATATACACTGCATCCCTAGGGGAGGGTGTGAGTGTACACTACTTATATACACTGCATCCCTAGGGGAGGGTGTGAGTGTACACTACTTATATACACTGCATCCCTAGGGGAGGGTGTGAGTGTACACTACTTATATACACTGCATCCCTAGGGGAGGGTGTGAGTGTACACTACTTATATACACTGCATCCCTAGGGGAGGGTGAGTGTACACTACTTATATACACTGCATCCCTAGGGGAGGGTGAGTGTACACTACTTATATACACTGCATCCCTATGGGAGGGTGTGAGTGTACACTACTTATATACACTGCTCCCCTAGGGGAGGGTGTGAGTGTACACTACTTATATACACTGCATCCCTAGGGGAGGGTGTGAGTGTACACTACTTATATACACTGCTCCCTAGGGGAGGGTGTGAGTGTACACTACTTATATACACTGCTCCCTAGGGGAGGGTGTGAGTGTACACTACTTATATACACTGCTCCCCTAGGGGAGGGTGTGAGTGTACACTACTTATATACACTGCATCCCTAGGGGAGGGTGTGAGTGTACACTACTTATATACACTGCTCCCCTAGTGGAGGGTGTGAGTGTACACTACTTATATACACTGCATCCCTAGGGGAGGGTGTGAGTGTACACTACTTATATACACTGCTCCCCTAGGGGAGGGTGTGAGTGTACACTACTTATATACACTGCTCCCTAGGGGAGGGTGTGAGTGTACACTACTTATATACACTGCTCCCTAGGGGAGGGTGTGAGTGTACACTACTTATATACACTGCATCCCTAGGGGAGGGTGTGAGTGTACACTACTTATATACACTGCTCCCTAGGGGAGGGTGTGAGTGTACACTACTTATATACACTGCTCCCTAGGGGAGGGTGTGAGTGTACACTACTTATATACACTGCATCCCTAGGGGAGGGTGTGAGTGTACACTACTTATATACACTGCTCCCCTAGGGGAGGGTGTGAGTGTACACTACTTATATACACTGCTCCCCTAGGGGAGGGTGTGAGTGTACACTACTTATATACACTGCTCCCTAGGGGAGGGTGTGAGTGTACACTACTTATATACACTGCTCCCTAGGGGAGGGTGTGAGTGTACACTACTTATATACACTGCATCCCTAGGGGAGGGTGTGAGTGTACACTACTTATATACACTGCTCCCCTAGGGGAGGGTGTGAGTGTACACTACTTATATACACTGCATCCCTAGGGGAGGGTGTGAGTGTACACTACTTATATACACTGCATCCCTAGGGGAGGGTGTGAGTGTACACTACTTATATACACTGCATCCCTAGGGGAGGGTGTGAGTGTACACTACTTATATACACTGCATCCCTAGGGGAGGGTGTGAGTGTACACTACTTATATACACTGCATCCCTAGGGGAGGGTGTGAGTGTACACTACTTATATACACTGCATCCCTAGGGGAGGGTGAGTGTACACTACTTATATACACTGCATCCCTAGGGGAGGGTGAGTGTACACTACTTATATACACTGCATCCCTATGGGAGGGTGTGAGTGTACACTACTTATATACACTGCTCCCCTAGGGGAGGGTGTGAGTGTACACTACTTATATACACTGCATCCCTAGGGGAGGGTGTGAGTGTACACTACTTATATACACTGCTCCCTAGGGAGGGTGTGAGTGTACACTAGGGGAGGGTGTGAGTGTACACTTTATATACACTGCTCCCTAGGGGAGGGTGTGAGTGTACACTACTTATATACACTGCTCCCCTAGGGGAGGGTGTGAGTGTACACTACTTATATACACTGCATCCCTAGGGGAGGGTGTGAGTGTACACTACTTATATACACTGCTCCCTAGGGGAGGGTGTGAGTGTACACTACTTATATACACTGCATCCCTAGGGGAGGGTGTGAGTGTACACTACTTATATACACTGCTCCCCCTAGGGGAGGGTGTGAGTGTACACTACTTATATACA
Organism: Oncorhynchus gorbuscha; assembly: GCF_021184085.1. Lineage (NCBI taxonomy): Eukaryota > Metazoa > Chordata > Actinopteri > Salmoniformes > Salmonidae > Oncorhynchus > Oncorhynchus gorbuscha. Next base: position 105,468,226 of record NC_060174.1, on the reverse strand, counting down.
CTGCTCCCTAGGGGAGGGTGTGAGTGTACACTACTTATATACACTGCTCCCTAGGGAGGGTGTGAGTGTACACTACTTATATACACTGCATCCCTAGGGGAGGGTGTGAGTGTACACTACTTATATACACTGCTCCCTAGGGGAGGGTGTGAGTGTACACTACTTATATACACTGCTCCCTAGGGGAGGGTGTGAGTGTACACTACTTATATACACTGCATCCCTAGGGGAGGGTGTGAGTGTACACTACTTATATACACTGCTCCCTAGGGGAGGGTGTGAGTGTACACTACTTATATACACTGCTCCCTAGGGGAGGGTGTGAGTGTACACTACTTATATACACTGCTCCCTAGGGGAGGGTGTGAGTGTACACTACTTATATACACTGCTCCCTAGGGGAGGGTGTGAGTGTACACTACTTATATACACTGCATCCCTAGGGGAGGGTGTGAGTGTACACTACTTATATACACTGCTCCCTAGGGGAGGGTGTGAGTGTACACTACTTATATACACTGCATCCCTCCCTAGGGGAGGGTGTGAGTGTACACTACTTATATACACTGCTCCCCCTAGGGGAGGGTGTGAGTGTACACTACTTATATACACTGCTCCCCTAGGGGAGGGTGTGAGTGTACACTACTTATATACACTGCTCCCTAGGGAGGGTGTGAGTGTACACTACTTATATACACTGCTCCCTAGGGGTGTGAGGGTGTGAGTGTACACTACTTATATACACTGCTCCCTAGGGAGGGTGGTGTGAGGGAGGGTGTGTACACTACTTATATACACTGCTCCCTAGGGGAGGGTGTGAGTGTACACTACTTATATACACTGCTCCCTAGGGGAGGGTGTGAGTGTACACTACTTATATACACTGCATCCCTAGGGGAGGGTGTGAGTGTACACTACTTATATACACTGCTCCCACTAGGGGAGGGTGTGAGTGTACACTACTTATATACACTGCTCCCTAGGGGAGGGTGTGAGTGTACACTACTTATATACACTGCTCCCTAGGGGAGGGTGTGAGTGTACACTACTTATATACACTGCTCCCTAGGGGAGGGTGTGAGTGTACACTACTTATATACACTGCATCCCTAGGGGAGGGTGTGAGTGTACACTACTTATATACACTGCTCCCTAGGGGAGGGTGTGAGTGTACACTACTTATATACACTGCATCCCTAGGGGAGAAAGAGTGTACACTACTTATATACACTGCTCCCACTAGGGGAGGGTGTGAGTGTACACTACTTATATACACTGCTCCCTAGGGAGGGTGTGAGTGTACACTACTTATATACACTGCTCCCTAGGGGAGGGTGTGAGTGTACACTACTTATATACACTGCTCCCTAGGGGAGGGTGTGAGTGTACACTACTTATATACACTGCTCCCTAGGGGAGGGTGTGAGTGTACACTACTTATATACACTGCTCCCTAGGGGAGGGTGTGAGTGTACACTACTTATATACACTGCTCCCTAGGGGAGGGTGTGAGTGTACACTACTTATATACACTGCATCCCTAGGGGAGGGTGTGAGTGTACACTACTTATATACACTGCTCCCTAGGGGAGGGTGTGAGTGTACACTACTTATATACACTGCATCCCTAGGGGAGGGTGTGAGTGTACACTACTTATATACACTGCTCCCCTAGGGGAGGGTGTGAGTGTACACTACTTATATACACTGCTCCCTAGGGGAGGGTGTGAGTGTACACTACTTATATACACTGCATCCCTAGGGGAGGGTGTGAGTGTACACTACTTATATACACTGCTCCCTATGGGAGGGTGTGAGTGTACACTACTTATATACACTGCTCCCTAGGGGAGGGTGTGAGTGTACACTACTTATATACACTGCTCCCCTAGGGGAGGGTGTGAGTGTACACTACTTATATACACTGCTCCCTAGGGGAGGGTGTGAGTGTACACTACTTATATACACTGCTCCCTAGGGGAGGGTGTGAGTGTACACTACTTATATACACTGCTCCCTAGGGGAGGGTGTGAGTGTACACTACTTATATACACTGCTCCCTAGGGGAGGGTGTGAGTGTACACTACTTATATACACTGCTCCCTAGGGGAGGGTGTGAGTGTACACTACTTATATACACTGCTCCCTAGGGGAGGGAGTGTGAGTGTACACTACTTATATACACTGCATCCCTAGGGAGGGTGTGAGTGTACACTACTTATATACACTGCTCCCTAGGGGAGGGTGTGAGTGTACACTACTTATATACACTGCTCCCTAGGGGAGGGTGTGAGTGTACACTACTTATATACACTGCATCCCTAGGGGAGGGTGTGAGTGTACACTACTTATATACACTGCATCCCTAGGGGAGGGTGTGAGTGTACACTACTTATATACACTGCTCCCTAGGGGAGGGTGTGAGTGTACACTACTTATATACACTGCATCCCTAGGGGAGGGTGTGAGTGTACACTACTTATATACACTGCTCCCTAGGGAGGGTGTGAGTGTACACTACTTATATACACTGCTCCCTAGGGGAGGGTGTGAGTGTACACTACTTATATACACTGCATCCCTAGGGGAGGGTGTGAGTGTACACTACTTATATACACTGCTCCCCTAGGGGAGGGTGTGAGTGTACACTACTTATATACACTGCTCCCTAGGGGAGGGTGTGAGTGTACACTACTTATATACACTGCATCCCTAGGGGAGGGTGTGAGTGTACACTACTTATATACACTGCATCCCTAGGGGAGGGTGTGAGTGTACACTACTTATATACACTGCTCCCCTAGGGGAGGGTGTGAGTGTACACTACTTATATACACTGCATCCCTATGGGAGGGTGTGAGTGTACACTACTTATATACACTGCTCCCTATGGGAGGGTGTGAGTGTACACTACTTATATACACTGCTCCCTAGGGGAGGGTGTGAGTGTACACTACTTATATACACTGCATCCCTAGGGGAGGGTGTGAGTGTACACTACTTATATACACTGCATCCCTATGGGAGGGTGTGAGTGTACGCTACTTATATACACTGCTCCCTAGGGGAGGGTGTGAGTGTACGCTACTTATATACACTGCATCCCTATGGGAGGGTGTGAGTGTACACTACTTATATACACTGCTCCCTAGGGGAGGGTGAGTGTACACTACTTATATACACTGCTCCCTAGGGGAGGGTGTGAGTGTACACTACTTATATACACTGCTCCCTAGGGGAGGGTGTGAGTGTACACTACTGCTCCCTAGGGGAGGGTGTGAGTGTACACTACTTATATACCCTTCTCCCTAGGGGAGGGTGTGAGTGTACACTACTTATATACCCTTCTCCCTAGGGGAGGGTGTGAGTGTACACTACTTATATACCCTTCTCCCTAGGAGAAACGTGGTGTGCCTCTGTGCACATATTATAAAATTTCCTCTGGTGTTCTGGATTTATTTTAAGCTGTTCGTACACACACACACACACACACACACACACACACACACACACACACACACACACACACACACACACACACACACACACACACACACACACACACACACAAAAAATTGTTTTTAAAGCAAGTGCAAGTTCGGTAGCCGATGTCTATGCCCCTTCGTTGGTGATTGGTCAACAGCACTACTCCTAGTAGGAGTGGGAACAATGGACACGATTCTTGAATCAACTGCTTGCTGTCATTCAAGGAGAGACTAGTTTTTCATGCACAATTTTCATTTTCATTTGAGAAATACAACATCAAAACATCTTAGTTCGATGAAACATTGCAACTAAGACTAAATGTATTATGTAGATTTCCTCATTAATCTCACGTTAAATTTAGGACTATTTTGAGGGGGGGGGGCGGGGGACGGACAGTAATACTGCAGTTTCTGGTTTTGTAAGTGAAGGTCTTTGAGGGAGTACGCGAGCGGACGTTACGATTTGCGCCGCGTTCTGCTAGGAGCAAACAGAGCCTGGTATGTGGACGTCGCAAACCAGAAGGGCAGATGCACGCAGACAGAAGCCTGTTTCGGTGGATCGTGACTGGCTAACAGAGAGGAAAACCTCAGAACACCCAGCTAGAGGGTATGGAGGCCTTCTGTTGCATGACATCGTTTCATTATCTTAAAATGTGCTGTATGGAAACGACTACAGCCGCAATGTACGTCAAACAGAGAGGGGCAGGCAACTGGCAAAGGGGACCAGATTAAGCTAAAGTGCTTTTTCACTATACATCAAGAGATAAGATGGTTGGCTCTGTCATCTTGAAAGAGGAGAGGAGAGAAAAGAGAGGAGAGGAAAGTCAAATTTCTGCAAAGAAACCACTACTAAAAGGACACCAATAAGAAATAGAGACTTGCTTGGGTCAAGAAACACAAGCATTTTATTTTTTTATTTTACCTTTATTTAACTAGGCAAGTCAGTTCAGAACAAATTCTTATTTTCAATGACGGCCTAGGAACAGTGGGTTAACTGCCTGTTCAGGGGCAGAACGACAGCTTTGTACCTTGTCAGCTCGGGGGTTTGAACTTGTAACCTTGCTGTTACTAGTCCAACGCTCTAACCACTAGGCTACCCTGCCGCCCCACTGGACATTAGACTGCTGGAAATCTGTCATTTGGTCTGATGAATCTAAAATTTGAGATTTTGGGTTCCAACAGCCCTGTCTTTGTGAGACGCAGAGTAGGCGAACAGATGATCTCCGTATGTGTGGTTCCCAACGTGAAGCATGGAGGAGGAGGTGGGATGGTGTGGGGGTGCTTTGCTGGTGACTCATTTAGAATTCAAGGCAGGCACACTGAACCATTCTGCAGCAATACATCATCCCATCTGGTTTGCTCTTAGTGTGACTTTTATTTTTCAACAGGACAATGACTCAACACACACCTCCAGGCTGTGTAAGGGCTATTTGACCAATAAGGAGAGTGATGGATTGCTGCATCAGATGACCTGGCCTCCACAATCACCGGACCTCAACCCAATCGAGATGGTTTGGGATGAGTTGGACCGCAGAGTGCTCAGCATATGCGGGAACTCCTTCAAGACTGTTGGAAAAGCATTCCAGGTGACTACCTCATAAAGCTGGTTGAGAGAATGCCAAGAGTGTGCAAAACTGTCGTCAAGGCAAAGTGTGGATACGTTGAAGAATCTCATATTTTTTTTATTTGTTTAACACTTTTTTTGGTTACTACATGGTGTCATTAGTGTCATTTCATAGTTTTGAAGTCTTCACTATTTATTTCTACAAAGTAGACAATGGTACAAATAAAGAAAAACCCTTGAATGAGAGTAGCTGTGGCCAAACTTTTGACTGGTACTGTAGATTATAACCAGGATTATAACCTCCTGTGTGTGACCAATGTGTTACTGTCAATGTGTCCCTATGTAATGATATCGGAGAGGGTTAAAGAGCACATTGGGGTTCTCCTGTCTGCTGGCGTGACTGACCGACTCTCCACACTGTGGCTTACTGTGTGTGTGTGTGTGTGTGTGTGTGTGTGTGTGTGTGTGTGTGTGTGTGTGTGTGTGTGTGTGTGTGTGTGTGTGTGTGTGTGTGTGTGTGTGTGTGTGTGTGTGTGTGTGTGTGTGTGTGTGTGTGTGTGTGTGTGTGTGTGTGTGCCTCTCTCGTCCTCCCTCAGACCATCCCAAAGCAGTCAGACGGTGAGCTCCACATAGCCTCCTGTATCCGGTGTCTCCACAGTTTTATTTTAGGAAAGGAGGTCGGCCATCCATCCATCCATCCATCCACATGGAATGTGTGTGTAGCTGTTGACAGTTGCCAGGCTGATATGGTATTATCATTGTCTCTTATGTCTAGCAGGTGGGGGACGGTTCTCGTTTACAAAACTCCCGCACAGTTACGCAACTACAGCAGAGTCAAGACCACGGGACTTTAGGTGGAGTTGGGATATGCTGGGAGGTAAACTGTAAATGGCACACACAGTGACTCCATACCTCAAATCATCAATACATTCCTACTAGGAGTCCTCTGAGGAGACAGGTGGTAGATTGGTCATGTCTTCGTATGAAAACAGCTCTATAGAGAAGTATTCAAATCTGCAGGCCACCCAATCTATTTCACTTTTTATAGACAGAAGAAGTGTGTGTTGAGAAGTCGTGCCAAAACGGTGACTGCTTTTGAAATGATCACCTATAAAGTCCCCCACAAGAGGGCGCCGTTTCTAAGATTCTGCTGCTAAGGGTGTTTTCTTCCTGGTATACAGTGCATTCAGAAAGTACACAGACCATTTGACTTCTTCAACTTGGTTACGTTATACAGTCTTATTCTAAACATGAAGGACAAAGCAAAAACAGGTTTAGAATGTTTTGCTAATTTATTCACAGAGGTGGGTGTGGCCTATGTCATGTGCAGACAGTCATGTTGGAAAGTCACAGCTTCTGCTCAGTTCTTATGGCCCCATGAGGCCTAGGGTGCATTCATTACTGTAACAGTTTGCAACGAAAGTTAAACTTTCTATTGGACAAATTCAGGTAGGTCCCGCCGCGCTTCGTTTGATTTCTAGGGAACACACCCCTAGACTATAGATCAGTGATATTATACAGCCGTGTCTCGGGCCCCCAGACCACACGCTCCGTTGCTACTCCGTCCTCAGGGTGTTTATGATTGTGAGGACGATGTAGAAATGTGAATTATTTCAGTTCTGTCTGTCATGATGGGGGTGTGTTCACGCTGTGATGGAAAAGAGCCAATCGGGGACAGGTCTAAGACCGGTGTACTATTGGCTTCCCAACACAGCACGTTTTAGTGGGAAGTTAATTGAAACATTTGAAGAATATCCTCCACTTGGTTTAGGGATGTGAAAACGGTTGCACAATATAATTATTTTTTTAAAGGTGACGATTGTCAGACGCTATATAAATCAATGACATACCGAGAAGCTGTATATTAAGCCAATGCCATTACGTAAGTAAGATTTCAAAACAATTAACGTTATCAGGTCTATGAATTTACATCACTGGATCATTCAGTACTGAAGCATAGAAGCATAAATGTGTTGTAGTTGTGTGAGAAACGTCAAGAGGAAGAAGAATAAGTCAGTGAGAGATGAAATGGCAGCTTCCCCCTCTCCCTCCCCATGGCGCTGTCTGATTGGCTCACCATGCTGTCAGTCTGTTGTTCTGCACCAATCATACTGTCTTCTCTCCAGCTCCCTCAGTCTCTCCTCCCCTCTACCGGGCTCCGCTGAGTCAGCGACGTCTCCTGCCAACACACACACACACACACACACACACACACACACACACACACACACACACACACACACACACACACACACACACACACACAGTTTGGGAGAGTAAATACACACCCACAGCGTTAAGACATTGATAGGGGAAAAACACACACACACACACACTTAGGGGGGTGTGAGAGTGTGTGTTACAGCCTGGGTAGAGAGAGAGACACTGCACGACCCATCATTAGAGTTACTAACAGCTCTTTATGCGAGAGTAAAAACAAACATTTGGTCAAATGTGTGAAAGGTGGTAAAAAATAAAAAATAAATCCTGACTAAATTTGACAGGAAATTCACATAGAAATATGAGTTGTAGATCTGTCACTCATTGAAAGCAAGTCTAAGAAGTTGTAGATCTGTTCTATGTGCTCCATTTCTAAGTTAAAATTTTTGTGTCTTTTACTTTTGTCTTTGTACACCAGCTTCAAACAGCTGAAAAGACAATATTTTGGGTTATTGAAAATATATTTTTAACAGCGGTTTAGACGGTACAATGACTCTCTACACATTGCTTGTTTTGTCACATACTGAAATTAAGCAAACTAATTAGAATTTTTTTTGCAACCTTCATGTGCTCACGACTCAGCTATGGCATTTCGTATTTCACGTGTTTATACTTCACTGGCCTTGAGACATGGCCTTAAGTGGTCAAGACAAACAGAGCTGGCAGAAACAAGACCCCAGGATGTTATTTGCATAGAGAAAGTCTTGGGTGGGCCACCTAAGCATTTTCATTTTTTTTAAATACATTCTCAGGATGGAAAACTCTTTCAGTTTAAAAACCAGATATGAAGTATGTAAAAAAGATAACGTTGACCTACGGTGCATCGACCTACGGTGCAGTCGGAAAACTATTCAGACCCCTTGACTTTATCTACATTTTGTTACGTTACAGCCTTATTCTAAAATAGATTTTTTCCCCCCTCGTCAATCTTCACACAATACCTAATAACGACAAAGCAAAAACAGGACATTTTTGCATATCTATTAAAAACAAAATATATATATATAAACTTAAGTATCACATTTACATACTTTGCTGAAGCACCTTTGGCAGCGATTGTCTGCTAAATGACTTAAATGTAAATGTAAATGATTACTTCCTCAAGTCTTCGATTACAGCCTCAAGCTTGGCACAGCTGTATTTGGAGAGTTTCTCCCATTCTTCTGTAGATCCTCTCAAGCTCTGTCTGGCTGGGGAGTGTCGCTGCACAGCTGTTTTCAGGTCTCTCCAGAGATGTTTGATTGGGTTCAAGTCCGAACTCTGGCTGGGCCACTCAAGGACATTCAGAGACTTGTCCCGAAGCCACTCCTGCTTTGTCTGTGTCCTTAGGTTGTTGTCCTGTTGGAAGGTGAACCTTCACCCCAATCTGAAGTCCTGAGCAGGTCATCTCATTTCTCTCTTTACTTTGCTACGTTCATCTTTCCCCTCAACCTTAGTCTCCAAGTCCCTCCCACTGATAAACATCCCCACAGCATGATGCTGCCACCACCATGCTTCACCGTAGGGATGGTGCCAGGTTTACTCCAGATTGGATGCTTGGCATTCAGGCAAAAGAGTTCAATGTTGGTTTCATCAGACCAGAGAATCTCATTTCTCTTGGTCTGAGAGTCTTTAGGTGCCTTTTGGCAAACTCCAAGCGGGCTATCATGTCCCTTTTACTGAAGAGTGGCTTCTGTCTGGCCACTCTACCATAAAGGCCTGATTGGTGGAGTGCTGCAGAGATGGTTGTCCTTCTGGAAGGTTCGCTCATCTCCAAAGAGGAACTCTAGAAATCTGTCAGAGTGACCATCGGGTCAGGTCCTTGGTCACCTTCCTGGCCAAGGCCCTTCTCCCCCCATTGCTCAGGAAGAGTCTTGGTGGTTCCAAACTTCTTCCATTGAAACAGACTCCATGAGGGTGGTATGAGGGCCCGACGTCCACAGGTGGGGGTTGTGCTTACAGCCCAAAACCGTGCAGGACGTTTGGCATTTACCAGAGAACACCAAGATTGGCAAATTTGCCACTGGCGCCCTGTGCTCTTCACAGATGAAAGCAGGTTCACACTGAGCATGTGACAGACGTGACAGTCTGGAGACGCCGTGGAGAACGTTCTGCTGCCTGCAACATCCTCCAGCATGACCGTTTTGGCGGTGGGTCAGTCATGGTGTGGGGTGGCATTTCTCAGCCCTCCATGTGCTCGCCAGAGGTAGCCTGACTGCCATTAGGTAACGAGATGAGATCCTCAGACCCCTTGTGAGACCATATGCTGGTGTGGTTGGCCCTGGGTTCCTCCTAATGCAAGACAATGCTAGACCTCATGTGACTGGAGTGTGTCAGCAGTTCCTGCAAGAGGAAGGCTTTGATGCTATGGACTGGCCCGCCCATTCCCCAGACCTGAATCCAATTGAGCACATCTGGGACATCATGTCTCGCTCCATCCACTAACGCCACGTTGCACCACAGACTGTCCAGGAGTTGGCGGATGCTTTAGTCCAGGTCTGGAAGGAGATCCCTCAGAGACCATCCGCCACCTCATCAGGAGCATTCCCAGGCATTGTAGGGAGGTCATACAGGCACGTGGAGGCCACACACACTACTGAGCCTCATTTTGACTTGTTTTAAAGGACATTACATCAAAGTTGGATCAGCCTGTAGTGTGGTTTTCCACTTTAATTTTGAGTGTGACTCCAAATCCAGACCTCCATGGGATGATAAATTTGTTTTCCATTGATAATTTGTGTGATTTTGTTGTCAGCACATTCAACTATGTAAAGAAAACAGTATTTAATAAGAATATTTCATTCATTCAGATCTAGGATGTGTTATTTGAGTGTTCCCTTTATTTTTTTGAGCAGTGTACATTTGAACAAATATCTAGAAACCTGTTTTCGCTTAGTCATTATGGGGTATTGTGACATCATTATGGGGTATTGTGATGTCATTATGGGGTATTGTGATGTCATTATGGGGTATTGTGATGTCATTATGGGGTATTGTGTGTAGATTGATAGATTTAAAAAAAATCCATTTTAGAATAAGACTGTAACGTAACAAAATGTGGAAGTCAAGGGGTCTGAATGCTTTCTGAATGCACCATGCATGCATGTATGCATTTTATGATAAATATTCTATAACTAACAATCATTCAAATAAAGGGTAGACAAAACAATTTGAGTATTGATTGTTCTGTTTCAGAATAAGAACACAGCATTAGCCATGACAAAATGTGTAGAATTGCACAACATTTCTCTCAGTTCCATGGAAAAATATATGTGGAATTCCAGGAAATGTGCTTTAAAACCAATTCTCTCCGCCGCCAAGGCGAGGGCCTCAAATTCTTACCCAGGGCCCAGACCCGAATTCAGTCACGCCCAATGGGCTACCCACGCCCATTCTCACCCAACAACTAAGCCCCTTTTGAATCCAGAAAACCCCTGCACCAATATATAGAGATTAGCCTCTGAGTCCCCAACAACAGGTTGTTCCAGTTGTCACATGAAATGGAAAGACACTTCCTTTATGGACACCCATCTTAACTCCTCCTCCACATTTACTGGATTGGTTGAATAGTGCAGAAGAGAACAGTATCCCCCTTCCCCCCTCAAGACCAGTATGTACTTTCAGGTGTTTCTTTTACACCTGCTACATTACAACTAGGCCCTACCTAGAAGAACCCACACATACAGTAGAGATGCTGGTTAAGATGGCTGCCATCGATAGTAGCTTTGACTAAGAAGGTTGTGCTGTCTCAGTCAGTCAGTATTCATTTAAAAAAGGCCAGACTGGACTAGTAGACTCCACCAAGACACACGCGTTCTGAGGCTGCGCTCTCTCTCTCTCTCTCTTTCTCTCTCCCTCCACACGGACCTTTGATCCAAGATGACAAGCCTTCTAATTGGATGAGTAACAATTTACAGGAAACGGGAAACTCAACATTTCTCAAGAGTTGTTACTGGAAACATTGATCCATGACTGCCTGTGTCTCAACATGACACCCTGTTCCCTATATAGTGCAATACTTCTGAACCAGACCCATAGACAGGTTGATTGTTCAGCAACAAAACCAAAACATGTGCTCAACTATGAGACGAGGTCTCCAAATGTTTATTGAAAGCATAAATACAATTTGCACAAAATGAGCACTTGTGGTCCCTCAAATACATGGTTACAGTTGTCGGTTAGCTTGCTAGTGATTATTTTTGTTGCCATTTTAGTATAAAAATGTGACATCGGTCAAAACAAGACATGGTATCAACAATAAGATGAAACGAGCTGAAACGAGCTGAAACGAGCCACCTACGATTCCCCTCATGGCAGCTTGTCGTCATTATTGCCAGTTACCTGACCATTCAGAAACTATGTTGCCAGTTACCTGACCATTCAGAAACTATGTTGCCAGTTACCTGACCATTCAGAAACATTGTTGCCAGTTACCTGACCATTCAGAAACATTGTTGCCAGTTACCTGACCATTCAGAAACATTGTTGCCAGTTACCTGACCATTCAGAAACTATGTTGCCAGTTACCTGACCATTCAGAAACTATGTTGCCAGTTACCTGACCATTCAGAAACTATGTTGCCAGTTACCTGACCATTCAGAAACTATGTTGCCAGTTACCTGACCATTCAGAAACTATGTTGCCAGTTACCTGACCATTCAGAAACTATGTTGCCAGTTACCTGACCATTCAGAAACTATGTTGCCAGTTACCTGACCATTCAGAAACTATGTTGCCAGTTACCTGACCATTCAGAAACTATGTTGCCAGTTACCTGACCATTCAGAAACTATGTTGCCAGTTACCTGACCATTCAGAAACTATGTTGCCAGTTACCTGACCATTCAGAAACTATGTTGCCAGTTACCTGACCATTCAGAAACTATGTTGCCAGTTACCTGACCATTCAGAAACTATGTTGCCAGTTACCTGACCATTCAGAAACTATGTTGCCAGTTACCTGACCATTCAGTTGCCAAACATTGAAACTATGTTGCCAGTTACCTGACCATTCAGAAACTATGTTGCCAGTTACCTGACCATTCAGAAACTATGTTGCCAGTTACCTGACCATTCAGAAACATTGTTGCCAGTTACCTGACCATTCAGAAACTATGTTGCCAGTTACCTGACCATTCAGAAACTATGTTGCCAGTTACCTGACCATTCAGAAACTATGTTGCCAGTTACCTGACCATTCAGAAACTATGTTGCCAGTTACCTGACCATTCAGAAACATTGTTGCCAGTTACCTGACCATTCAGAAACATTGTTGCCAGTTACCTGACCATTCAGAAACATTGTTGCCAGTTACCTGACCATTCAGAAACATTGTTGCCAGTTACCTGACCATTCAGAAACTATGTTGCCAGTTACCTGACCATTCAGAAACATTGTTGCCAGTTACCTGACCATTCAGAAACATTGTTGCCAGTTACCTGACCATTCAGAAACATTGTTGCCAGTTACCTGACCATTCAGAAACATTGTTGCCAGTTACCTGACCATTCAAAATCCTAAACAACATACGGTATGCAGCCACGTCGATGCACGCTCATCCTTTGTGACGTAGTCAACCAACCCATCTATAGGTATTAGGGAAAAGGTTGTATGGTCAAGTAGTGCACTATATAGGGAGCAATTTGGAACACAGACACAATAAACACATCCACCCAGCGGTAGGCCAGACACAGTAAACACACCCAGCCAGCCAGTCGTAAGGCCAGACACAGTAAACACACCCAGCCAGCCAGTCGTAAGGCCAGCCACAGTAAACACACCCAGCCAGCCAGTCGTAAGGCCAGCCACAGTAAACACACCCAGCCAGCCAGTCTTAAGGCCAGCCACAGTAAACACACCCAGCCAGCCAGTCGTAAGGCCAGCCACAGTAAACACACCCAGCCAGCCAGTCGTAAGGCCAGACACAGTAAACACACCCAGCCAGCCAGTCTTAAGGCCAGACACAGTAAACACACCCAGCCAGCCAGTCGTAAGGCCAGCCACAGTAAACACACCCAGCCAGCCAGTCGTAAGGCCAGACACAGTAAACACACCCAGCCAGCCAGTCATAAGGCCAGACACAGTAAACACACCCAGCCAGCGGTAGGCCAGCCACAGTAAACACACCCAGCCAGCCAGTCGTAAGGCCAGCCACAGTAAACACACCCAGCCAGCCAGTCGTAAGGCCAGCCACAGTAAACACACCCACCCAGCCAGTCGTAAGGCCAGCCACAGTAAACACACCCAGCCAGCCAGTCGTAAGGCCACACACCCAGCCAGCCAGTCGTAAGGCCAGACACAGTAAAGACACCCACCCAGCCAGTCGTAAGGCCACACACAGTAAACACACCCAGCCAGCCAGTCGTAAGGCCACACACAGTAAACACACCCAGCCAGCCAGTCGTAAGGCCAGCCACAGTAAACACACCCAGCCAGCCAGTCGTAAGGCCACACACAGTAAACACATCCAGCCAGCCAGTCGTAAGGCCACACACAGAGAGATGACCGGAGGATATTGCAACCTTCCGGTTACTAGTCCAAAGCTCTAACCACTAGGCCCCCCCCCCACAAAAAATAAAATAAAATCAGCATTGGCTATATTGTTTTTAAAAAAATCCTAAAAACATGGAGCTTTTTGGTCTTTAATGTTAGGTTTAAAAATCACTTTAACCAACCACACTGCTAACCTTAAGCCTAACGCTAACACAATAAAGACGAGACTGTACAAATAGGCGTGGTTACTGACAACCTTATTAAGAAAACTTTCATTTAAAAAAAAAGCACACAGAAATACTCACGCCAGAGTGACAAACTAGGTTGTTTATTTGACTACTGTACAGGGTTGGCCGTGAGGAGTGGGCGTAGTACCCTGTTTTGTTGTTGTTGTTGTTTGTTGTTTGTTTTAAAAACACATTGTGCGAGAAACAATATTTAAACACAACAGGCACCAAGTATAACGTTAAAGCTGCAATATGTAAAATCGTTTTGACGACCTAACCAAATTCATATAGAAACGTGAGCTATAGATTCTGTTCTATGTCCACTATTTCTATGCTTGCCGTTCTTAAGTTTTGTTTTTGCGTCTTTTACTTTCGTTTTTTTTACACCAGCTTCAAACACATATATGTATTTTTGGGGGTTATTAAAAATATATTACACAGCAGTTTAAAAATGGTACAATTATTCTCTACATTACACATAGCTTGTGGTCACAAACTGAATATAAGTGAACTATTAGATTTGAGTTGTTGTGGCATAATCGCACCTTTAACATAAGAGCAGTGTGCTTTCCCTCTCTGTCTACAGTAGTAATTAGTCTACTCTGTAGTGATATTATTACTAGTTGATCGTCCTATTATTAGTTTAAGGCTTCCGACTGCTTCTCACGGAGCAGTACACATGCTCCTCTCACTTCTCTGTAAAGACTGACACACCCCCTTCTGCACACTGCACACCAAGTCTTTAGACAAACAGAGAAGGGAAAACAACTGTTTCAACTACTACAGCAACAAGAAATCTGTAATTCTAAAAATCCAGCATTTCTTACCTGAGTGAAGCTGATTAGTAGTGCTTTGTTTAAAAACAAGACTCCTTTGTTAAAAACAAGAATTGTTTGGTTAAACTTCTCTCCTCCTCCCCTCAACATAAAGGTGAAGTGAAAGAAGTAGTTCTCCGTCTCTCCAACTCACTCTGGTTGTAATCAGCAGCATGACGTCCCTCCACTCTCACACCCCCTCTGCGTGCTCCTACTCTCTCTCTGTACTCTTCTTTCTCCTACTGTCCCTCATCTCCTACTCTCTCTCTCTCTCTCTCTCTCTGTACTCTTCTTTCTCCTACTGTCCCTCATCTCCTACTCTCTCTTTCTCCTACTGTCCCTCATCTCCTACTCTCTCTTTGTACTCTTCTTTCTCCTACTGTCCCTCATCTCCTACTCTCTCCCTCTCTCTCTGTACTCTTCTTTCTCCTACTGTCCCTCATCTCCTACTCTCTCTCTCTCTCTCTGTACACTTCTTTCTCCTACTGTCCCTCATCTCCTACTCTCTCTCTCTCTCTCTCTCTCTCTCTCTCTCTCTCCTGTACTCTTCTTTCTCCTACTGTCCCTCATCTCCTACTCTCTCTTTCTCCTACTGTCCCTCATCTCCTACTCTCTCTTTCTCCTACTGTCCCTCATCTCCTACTCTCTCCCTCTCTCTCTGTACTCTTCTTTCTCCTACTGTCCCTCATCTCCTACTCTCTCTCTCTGTACTCTTCTTTCTCCTACTGTCCCTCATCTCCTACTCTCTCTTTCTCCTACTGTCCCTCATCTCCCTCATCTCCTACTCTTTTCTCCTACTGTCCCTCATCTCCTACTCTCTCCCTCTCTCTCTGTACTCTTCTTTCTCCTACTGTCCCTCATCTCCTACTCTCTCTTTCTCTGTACCCTCTCTCTTTCTCCTACTGTCCCTCATCTCCTACTGTCCCTCATCTCCTACTCTCTCTCTCTGTACTCTTCTTTCTCCTACTGTCCCTCATATCCTACTCTCTCTTTCTCCTACTGTCCCTCATCTCCTACTCTCTCTTTCTCCTACTGTCCCTCATCTCCTACTCTCTTTCTCCTACTGTCCCTCATCTCCTACTCTCTCTTTCTCCTACTGTCCCTCATCTCCTACTCTCTCTCTCTCTCTCTCTCTGTACTCTTCTTTCTCCTACTGTCCCTCATCTCCTACTCTCTCTTTCTCCTACTGTCCCTCATCTCCTACTCTCTCTTTCTCCTACTGTCCCTCATCTCCTACTACTGTCCCTCATCTCCTCTCTCTCTGTACTCTTCTTTCTCCTACTGTCCCTCATCTCCTACTCTCTCTCTCTGTACTCTTCTTTCTCCTACTGTCCCTCATCTCCTACTCTCTCTCTCTCTCTCTCTCGCTGTACTCTTCTTTCTCCTACTGTCCCTCTCGCTTTCTCCCTCCCTCCATCTCGTTCTGACCATGTGAAGGGATCTTTTCTATAGGTAGGGCCCTTAAGTGTGATTTTCAGAGCAAAAACCCGAAGAAGAAAAACATCTAACAAAACAGAGCGAACTGAATTTGAGAGAAAAAAAATAAAAGACAGAACTATAGTCATTTTATTTTATTTTTTAAAGATTTTTATTGTGCCTGAAATAGGACACAACCCGTCTCGGTTTCACCAACTGCACCACCCTCGACTCCGCCTAAACAAAACCAGTAGCCTATACTGGGTCTCCTTGCTATACAAATCCTAATCTTTGAAGGTAACAACAACAACCGGACCTTTAGGCCAACAGGATAGCCTAAACTTTGATTTTTTTTAAACAAGCCATTATTCACGGACTAGTGAGTGACTACTGAATCTGGGGCAAAGGCAGTAGCACGCCTTTCATCCACAAATAATGAAAATGGAGGAATGGAATTCCTAAACATGACTCAACAGCTTATGAAAGCTCTGTGGCATTTTGATTTAGAATGTGTATGCTTATCACTCAGAATTATTATTAGTTTTTAGTTTTTTTAACACAAAAGTTTAGGTACTAATCTCCGCTGATGTTCCAGTTGCCACACCCCCTCTCCTCCGCTGATGTTCCAGTTGCCACACCCCCTCTCCTCTGCTGATGTTCCAGTTGCCACACCCCCTCTCCTCTGCTGATGTTCCAGTTGCCACACCCCTCTCCTCTGCTGATGTTCCAGTTGCCACACCCCCTCTCTCCTCTGCTGATGTTCCAGTTGCCACACCCCCTCTCCTCTGCTGATGTTCCAGTTGCCACACCCCTCCTCCTCTGCTGATGTTCCAGTTGCCACACCCCTCTCCTCTGCTGATGTTCCAGTTGCCACACCCCTCTCCTCTGCTGATGTTCCAGTTGCCCACACCCCCTCTCCTCTGCTGATGTTCCAGTTGCCACACCCCCTCTCCTCTGCTGATGTTCCAGTTGCCACACCCCACACCCCTCTCCTCTGCTGATGTTCCAGTTGCCACACCCCTCTCCTCTGCTGATGTTCCAGTTGCCACACCCCTCTCCTCTGCTGATGTTCCAGTTGCCACACCCCTGCTGATGTTCCAGTCCTCTGCTGATGTTCCAGTTGCCACACCCCTCTCCTCTGCTGATGTTCCAGTTGCCACACCCCTCTCCTCTGCTGATGTTCCAGTTGCCACACCCCTCTCCTCTGCTGATGTTCCAGTTGCCACACCCCCTCTCCTCTGCTGATGTTCCAGTTGCCACACCCCCTCCTCTGCTCTGCTGATGTTCCAGTTGCCACACCCTCTCTCCTCTGCTGATGTTCCAGTTGCCACACCCCCTCTCTCTGCTGATGTTCCAGTTGCCACACCCCCTCTCCTCTGCTGATGTTCCAGTTGCCACACCCCCTCCTCTGCTGATGTTCCAGTTGCCACACCCCTCTCCTCTGCTGATGTTCCAGTTGCCACACCCTCTCTCCTCTGCTGATGTTCCAGTTGCCACACCCCCTCTCCTCTGCTGATGTTCCAGTTGCCACACCCTCTCTCCTCTGCTGATGTTCCAGTTGCCACACCCCCTCTCCTCTGCTGATGTTCCAGTTGCCACACCCCCTCTCCTCTGCTGATGTTCCAGTTGCCACACCCCCTCTCCTCTACTGTAAGCAGGTTGCTACATGTCAAACCTTTTGACAGCACTGACAATACAGCACAATTTCACAGAGCATTTCCCCCGACAGCCAACATGACAACAACCAATCACTACGAACACAGGTTTTACTCATCTTACCCTAAAATTACCTTACTACACAGTAAACTCCAACTTGTATAATTGGACTGACAGAACAACATCTCACAAATGACCATTAACCTTGCTGGGAACTCACTATTGAACATAGGCAAAGTAAAACAACTCTGCTGAATATATTTTTGCAGTGCTTGCAAACCTTTACAGACTACAAAAAGGAAAGCACAGCCGAGAGCTGCCCAGTGACATGAGCCTAGCAGAAAAATAACACTGAAACTTGCATGAGAGCACCAGCTGTTCCGGAAAACTGTGTGATCACGCTCTCCGCAGCCAATGTGAGTAAGACCTTTAAACAGGTCAACATTCACAAGTCCGCAGGGCCAGACGGATTTCCAGGACGTGTACTCCAAGCATGCGCTGACCAACTGGCAAGTGTCTTCACTGACATTTTCAACCTGTCCCTGTTTGAGTCTATAATACCAAACATGTTTTAAGCAGACTACCAAAGTCCCTATGCCCAAGAACACTAAGGTAACCTGCCTAAATGACTACAGACCCGTAGCACTCACGTCTGTAGCCTTGAAATGCTTTGAAAGGCTGGTCACGGCTCACATCAACATCCTTAAGTTTGCCGATGACACAGCAGTGGGTAGGCCTGATCACCGACGATGACGAGACAGCCTATAGGGAGGTCAGAGACCTGGCCGTGTGGTGCCAGGACAACAACCTCTCCCTCAATGTGATCAAAACAAAGGAGATGATTGTGGACTACAAGAAAAAGAGGACAGAGCACGCCCCATTCTCATTGACGGGGCTGTAATGGAGCAGGTTGAGAGCTTCAAGTTCCTTGGTGTCCACATCACCAACAAACTATCATGGTCCAAATACACCAACACAGTCGTGAAGAGGGCACGACAAAGCCTATTCCCACTCAGGAGACTGAAAAGATTTGACATGGGTCCTCAGATCCTCAAAAGGTTCTACAGCTGCACCATCGAGAGCATCCTGACTGGTTGCATCACTGCCTGGTATGGCAACTGCTCGGCCTTCTGCCCGCAAGGCACTACAGAGGGTAGTGCGTATGGCCCAGTACATCACTGGGGCCAAGCATCCTTCCATCCAGGACCTCTATACCAGGCAGTGTCAGAGGAAGGCCCTAAAATTGTCAGTCTATGACTAGCCACCTTAGTCATAGACTGTTCTCTCTGCTACCGCACGGCAGGCGGCACCAAAGCACCAAGTCTGGGTCCAAGAGGCTTCTAAACAGCTTCTACCCCCAAGCCATAAGACTCCTAAACATCTAATCAAATGGCTTCCCAGACTACTTGCATCCCCCCCCTTTTACACCACTGCTACTCTCTGTTGTTATCATCTATGCATTGTCACTTTAATAACTCTACCTACATGCACATATTATCTCAATTTCTCTAACCGGTGCCCCCGCACATTGACTCTGTACCAGTACCCGCTGTATATAGCCTCCACATTGACTCTGTACCGGTACCCCATGTATATAGCCACCACATTGACTCTGTACCAGTACCCCTGTATATAGCCTCCACATACCGGTACCCCCGCTGTATATAGCCTCCACATACCGGTACCCCCTGTATATAGCCTGTACCACATTGACTTGACTGTACCGTAACCCCTGTATATAGCCTCCACATTGACTCTGTACCGGTACCCCTGTATATAGCCTCCACATTGACTCTGTACCGGTACCCCTGTATATAGCCTCCACATTGACTCTGTACCGTAACCCCTGTATATAGCCTGTATATAGCCTCCACATTGACCGGTACCCCCCTGTATATAGCCTCCACATTGACTCTGTACCGTAATACCCTGTATATAGCCTCCACATTGACTCTGTACCGTAACCCCTGTATATAGCCTCCCATTGACTCTGTATTGACTCTGTACTGGTACCCCCTGTATATAGCCTCCACATACCAGTACCCCTGTATATAGCCTCCACATTGACTCTATACCAGTACTGGTACCCTGTATATAGCCTCCACATTGACTCTGTACCGTAATACCAGTACCTGTATATAGCCTCCACATCCACATTGACTCTGACTACCGTAATACCCTGTATATAGCCTGCACATTGACTCTGTACCGGTACCCCCTGTATATAGTCTCCACATTGACTCTGTACCGGTACCCCCTGTATATAGTCTCCACATTGACTCTGTACCGGTACCCCCTGTATATAGCCTCCACATTGTACCGGTACCCCCTGTATATAGCCTCCACATTGACTCTGTACCGGTACCCCCTGTATATAGCCTCCACATTGACTCTGTACCCCCTGTATAAAGCCCCGCTATTGTTATTTACTGCTGCTCTTGAATTACTTGTTACTCTTATTTAATTTAAACTGCATTGTTGGTTAGAGACTCGTAAGTAATTTCACCCTAAGGTGAAACCTACACCTGTTGTATTCGGCGCGCGTGACTAATAAAATTTGATTTCATAGTTTTGATGTCTTCACTATTCTAAAATGTAGAAAATAGTTTTTTTTAAATAAAAGAAAAACCCCTTGCATGAGTAAGTGTCCAAACTTTTGACTGGTACTGTATATCAAACTAAAAAATAAATAAACTGAACTCATGCATCAATCCCACATTTACCAGGGAACATTTGAAGCAAGTAGTAAGTATTATAGTGTGGACCAAAACAACAGAACATATGAGTCAGAACATATGAGTCATGTTACACTGCATTCCAGACAGGGCCTGATGAAACCTCTAGCCATGGGACACACACACACACATATATACACACACACACACACACACACACACATATATATATATATATACACACACACACACACATATATATACACACACACACACATATAATATATACACACATATAATATATATACACACACACACACATATACACACACACACACACACACACACACACACACACACACACACACACACACACACACACACACACACACACACACACATACACACATATATATACACACATATATATACACACATACATATATACACACACACATATATATACACACACACCTATAACGCAGTAACACATTGACGCAAACTCTCCCATCCTTATCCCGCAAAAAAACAAAACCTCTTGTCAGTGGATAAATGGCCAAATCTATATTTAAAAAAAAAGACCAACTAGCTTTGGATTGTGAAAGTGTTATAAATGCCAGTGAAATTACCTTCCGGGAAACCTAAGCCATCTCCAAAAACAAGGAGCCCAGGGAATAGATTGTCAACATTAGCAGAAAGATTGGGTTACTGCATCTTCATACAAACAAGCATCCTGACCCCAAGAAATCTACACAAGACTTGTTTTGTGTTATTTTCCACAGGGAGTTTTCCGAAAGAATCAATTCAGTGGCTGGTGAATCACCAGAAATAGTCAGAGCGGACTTGGGGGCTTACAATAACGCTCCATTGATAAAATATAAATAAATAAATAATCGGTTGCATAATCCGTCTGAAACAGTAGCAACAACTTTGTTACCACTGTAGACAATGTGACAACAAAAAAAAAATGTATGTATAGATTATTAGCATCACGTGACAGTTGGAAATGTATGTATATATTATTAGCATCACGTGACAGTTGGAAATGTATGTATATATTATTAGCATCACGTGACAGTTGGAAATGTATGTATATATTATTAGCATCACGTGACAGTTGGAAATGTATGTATATATTATTAGCATCACCCCAGTTGGAAATGTATGTATATATTATTAGCATCACGTGACAGTTGGAAATGTATGTGTATATTATTAGCATCACGTGACAGTTGGAAATGTATGTATATATTATTAGCATCACGTGACAGTTGGAAATGTATGTATATATTATTAGCATCACGTGACAGTTGGAAATGTATGTATATATTATTAGCATCACGTGACAGTTGGAAATGTATGTATAGATTATTAGCATCACGTGACAGTTGGAAATGTATGTATATATTATTAGCATCACGTGACAGTTGGAAATGTATGTATATATTATTAGCATCAAACAGTTGGAAATGTATGTATATATTATTAGCATCACGTGACAGTTGGAAATGTATGTATATATTATTAGCATCACGTGACAGTTGGAAATGTATGTATAGATTATTAGCATCACGTGACAGTTGGAAATGTATGTATATATTATTAGCATCACGTGACAGTTGGAAATGTATGTATATATTATTAGCATCACGTGACAGTTGGAAATGTATGCTACACAGAGAATGTGTAATGTTTACTGTTAATTTTTATTGTTTATTTCACTTTATATATTGTCTACCTCACTTGCTTTGGCAATGTTAACACATGTTTCCCATGTCAATAAAGCCCCTTGAATTGAATGGAGACAAAAACACTCGTCTACTTCTCTGCTGTTGTGGGATTTACCCTGGCCTCGAAACTACTTTCTGTCATTAAACTATTCAACGGGTCAGACTAACATTTTCACTTCTTCATTTACAGGAAAACATAACAAGTTGGTTTCACTTCTAAATCTGAAGTAGCCCATGTGTAAATAAGCATGAATCTTTCATCCATATTATTCTGGGATCGGTCCTTCAAGAGCTCAACCAACAGTATTTTTTTTGTCTAGTCACACTCACAGCAGCCCTGTCATCACACATCAACACCCAGGTCAAAGTTCACCATGCACTGATAACAGTCAGAAATTGCAATGTTTTTGAGCAATTATGTAGCTAGTTCAGTCCTGTCCAGCACAAGATATGAGCCGGGAAGGAGGAATGGAATCTTCTCAGAGCCCAAACAAATAAATGTGCTTGACGAAGGGCAGAGCGGTGGGCAGAGCGGTGGGCAGAGGGGTGGGCAGAGCGGTGGGTGGGCAGAGTGGTGGGCAGAGCGGTGGGTGGGCAGAGTGGTGGGCAGAGCGGTGGGCAGAGCGGTGGGCAGAGCGGTGGGCAGAGCGGTGGGTGGGCAGAGCGGTGGGCAGAGTGGTGGGCAGAGCGGTGGGCAGAGCGGGGGTGGGCAGAGCGGTGGGCAGAGTGGTGGGCAGAGCGGTGGGTGGGCAGAGGGGTGGGCAGAGTGGTGGGTGGGCAGAGTGGTGGGTGGGCAGAGGGGTGGGCAGAGCGATGGGCAGAGCGGTGGGCAGAGCGGTGGGTGGGCAGAGCGGTGGGTGGGCAGAGCGGTGGGCAGAGTGGTGGGCAGAGCGGTGGGTGGGCAGAGGGGTGGGCAGAGCGGTGGGTGGGCAGAACGGTGGGCAGAGCGGTGGGCAGAGCGGTGGGTGGGCAGAGCGGTGGGTGGGCAGAGGGGTGGGCAGAGTGGTGGGTGGGCAGAGCGGTGGGTGGGCAGAGCGGTGGGTGGGCAGAGCGGTGGGTGGGCAGAGCGGTGGGCAGAGTGGTGGGCAGAGCGGTGGGTGGGCAGAGGGGTGGGCAGAGGGGTGGGTGGGCAGAGCGGTGGGTGGGCAGAGTGGTGGGTGGGCAGAGCGGTGGGTGGGCAGAGCGGTGGGTGGGCAGAGGGGTGGGCAGAGTGGTGGGCAGAGCGGTGGGCAGAGCGATGGGCAGAGCGGTGGGCAGAGCGGTGGGTGGGCAGAGCGGTGGGCAGAGTGGTGGGCAGAGCGGTGGGTGGGCAGAGGGGTGGGCAGAGCGGTGGGTGGGCAGAACGGTGGGCAGAGCGGTGGGCAGAGCGGTGGGTGGGCAGAGCGGTGGGTGGGCAGAGGGGTGGGCAGAGCGGTGGGTGGGCAGAGCGGTGGGTGGGCAGAGCGGTGGGCAGAGCGGTGGGTGGGCAGAGCGGTGGGTGGGCAGAGTGGTGGGCAGAGTGGTGGGCAGAGCGGTGGGTGGGCAGAGGGGTGGGCAGAGTGGTGGGCAGAGGGGTGGGTGGGCAGAGCGGTGGGTGGGCAGAGCGGTGGGTGGGCAGAGTGGTGGGCAGAGCGGTGGGTGGGCAGAGCGGTGGGTGGGCAGAGCGGTGGGTGGGCAGAGTGGTGGGTGGGCAGAGCGGTGGGTGGGCAGAGCGGTGGGTGGGCAGAGGGGTGGGCAGAATGGTGGGCAGAGCGGTGGGCAGAGCGGTGGGCAGAGCGGTGGGTGGGCAGAGGGGTGGGTGGGCAGAGCGGTGGGTGGGCAGAGCGGTGGGTGGGCAGAGGGGTGGGTGGGCAGAGCGGTGGGTGGGCAGAGCGGTGGGTGGGCAGAGCGGTGGGTGGGCAGAGGGGTGGGCAGAGGGGTGGGCAGAGCGGTGGGCAGAGCGGTGGGTGGGCAGAGCGGTGGGCAGAGCGGTGGGTGGGCAGAGCGGTGGGTGGGCAGAGGGGTGGGCAGAGCGGTGGGTGGGCAGAGCGGTGGGCAGAGCGGTGGGCAGAGCGGTGGGTGGGCAGAGCGGTGGGTGGGCAGAGTGGTGGGTGGGCAGAGCGGTGGGAGGGCAGAGCGGTGGCTAGCTACTATAGAAAATGTGATTTTCGTTCTCTCAAGATTTTAGGCTAGCCAATTTCAAATTAGAGCGATTTCAAGTTTTCATAACAATCGGTAATCAGCATTTTTGGATGCCGATTATGGCCGATTACATTGCACTCCACAAGGAAACTGCGTGGCAGGCTGACTACCTCATACACGAGTGCAGCAAGGAGCCAACGTAAGTTGCTAGCTAGCATTAAACTTATCTTATAAAAAAAAATCTTAACATAATCACTAGTTAACTACACATGGTTGATGATGTTACGGGTTTAACTAGCTTGTCCTGCGTTGCATATAATCAATGCGATGCCTGTTAACTTATCATCGAATCACAGCCTACTTCTCCAAACAGGTGATGATTTAACAAGCAAATTCGCAACAAAAAAAAAGCACTGTCGTTGCACCAATGTACCTAACCATAAACATCAATGCCTTTCTTAAAATCAATACACAAGTATATTAAACCTGTATATATTTGGTTAAAAGAAATTAATGTTAGCAGGCAATATTAACTAGGGAAATTGTGTCACTTCTCTTGCGTTCAGTGCAAGCAGAGTCAGGGTATATGCAGCAGTTTGGGCCGCCTGGCTCGTTGCGAACTGTGTGAAGACCATTTCTTCCTAACAAAGACCGTAATTAATTTTCCAAAATTATGACATACATTGCACAACCTTCAATGTTAACAGCAATATTTTGACTTAGGGATGCCGCCCGTTTAACAAAATACGGAATGGTTCCGTATTTCACTGAAAGAATAAATGTTTTGTTTTCTAAATGATAGTTTCCTGATTTGATCATATTAATGACCTAAGGCTCGTATTTCTGTGTTAATTATAATATAATTAAGTCTATGATTTGATAGAGCAGTTTGACTGAGCGGTGGTAGGCAGCAACAGGCTCGTAAGCATTCATTCAAACTTTACTGCATTTGAAATGCTTGAAGCACAGCGCTGTTTATGACTTCAAGCCTATCAACTCCCGAGATTAGGCTGGCAATACTATAGTGCCTATAAGAACATCCAATAGTCAAGGGTAAATGAAATAAATGGTATAGTGAGAACTAGTCCTATAATAACTACAACCTAAAACCTCTTACCTGGGAATATTGAAGACTCATGTTAAAAGGAACCACCAGCTTTCATATGTTCTCATGTTCTAAGCAAGGAACTTAAACGTTAGCTTTTTTTTTTTTACATGGCACATATTGCACTTTTACTTTCTTCTCCAACACTTTGTTTTTACATTATTTAAACCAAATTGAACATGTTTCATTATTTATGTATTATATTAAGTTAAAATTAAAGTGTTCATTCAGTATTGTTGTAATTGTCATTTTTACAAATATTATACTTATTATTTAAATTTTACCCCCTTTTCTCACCAATTTCGTGGTATCCAATTGTTATTAACTACTATCTTGTCTCATCGCTACAACTCCCGTACGGGCTCGGGAGAGACGAAGGTCGAGAGCCATGCGTCCTCCGAAACAACCCAACCAAGCCACACTGCTTCTTAACACAGTGCGCATCCAACCCGGAAGCCAGCCGCACCAATGTGTCGGAGGAAACAACATGCACCTGGCAACCTGGTTAGCGGGAACTGCGCCCGGCCCACTACAGGAGTCACTAGTGCGCGATGAGACAAGGATATCCCTACCGGCCAAACCCTCCCTAACCCGGACAATTGTGCGTCGCCCCACGGACCTCCCAGTCGGCTACGACAGAGCCTGGACGCGAACCCAGAGTCTATGGTGGCACAGCTAGCACTGCGATGCAGTACCCTAGACCACTGCGCCACCCGGGAGGCAAATATTATATAATTTACTTTTTATTTTATTTTATTCTATTTAAAATATATATTTATTTTTAAAAATATCTTAAATAACATTTTTAAATTTAGCCAATTAATCATCATTTTTTTTAGTCCTACAATAATCAGTATCGATGTTGAAAAATCATAAAAATCAGTTGACCTCTATTTAAAATAGCTTCAAAACATGTCTATGAGCTATTCAAAGAGGAGTGTGACCTGTAACAGGATCAGAGCCATCAATAAAGCATAACACAGCAGGTATGTTGTATACCACACGAGGGAAAGAGGCCCGGGGCTACACATGGAGGGGTGGAGAAGTGGGCACGACTCGCACGTATGACACCAGGTAACTGCCAAAATAAAGGAAACGCCAACATAAAGTAGTCTTCATAGGGAGTTGAGCAACCACGAGTCAGAACACGCCCCTTGAAATAGATTCAACAACTGTCTGGAACTCTATCGGAGGGCTGTGGAAACCATTCTCCCATCATTTGTTGTCTTGTTGACAGTGGTGTGGAAAATGCTGTCTCAGGCGCTGCTCCAGAATCTCCCATAAGTGTTCAATTGGGTTGAGCTCTGGCTTACATCGCTCTCATGCTCACCAAACAATTCAGGAACCACTTGTGCCCTGTGGATGGGGACATTGGGGGGGGCATAGCCATGGTAGCCAAAACAATGCCCTACCCAGCATTTTTTTTTATACATGACCCTAAGCATGATGGGATGTTAATTGCCTAATTAACTCAGGAACCACACCTGTGTAGAAGGCCTTGTTTTCAATATTCTTTGTATCCCCTCATTTACTGGAAGTGTTTCCTTTATTTTGGAAGTTACCGAAGGTGCGTTCATTACAGAAACCCTTTACCATTTAAGAACCAGAATGGAAGTAGAGCAAAACCAACATTTCTATTGGACTGCTGGCAGAAGAAATATGCCCAGAGAAGCAGGAGATTGAACTTCACACAACTTTATAGACTTGTCCCCGTTAGTTAACGGGGACAATCATAGCACTGAGACGGCACTTGTGAAGGTGGTAAATGACATTTTGATGGCATCGGACCGAGGCTCTGCATCTGTCCTCGTGCTCCTAGACCTTAGTGCTGCTTTTGATACCATCGATCACCACATTCTTTTGGAGAGATTGGAAACCCAAATTGGTCTACACGGACATGTTCTGGCCTGGTTTAGGTCTTATCTGTCGGAAAGATATCAGTTTGTCTCTGTGAATGGTTTGTCCTCTGACAAATCAACTGTACATTTCGGTGTTCCTCAAGGTTCTGTTTTAGGACCACTATTGTTTTCACTATATATTTTACCTCTTGGGGATGTTATTCGAAAACATAATGTAAACTTTCACTGCTATGCGGATGACACACAGCTGTACATTTCAATGAAACATGGTGAAGCACCAAAATTGCCCTCGCTAGAAGCATGTGTTTCAGACATAAGGAAGTGGATGGCTGCAAACTTTCTACTATTAAACTCGGACAAAACAGAGATGCTTGTTCTAGGTCCCAAGAAACAAAGAGATCTTCTGTTGAATCTGACAATTAATCTTAATGGTTGTACAGTCGTCTCAAATAAAACTGTGAAGGACCTCGGCGTTACTCTGGACCCTGATCTCTCTTTGAAGAACATATCAAGACCATTTCGAGGACAGCTTTTTTCCATCTACGTAACATTGCAAAAATCAGAAACTTTCTGTCCAAAAATGATGCAGAAAAATTAATCCATGCTTTTGTCACTTCTAGGTTAGACTACTGCAATGCTCTATTTTCCGGCTACCCGGATAAAGCACTAAATAAACTTCAGTTAGTGCTAAATACGGCTGCTAGAATCCTGACTAGAACCAAAAAATTTGATCATATTACTCCAGTGCTAGCCTCTCTACACTGGCTTCCTGTCAAAGCAAGGGCTGATTTCAAGGTTTTACTGCTAACCTACAAAGCATTACATGGGCTTGCTCCTACCTACCTCTCTGATTTGGTCCTGCCGTACATACCTATACGTACGCTACGGTCACAAGACGCAGGCCTCCTAATTGTCCCTAGAATTTCTAAGCAAACAGCTGGAGGCAGGGCTTTCTCCTATAGAGCTCCATTTTTATGGAACGGTCTGCCTACCCATGTCAGAGACGCAAACTCGGTCTCAACCTTTAAGTCTTTACTGAAGACTCATCTCTTCAGTGGGTCATATGATTGAGTGTAGTCTGGCCCAGGAGTGGGAAGGTGAACGGAAAGGCTCTGGAGCAACGAACCGCCCTTGCTGTCTCTGCCTGGCCGGTTCCCCGTTTTCCACTGGGATTCTCTGCCTCTAACCCTGTTACGGGGCTGAGTCACTGGCTTGCTGGGGCTCTCTCGTGCCGTCCCTGGGGGGATGCGTCACCTGGGTGGGTTGATTCACTGTTGTGGTCGGCCTGTCTGGGTTCCCCCCCACCCCTTGGGTTGTACCGTGTCGGAGATCTTTGTGGGCTATACTCGGCCTTGTCTCAGGATGGTAAGTTGGTGGTTGAAGATTTCCCTCTAGTGGTGTGGGGGCTGTGCTTTGGCAAAGTGGGTGGGGTTATATCCTTCCTGTTTGGCCCTGTCCGGGGTGTCCTCGGATGGGGCCACAGTGTCTCCTGACCCCTCCTGTCTCAGCCTCCAGTATTTATGCTGCAGTAGTTTATGTGTCGGGGGCTAGGGTCAGTTTGTTTATCTGGAGTACTTCTCCTGTCCTATTCGGTGTCCTGTGTAAATCTAAGTGTGCGTTCTCTAATTCTCTCCTTCTCTCTTTCTTTCTCTCTCTCGGAGGACCTGAGCCCTAGAACCATGCCCCAGGACTACCTGACATGATGACTCCTTGCTGTCCCCAGTCCACCTGGCCATGCTGCTGCTCCAGTTTCAACTGGCCTGGGCCCTAGGACCATGTCCCAGGACTACCTGACATGAGGACTCCTTGCTGTCCCCAGTCCACCTGGCCATGCTCCTGCTCCAGTTTCAACTGTTCTGCCTTACTATTATTCAACCATGCTGGTCATTTATGAACATTTGAACATCTTGGCCACGTTCTGTTATAATCTCCACCTGGCACAGCCAGAAGAGGACTGGCCACCCCACATATGCTCTCTCTAATTCTCTCTTTCTTTCTCTCTCTCGGAGGACCTGAGCCCTAGGACCGTGCCCCAGGACTACCTGACATGATGGCTCCTTGCTGTCCCCAGTCCATCTGACTGTGCTGCTGCTCCAGTTTCAACTGTTCTGCCTTATTATTATTTGACCATGCTGGTCATTTATGAACATTTGAACATCTTGGTCATGTTCTGTTATAATCTCTACCCGGCACAGCCAGAAGAGGACTGGCCACCCCACATAGCCCGGTTCCTCTCTAGGTTTCTTCCTAGGTTTTGGCCTTTCTAGGGAGTTTTTCCTAGCCACCGTGCTTTTACACCTGCATTGTTTGCTGTTTGGGGTTTTAGGCTGGGTTTCTGTACAGCACTTTGAGATATCAGCTGATGTACGAAGGGCTATATAAATAAATTTGATTTGATTTGATTTGAGTTAACAACAAGACAGAAGGCATTTTCCCCACCACTGTCAACAAGACAACAAATTATGGAAGAATGGTGTCACAGCCCTCCAATAGAGTTCCAGACAGTGGTTAGAGCGTTGGACTTGTAACCGAAAGGTTGCTAGATCGAATCCCCGAGCTGACAAGGTAAAAATCTGTCATTCTGCCCCCTGAACAAGGCAGTTAACCTACTGTTCTTAGGCCGTCATTAAAAATAAGAATTTGTTCTTAACTGACTTGCATAGTTAAATAAAAGGTTTTTTTTTTAAAGACAACATTGGCTGAACGATAGAACAGTTATTTTCCATGTTCAAATGTTACAGGGTGTATTTTCTCAATTGGTTTTGATGGTAGGCCGCTCTGGTAGGCTTTACCTTTTGATCAAATAGCCACAGTAACCTACTGCACTAACTTAAAGCGGGTACAGCCTCTGTACCGCGATAAACGCACACCGGAAGTTGCACAGAATTTTCACAACGTTCAAGTTTGCCATCAGCAGACCGGAAATTTGCTCAGTGGCGAAAAACATTTAAGTGACCATTGGGTAAGTCCCTCCCGTTTTGTAAGCGAAGACATTTATGGTTTATCCTATGTGTAACTGTGTTGTTTTTAATCGCACTGCTTTGCTTTATCATGGCCAGGTCGCAATTGTAAATGAGAACTTGTTCTCAACTGGCCTACCTGGTGAAATAATCGTTTACATTTTTTTTCTTTAAAAGGTGCACTCAAATTCCCAAAATAACTGATTAATTTACGAAGGTGCAACACCCGTTGAATATGACCACCGTCAGCAAAATATTATAATATTTGCCAGCAGCACAGTCAGTCACTAACGCTCTTGACAACATTAAAACAGCCTAACCTTCTCTGCTAGGGTCAGAGACAGGTGTTCTCTCATTCGTGTCTGACCCAAATAATTATCTAAACTTTTTCGCTAAACAGTAGAACGCAGATAATTCAGTCGATTTTCCCATTGGTCCTAGACGATGGCAACATCTATATGAACGCAGCGGCCACTTATTTAAAGCTGTTAAAAGCAGTTTATCATAGCGCACTGCGGCGCGTGTTCTGCGCATGTGACAAATCAAATTTGATTTGATTTATTATGGGCAACAATTTTAGTACTCATCACTGCATGCTCTACCAGAAAGTTGGGTTGGCCCTCTTTCACGTAGGTTGATACATCGCTGATCTCATTTATAAAATAAAAGGTGTTAAAAAACATTTTTAAAAGTAGCTTGCAAGTAGCTTGCAAGTTAGGCAACTTAAGCCAGTTAACTTGGGTGCTTAGAAACAGACAAAACGCTCGGATCAACCCTCGTCCTCCGTCAAAGCATCCAGGATGCGCTCTGAACGACCCGAGGGCGAAATGGTCTGAATTTTTTAAAAAGACAACATTTAACAACTCTGTGGATTAACGAGCGACCCAGAGAGCGCACTCATGACACACTGGAGATAATTTACGAACACACCCTTTGATAGGATCAGAGTAGCTTGGTACTACAAAGCATATAAAAAAACACGCCAAAACAGTACCGTTTGACAGATAAAATACCTAGTTCACTAATGTATGTAGAGAACCAAACAGGTGCAACAAGACGGAAATGTTATAAACTAGAAGCAGGCTTTCCTTAGCCCAGGTTCAACGAGCTTAACGTTAGTGAGTGGTGATGCCCCATCAAACACACCGGCTACTAGGAGGGGGAGGCGGTTCGAGGTCTACTGGACTGGTCTGGCTAAGCACACTGGCAAATGTCAAAATATTGGTCATGAACAGCATATCTCTCAGTAGCCGTGCAACATAATTACACACCATTTTTTTTCTTTTTCAAATTGACATGTTGGTTTATTTTTAAAAATACAATCGGGATAGCTACTCACTCAGAAAGAATCAGCTGATACAACGGTGACTCAGTAGACTACACGACTTCCGCATTCACGAGCGATGACCTATGCTTCGACCAATCAGAAAAAGTCAAGCATGCATTTAAACCAATGGTGAGAGAGAATCCATACCAATAACTGCGGAATAGCCAATGAAAGTTTGTGACAGGTAAAAGCGCGGTTGTGTAGCCGCGTCAATGGCGTGCACACACCCACACCAAAGCCAATCAAGACAGATCGGTGCCTCTAGAATGGGTGGATTCGATTAGGATATGGTCCGTGATATGAACGGGCAAAAGCGGTGGTGAGGGAGGAGTGCCTGTCTAAAATGGAACCGTGATCTACGCCACTTAATCACGAGTCAACATGGTGCATCGCCCAGAAACATACATCTATTTTCCATAAAATATGTTATAATTTTCTAACTAATTTTACATTGGAAAAGCAGATTTAGCAATAATTGTTGCATGTGAAAATACACAATCGTACTCATTACTCCGCGTGCTTAATTACATCACTTTTGTTTTGAGCAGACTTCACCGTGGGCATTGAACGGGGCACCTGGCTCACGCCCAGGATTACAGCCAGATTCCCAAGACGAATGCGTTCAACTTTCACCTGGCACAAAACAAGTTTTACCCGGGAATAGGGAGCAGATTAATCGAATTCCCTCAATGTTGCTGGCAATCGCGCGGCATCAGAGGCGGCAGTGCCTGTGGGCGGTATTCTAGTGAAATGAGGGACCAATAGAAAATCACAGCGCGGCACAAACTGATCACATGCTCTGGCGCGTCATCGGGAGCTGTGTTAAAGCGGTCGTGACTCAATTTGAAATCTATTGCGTCTGAAACGTTCGTGCTCTTAACTGAGCTGGGTATTGCAATCTCCAGGTGCGTAATGAGCCCTACAAATATACGGGAGCACAAAGCACAGGTTAAAGAATTTTCCTGAAACAGCTTTTTCCCCCTGCAATCTAGAGCCATAATCATTGTGCTTAATTCTATACATATCTAAGCATACATGTTGAGCTGTCTTTATCCTCTAGACTGTTTTTTTAAAGAAACTAAATATACTTCACTGCATCTCTGCTAAAAATCTGCCTAGAATATTGAAAGGAATGATTGTTATTCAGTACATTTAGTTATTGCTTGCTTTTCTCAAATCTACCAACCTTGCCAGCAGGCATGCCAGCTAACATAGTTAGACAAGCTAGCTATTCTACCTTGATTGATAGCCTGAAATGGCTTCTGGGTAGGTCGTTTTGATTTTGGAAGATAGGTATCCAATCTAGGCTAGCTAAAGCCAACTTTATAACATTTCTATGTGGCTCTGTTACAGAGAAACAGTATCATTATTATTTTCAAAGGGACATCTGAGGGGGCACGTACCACTGTGTCCCCATATGGGCATGACACCAGGGGCTTGGAATGTTACTGAGTAAGGGAAAGGCAATCAATCGCATGGCTGTGGTCACTGATAAGGGTGGAGAGCTGTTCATTCGGCTCTCCTATCTAAAGAGCCCTTTTTTAGATTTTCTCATTTAATTTATTGTTGTTAGGTTCTAAACAAACGAGTTAAAAACTACCGGACAACTAGGAAAAGTTCAAACCAAGTTCAGTCACCCAATGGGTCAGACAGTGAAACAGACAATGACATGTTCGCATCAGCACAAGTATATACCCCCTCCCCCCTTATGTGAAGTCTCCTCCTTTTCTCTAAACATGACATCTTTGTTGCTAGGCAGGAAGTTAAGTGATGTGGGAAATAGACTGTTCCTTCTCCCTTAATGTGACCTGACCTCGGTACCCATTCCTCACTACTCCACCCTTATCAGTGACCTGACCTCGACCCCCATTCCTCACTACTCCACCCTTATCAGTGACCTGACCTCGGTACCCATTCCTCACTACTCCACCCTTATCAGTGACCTGACCTCGGTACCCATTGCTCACTACTCCACCCTTATCAGTGACCTGACCTCGGTACCCATTCCTCACTACTCCACCCTTATCAGTGACCTGACCTCCATTGCTCACTACTCCACCCTCAGTGACCTGACCTCGGTACCCATTCCTCACTACTCCACCCTTATCAGTGACCTGACCTCGGTACTTCCTCACTACTCCACAGCCCTTATCAATGACCTGACCTGACCTCGACCCCATTCCTCACTACTCCACCCTTATCAGTGACCTGACCTCGGTACCCATTCCTCACTACTCCACCCTTATCAGTGACCTGACCTCAACCCCCATTCCTCACTACTCCACCCTTATCAGTGACCTGACCTCGGTACCCATTCCTCACTACTCCACCCTTATCAGTGACCTGACCTCGGTACCCATTCCTCACTACTCCACAGCCCTTATCAGTGACCTGACCTCGGTACCCATTCCTCACTAATCCACAGCCCTTATCAGTGACCTGACCTCGGTACCCATTCCTCACTAATCCACAGCCCTTATCAATGACCTGACCTGACCTCTGTACCGTTCCTCACTAATCCACAGCCCTTATCAATGACCTGACCTCGGTACCCATTCCTCACTACTCCACAGCCCTTATCAATGACCTGACCTGACCTCGACCCCCATTCCTCACTACTCCACCCTTATCAGTGACCTGACCTCGGTACCCATTCCTCACTACTCCACCCTTATCAGTGACCTGACCTCAACCCCCATTCCTCACTACTCCACCCTTATCAGTGACCTGACCTCGGTACCCATTCCTCACTACTCCACCCTTATCAGTGACCTGACCTCGGTACCCATTCCTCACTACTCCACAGCCCTTATCAGTGACCTGACCTCGGTACCCATTCCTCACTAATCCACAGCCCTTATCAGTGACCTGACCTCGGTACCCATTCCTCACTAATCCACAGCCCTTATCAATGACCTGACCTGACCTCTGTACCGTTCCTCACTAATCCACAGCCCTTATCAATGACCTGACCTCGGTACCCATTCCTCACTAATCCACAGCCCTTATCAATGACCTGACCTCGGTACCCATTCCTCACTAATCCACAGCCCTTATCAATGACCTGACCTCGGTACCCATTCCTCACTACTCCACCCTTATCAGTGACCTGACCTCGGTACCCATTCCTCACTACTCCACAGCCCTTATCAATGACCTGACCTGACCTCGACCCCCATTCCTCACTACTCCACCCTTATCAGTGACCTGACCTCGGTACCCATTCCTCACTACTCCACCCTTATCAGTGACCTGACCTCGGTACCCATTCCTCACTACTCCACCCTTATCAGTGACCTGACCTCGGTACCCATTCCTCACTACTCCACCCTTATCAGTGACCTGACCTCGACCCCCATTCCTCACTACTCCACCCTTATCAGTGACCTGACCTCGGTACCCATTCCTCACTACTCCACCCTTATCAGTGACCTGACCTCGGTACCCATTCCTCACTACTCCACCCTTATCAGTGACCTGACCTCGGTACCCATTCCTCACTACTCCACAGCCCTTATCAATGACCTGACCTGACCTCGACCCCCATTCCTCACTACTCCACCCTTATCAGTGACCTGACCTCGGTACCCATTCCTCACTACTCCACCCTTATCAGTGACCTGACCTCAACCCCCATTCCTCACTACTCCACCCTTATCAGTGACCTGACCTCGGTACCCATTCCTCACTACTCCACCCTTATCAGTGACCTGACCTCGGTACCCATTCCTCACTACTCCACCCTTATCAGTGACCTGACCTCGGTACCCATTCCTCACTACTCCACCCTTATCAGTGACCTGACCTCGGTACCCATTCCTCACTACTCCACAGCCCTTATCAATGACCTGACCTGACCTCGACCCCCATTCCTCACTACTCCACCCTTATCAGTGACCTGACCTCGGTACCCATTCCTCACTACTCCACCCTTATCAGTGACCTGACCTCAACCCCCATTCCTCACTACTCCACCCTTATCAGTGACCTGACCTCGGTACCCATTCCTCACTACTCCACCCTTATCAGTGACCTGACCTCGACCCCCATTCCTCACTACTCCACCCTTATCAGTGACCTGACCTCGACCCCCATTCCTCACTACTCCACCCTTATCAGTGACCTGATCTCGGTACCCATTCCTCACTAATCCACAGCCCTTATCAGTGACCTGACCTCGACCCCCATTCCTCACTAATCCACAGCCCTTATCAGTGACCTGACCTCGGTACCCATTCCTCACTAATCCACAGCCCTTATCAGTGACCTGACCTCGGTACCCATTCCTCACTAATCCACAGCCCTTATCAATGACCTGACCTGACCTCGGTACCCATTCCTCACTAATCCACAGCCCTTATCAATGACCTGACCTCGGTACCCATTCCTCACTAATCCACAGCCCTTATCAATGACCTGACCTTGGTACCCATTCCTCACTAATCCACAGCCCATATCAATGACCTGACCTCGGTACCCATTCCTCACTACTCCACAGCCCTTATCAATGACCTGACCTCGGTACCCATTCCTCTCTACTCCACAGCCCTTATCAATGACCTGACCTCGCTACCCATTCCTCACTAATCCACAGCCCTTATCAATGACCTGACCTCGGTACCCATTCCTCACTAATCCACAGCCCTTATCAATGACCTGACCTGACCTCGGTACCCATTCCTCACTAATCCACAGCCCTTATCAATGACCTGACCTCGCTACCCATTCCCCACTAATCCACAGCCCTTATCAATGACCTGACCTCGGTACCCATTCCTCACTACTCCACAGCCCTTATCAATGACCTGACCTCGGTACCCATTCCTCACTACTCCACAGCCCTTATCAATGACCTGACCTCGGTACCCATTCCTCTCTACTCCACAGCCCTTATCAATGACCTGACCTCGGTACCCATTCCCCACTAATCCACAGCCCTTATCAATGACCTGACCTGACCTCGGT
This sequence comes from Oncorhynchus gorbuscha, assembly GCF_021184085.1. NCBI lineage: Eukaryota > Metazoa > Chordata > Actinopteri > Salmoniformes > Salmonidae > Oncorhynchus > Oncorhynchus gorbuscha. Next base: position 105,431,650 of record NC_060174.1, on the reverse strand, counting down.
ACCCATTCCTCACTAATCCACAGCCCTTATCAATGACCTGACCTGACCTCGGTACCCATTCCCCACTAATCCACAGCCCTTATCAGTGACCTGACCTCGACCCCCATTCCTCACTAATCCACAGCCCTTATCAATGACCTGACCTCTGTACCCATTCCTCACTAATCCACAGCCCTTATCAATGACCTGACCTGACCTCGGTACCCATTCCTCACTACTCCACAGCCCTTATCAATGACCGCAACCCTGTGGTTGCCTTCTCCCTTACTCAGTAACATTCCAAGTCCCTGGGCTCATATCCAACCTTAATTTACTCCACAATATTCTTTCCTCCTACAGATAGACATTAACTTCTGGTGTAGCAAATATTTCAAATTACAGCCCAACAACTGAAACCAGACTGTGAACCTTCTCCTTTCCATAAGATACCTGATGTCTAACAATAACATGTTCTGACAGAATGTAAACATTCTGCATTCCCCTCTCTCCCTCAGTGACTTGATAAAAGGGATATTTACATTTTATAAGTCAGAACCCATCATTGTCGAGTTCAAGGTCAGGTAGTCTAGTGGTTAGAGCGTTGGATCAGTAACCGAAAGGTTGTTGAATCAAATCTCAGAGCTGACAAGGTAAAGATCTGTTATTCTGCCCTGAATGAGGCAGTTAACCCACTGTTCCTAGACCAGTTAACCCACTGTTCCTAGACCAGTTAACCCACTGTTCCTAGACCAGTTAACCCACTGTTCCTAGACCAGTTAACCCACTGTTCCTAGACCAGTTAACCCACTGTTCCTAGACCAGTTAACCCACTGTTCCTAGACCAGTTAACCCACTGTTCCTAGACCAGTTAACCCACTGTTCCTAGACCAGTTAACCCACTGTTCCTAGACCAGTTAACCCACTGTTCCTAGACCAGTTAACCCACTGTTCCTAGACCAGTTAACCCACTGTTCCTAGACCAGTTAACCCACTGTTCCTAGACCAGTTAACCCACTGTTCCTAGACCAGTTAACCCACTGTTCCTAGACCAGTTAACCCACTGTTCCTAGACCAGTTAACCCACTGTTCCTAGACCAGTTAACCCACTGTTCCTAGACCAGTTAACCCACTGTTCCTAGACCAGTTAACCCACTGTTCCTAGACCAGTTAACCCACTGTTCCTAGACCAGTTAACCCACTGTTCCTAGACCAGTTAACCCACTGTTCCTAGACCAGTTAACCCACTGTTCCTAGACCAGTTAACCCACTGTTCCTAGACCAGTTAACCCCACTGTTCCTAGACCAGTTAACCCACTGTTCCTAGACCAGTTAACCCACTGTTCCTAGACCAGTTAACCCACCAGACCAGTTAACCCACTGTTCCTAGACCAGTTAACCCACTGTTCCTAGACCAGTTAACCCACTGTTCCTAGACCAGTTAACCCACTGTTCCTAGACCAGTTAACCCACTGTTCCTAGACCAGTTAACCCACTGTTCCTAGACCAGTTAACCCACTGTTCCTAGACCAGTTAACCCACTGTTCCTAGACCAGTTAACCCACTGTTCCTAGACCAGTTAACCCACTGTTCCTAGACCAGTTAACCCACTGTTCCTAGACCAGTTAACCCACTGTTCCTAGACCAGTTAACCCACTGTTCCTAGACCAGTTAACCCACTGTTCCTAGACCAGTTAACCCACTGTTCCTAGACCAGTTAACCCCACTGTTCCTAGACCAGTTAACCCCACTGTTCCTAGACCAGTTAACCCCACTGTTCCTAGACCAGTTAACCCCACTGTTCCTAGACCAGTTAACCCCACTGTTCCACTGTTCCTAGACCAGTTAACCCACTGTTCCTAGACCAGTTAACCCACTGTTCCTAGACCAGTTAACCCACTGTTCCTAGACCAGTTAACCCACTGTTCCTAGACCAGTTAACCCACTGTTCCTAGACCAGTTAACCCACTGTTCCTAGACCAGTTAACCCACTGTTCCTAGACCAGTTAACCCCACTGTTCCTAGACCAGTTAACCCCACTGTTCCTAGACCAGTTAACCCCACTGTTCCTAGACCAGTTAACCCCACTGTTCCTAGACCAGTTAACCCACTGTTCCTAGACCAGTTAACCCACTGTTCCCACTGTTCCTAGACCAGTTAACCCACTGTTCCTAGACCAGTTAACCCACTGTTCCTAGACCAGTTAACCCACTGTTCCTAGACCAGTTAACCCACTGTTCCTAGACCCAACCCACTGTTCCTAGACCAGTTAACCCACTGTTCCTAGACCAGTTAACCCACTGTTCCTAGACCAGTTAACCCACTGTTCCTAGACCAGTTAACCCCACTGTTCCTAGACCAGTTAACCCCACTGTTCCTAGACCAGTTAACCCCACTGTTCCTAGACCAGGTAACCCCACTGTTCCTAGACCAGGTAACCCCACTGTTCCTAGACCAGTTAACCCACTGTTCCTAGACCAGTTAACCCACTGTTCCTAGACCAGTTAACCCACTGTTCCTAGACCAGTTAACCCACTGTTCCTAGACCAGTTAACCCACTGTTCCTAGACCAGTTAACCCACTGTTCCTAGACCAGTTAACTCACTGTTCCTAGACCAGTTAACCCACTGTTCCTAGACCAGTTAACCCACTGTTCCTAGACCAGTTAACCCACTGTTCCTAGACCAGTTAACCCACTGTTCCTAGACCAGTTAACCCACTGTTCCCTGGTAGGCCGTCATTGTAAATAAGAGTTTATTCTGAACTGACTTGCCTAGTTAAATAAAAAATATGAGATAACAAAAGAGGAACATCAGAGAGAGAGACTGAAACTACAACAAATCAATCATTAAAGACCCAATGCAGTCAAAAAGGAGATTTTCTGAGGTTATGTATATACACACTGAACAAAAATATAAACGCAACATGTAAAGTTTTGGTCCCATGAGCTGAAATGAAAGATCCCAGACATTTTCCAAGTGCACAAAAAGCTTGCTTCTCTCAAATGTTATGCACAGATTTGTTTACATCTCTGTTAGTGAGCATTTCTCCTTCACCAAGATAATCCATCCACCTGACAGGTTTGGCATATCAAGAAGCTGATTAAACAGTATGATCATTACACAGATGCACCTTGGGCTTTTACATTTTTATTTATTTCACCTTCATTGAACCAGGTAAGCAGGTTGAGAACAAGTTCTAATTTACAACTGCGACCTGGCTAAGATAAAGCAAAGCAGTGTGACACAGACAACAACACAAAGTTACATATGGAATAAACAAACATACAGTCAATAATACAATAGAAAAAGTCTATATACAGTGTTTGCAGATGAGGTAAGATAAGGGAGGTAAGGCAATAAATAGGCCATAGTGGTGAAATAATTAAAATACAGCAATTAAACACTGTAATGGTAGATGTGCAGAAGATGAATGTGCAAGTAGAGATACTGGGGTGCAAAAGTGCAAAATAAATCCAATAAATAACAGTATGGGGATGAGGTAGTTGGATGGGCTATTTACTGATGGGCTATGTACAGGTGCAGTGATCTGTGGCCTGCTCTGACAGCTGGTGATTAAAGTTAGTGAGGGAGATATGAGTCTCTAGCATCAGTGATTTTTGCAGTTCGTACCAGTCATTGGCAGCAGAGAACTGGAAGGAAAGGCGGCCAAAGCAGGAATTGGCTTTGGGGGTGACCAGAGAAATATACCTGCTGGAGCGCTGGGTGATGCTATGGTGACCAGTGAGCTGAGATAAGGCGGGGCTTTACCTAGCAAAGACTCATAGATGACCTGGAGCCAGTGGGTATGGCGACGAATATGAAGCTAGGGCCAGCCAACTTGGGTGACAAAACAGATGGCGCTGTGATAGACTGCACCCAATTTGCTGAGTAGAGTGTTGGAGGCGCTGGGGACAACAAAATGTGCCGTTTTGTCACACAACACAATGCCACAGATGTCTCAAGTGTTGAGGGAGTGTGCAATTAGAATGCTGACTGCAGGAATGTCCACCAGAGCTTTTGACAGAGAATATCATGTTAATTTCTCTACCGTAAGCTGCTGCCTCCAACATTGTTTTAGAGAATTTGGCAGTACGTCCAACCGGCCTCACAACCACAGACCACGTGTATGGCGGTTTGCTGACTTCAACATTGTGAACAGAGTGTCCCGTGGTGGCGGTGGGGTTATGGTATGAGTCGGCATAAGCCACGGATAACGAACACAATTGCATTTTACCGATGACAATTTGAATGCACAGAGAAACCGTGACAAGATCCTAAGTCCATTGTCGTTCCATTAATCTGTCTCCATCACCTCACGTTTCAGCAGGATAATGCCCAGCCGCATGTCGCAAGGATCTGGACACAATTCCTGGAAGCTGAAAATGTGTTCTTCCACGGTCTGCATACTCACCAGACATGTCCCCCATTGAGCATGTTTGGGATGCTCTGGAACGACATGTACGACAGCGTGTTCCAGTTCCTGCTAATATCCAGCAAATTCGCACAGCCATTGAAGAGGAGTGGGACCACATTCCACAGGCCAACAATCAACAGCCTGATCAACTCTATGCGAAGGAGACGTGTCACACTGCATGAGACAAAATGGTGGTGTCAGCAGATATGGAGATACCTAGTCAATTGTTCAACTGAAATGTATCAGGGAGGCTGGCCCTATCCACATCCACGGCATCAGCACCCAGGGAGCAGTGGGTTAACTGCCTTGCTCAGGGGAACAGTGGGTTAACTGCCTTGCTCAGGGGAACAGTGGGTTAACTGCCTTGCTCAGGGGAACAGTGGGTTAACTGCCTTGCTCAGGGGAACAGTGGGTTAAGGGGGAACAGTGGGTTTAACTGGAACAGTGGGTTAACTGCCTTGTTCAGGGGAACAGTGGGTTAACTGCCTTGTTCAGGGAACAGTGGGTTAACTGCCTTGTTCAGGGGAACAGTGGGTTAACTGCCTTGTTCAGGGAACAGTGGGTTAACAGGGGAACAGTGGGTTAACTGCCTTGCTCAGGGGAACAGTGGGTTAACTGCCTTGCTCAGGGGAACAGTGGGTTAACTGCCTTGCTCAGGGGAACAGTGGGTTAGGGGAACAGTGGGTTAACTGCCTTGCTCAGGGGAACAGTGGGTTAACTGCCTTGCTCAGGGAACAGCGGGTTAACTGCCTTGCTCAGGGAACAGTGGGTTAACTGCTTGCTCAGGGGAACAGTGGGTTAACTGCCTTGCTCAGGGGAACAGTGGGTTAACTGCCTTGCTCAGGGGAACAGTGGGTTAACTGCCTTGCTCAGGGGAACAGTGGGTTAACTGCTTTGCTCAGGGGAACAGTGGGTTAACTGCCTTGCTCAGGGGAACAGTGGGTTAACTACCTTGCTCAGGGGAACAGTGGGTTAACTGCCTTGCTCAGGGGCAGAATGACAGATTTTTACTTTGTCAGCTCGGGGATTCTATCCAGCAACCTTTCGGTTACTGGCCCAAAACCCCACCCATCAGGCTAGATGCTGACTGTTTCTCTTACCATGAGGCTAGATGCTGACTGGTTCTCTTACCATCAGGCTAGATGCTGACTGGTTCTCTTACCATCAGGCTAGATGCTGACTGGTTCTCTTACCATCAGGCTAGATGCTGATTGGTTCTCTTACCATCAGGCTAGATGCTGACTGGTTCTCTTACCACAAGGCTAGATGCTGACTGGTTATCTTATCATCAGGCTAGATGCTGATTGGTTCTCTTACCATCAGGCTAGATGCTGACTGGTTCTCTTACCATCAGGCTAGATGCTGACTGGTTCTCTTACCATCAGGCTAGATGCTGATTGGTTCTGCTAGATGCTGACTGGTTATCTTACCATCAGGCTAGATGCTGATTGGTTCTGCTAGATGCTGACTGGTTATCTTACCATCAGGCTAGATGCTGATTGGTTCTGCTAGATGCTGACTGGTTCTCTTACCATCAGGCTAGATGCTGATTGGTTCTGCTAGATGCTGACTGGTTATCTTATCATCAGGCTAGATGCTGATTGGTTCTCTTACCATCAGGCTAGATGCTGACTGGTTCTCTTATCATCAGGCTAGATGCTGACTGGTTCTCTTACCACAAGGCTAGATGCTGACTGGTTATCTTATCATCAGGCTAGATGCTGATTGGTTCTCTTACCATCAGGCTAGATGCTGACTGGTTCTCTTATCATCAGGCTAGATGCTGACTGGTTCTCTTATCATCAGGCTAGATGCTGACTGGTTCTCTTACCATCAGGCTAGATGCTGACTGGTTCTCTTATCATCAGGCTAGATGCTGATTGGTTCTCTTACCATCCGGCTAGATGCTGACTGGTTCTCTTACCATCAGGCTAGATGCTGACTGGTTCTCTTATCATCAGGCTAGATGCTGATTGGTTCTCTTACCATCAGGCTAGATGCTGATTGGTTCTCTTACCATCAGGCTAGATGCTGATTGGTTCTCTTACCATCAGGCTAGATGCTGACTGGTTCTCTTATCATCAGGCTAGATGCTGATTGGTTCTCTTACCATCAGGCTAGATGCTGACTGGTTCTCTTACCATCAGGCTAGATGCTGACTGGTTCTCTTACCATCAGGATAGATGCTGACTGGTTCTCTTATCATCAGGCTAGATGCTGATTGGTTCTGCTAGATGCTGACTGGTTCTCTTACCATCAGGCTAGATGCTGACTGGTTCTCTTACCATCAGGCTAGATGCTGACTGGTTCTCTTACCACAAGGCTAGATGCTGACTGGTTCTCTTATCCCCTACCTTTAAGTTATGTGACCCTTTCCAGTCAGGTAATATCCATAGATTAGGGCCTAATAAATTTAGTTCAATTTACAGATTTTCTTATATGAACTGTAACTCAGAGAAAATCTTTGAAAGTGTTGCATGTTGGATCTATATTTGTGTCTAGTATATTTTCACACTATGAGGTTGGAATGATACTGTGAAATTGTGAAAAGGATGATGAAGCCGTTTTAGTGTAAAAGCTGTTTGAAAAGACAGCCTGAAATGTCATCCTGTGTTGGTGGGATGTAAATGATTTAATAGACCAATAAGAAAGAGTTCCAAACCTCTCTGCCAATAGCAGCTAGCTTTCAGTTTCCCCCTCCCCACTCAGACCACTCCCAGAAAGTCCTAATACAATTCTTGCTTGAGAAATTGCAATTTTTCTTTTCACCATCTTACTTTAAAACAGTCACAGGAAGGTATTTAATTGTTACCCCCCAAAATATTTGATAGTGAGATAAAAACGGCTGAATTGGACCTTTTAATATAAGAGGCAAAACACACACACACACACACACACACACACACACACACACACACACACACACACACACACACACACACACACACACACACACACACACACACACAATGATGATGTCCTATGTCACCTGCATGTTAGGGACTTTGTCGTATGATTCTTATTTAAATATATAAAACGGACGTTCTAGATGATTCTGTGCTTCCAACTTTGTAGCAACAGTTTTGTAGCAACAGTTTGCTTCAGCATGACAATGTCCTCGTACACAATGCGAGGTCCCATGCTGAAATTGTTGGTCGAGATCGGTGTGGAAGAACTCGACTGGCCTGCACAGAGCCCTGACCTCAACCCCATCGAACACCTTTGGGATGAATTGGAACAGACTGCGAACCAGGTCTAACCGCTCAACATCATTGCCCGACCTCACTAATGCTCTTGTGGCTGAATGGACGCAAGTCCCCACAGCAATGTTCCAACATCTAGTGGAAAGCCTTAACAGAAGAGTGGAGGCTGGCTGTTATAGCAGCAATGTTCCAACATCTAGTGGAAAGCCTTCCCAGAAGAGTGGAGGCTGGCTGTTGTAGCAGCAATGTTCCAACATCTAGTGGAAAGCCTTCCCAGAAGAGCGGAGGCTGGCTGTTATAGCAGCAATGTTCCAACATCTAGTGGAAAGCCTTCCCAGAAGAGTGGAGGCTGTTATAGCAGCGATGTTCCTACATCTAGTGGAAAGCTTTCCCAGAAGAGTGGAGGCTTTTATAGCAGCGAAGGGGAGGACCAACTCCATATTAACGCCAATGATTTTGGAATGAGATGTTCGATGAGCAGGTGTCCACATACTTTTGGTCATGTAGTGATGTTCGATGAGCAGGTGTCCACATACTTTTGGTCATGTAGTGATGTTCGATGAGCAGGTGTCCACATACTTTTGGACATGTAGTGATGTTCGATGAGCACGTGTCCACATACTTTTGGTCATATAGTGATGTTCGATGAGCAGGTGTCCACATACTTTTGGTCATATAGTGATGTTCGATGAGCAGGTGTCCACATACTTTTGGCCATGTAGTGTGTCTTTTCTGTTTCATTGTTTCAGCCGGGGTAGAAGTCCTTTTAGTGATAATTTCAAGTGAGATCTATTTATCTTTATTGGGTTTTAAAAGTAAAGTGTGTCCCCTATAAATGGTTCGACAATATCACTCTGGCCTAACCTGTTATCAAATCACATCACATTTTATTGGTCACATACACATGGCTAGCAGATGTTATTGCGAGTGTAGCGAAATGCTTGTGCTTCTAGTTCCCGGCCGTGCAGCAATATCTAACATGTAATCTAACAATTTCACAACACAAATCTAAGTAAAGGAATGGAATGAGAATATGTCCAGGTAAACATATTGAGACACCTTTTCACTCCGTGTTTGAGAGAAAGTGAAAATGAAAGCCCATACAAATGTTTTTTTTTTCGTGTATGTGTGTCACAGACAGTTCTGAAATCAAAGATACTTTTTAGATTTCGTCATAGACTATTTGTAAAGGTCTAGAAGATTCTCTGTGTTCGCTCACATCTGTGGGTTGAAGATGGCACACCAGCTCCATCTAGAGGTCACTTCTCAGATGACACTTCACCCAAGCCAGTGTTCATCGATATCAGATGATGAATAATGAGCCCTGTTTACATCTGGCTTCAACATGCGAGTTTGGAGATCTGATCAATATGCTCCAATCACTATGGATTTATTTATTGACACTGAACAAAAATATATAAACGCAAAAGTGTTTGTAAGTGTTTGCAAAAGTGTATAAAGTGTTTATACACTTTTGCAAACACTTACAAAGTGTTTGTCCCACGTTTCATGAGCTGAAATTGGTTTCACATCCGTTAGTAATAATTCGTCCTTTGCCAAGTTAATCCATCCACCTGACAGGTGTGGCATATCAAGAAGCTGATTAAACAGCATGATCATTACACAGGTGCACCTTGTGCTGGAGACTATAAAAGGCCACTCTAAAATGTTCAGTTTTGTCACACAACACAATGCAACAGATGTCTCAAGTTTTGAGGGAGTGTCCAATCGGTATGCTGACTGCAGGAATGTCCACCAGAGCTGTTACCAAAGAATTTAATCTTAATTTCTCTACCATAAACCGCCTTCAACGTGTTATAGAGAATTTGGCAGTACATCCAACTGGCCTCACAACCACATACCAAGTGTATGGCGTTGTGTGGGCGAGCAGTTTGCTGTTGTCAACGTTGTGAACAGAGTGCCTCATGGTGGCGGTGGGGTTATGGTATGGGGCAGGCATAAGCTACGGACAACGTTGTGAACAGAGTGCCTCATGGTGGCGGTGGGGTTATGGTATGGGGCAGGCATAAGCTACGGACAACGTTGTGAACAGAGAGCCTCATGGTGGCGGTGGGGTTATGGTATGGGGCAGGCATAAGCTACGGACAACGTTGTGAACAGAGTGCCTCATGGTGGCGGTGGGGTTATGGTATGGGGCAGGCATAAGCTACGGACAACGTTGTGAACAGAGTGCCCCATGGTGGCGGTGGGGTTATGGTATGGGGCAGGCATAAGCTACGGACAACGAGTGCCTCATGGTAACAGAGTGCCCCTAACACTATTTCATTTTATAGATGCCAATTTGAATGAACAAAAATATGGGGCAGGCATTTCCTTTTGAGCTCTGGACAACGTTGTGAACAGAGTGCCTCATGGTAATGGGCAGGCACAAGCTACAGACAACTAACACTATTTCATTTTATAGATGCCAATTTGAATGAACAAAAATACTGTGACGAGATCCTGAGGGCCATTTCCTTTTGAGGTCTCTGTGACCAACAGATGTTATATCAGCATTCCCAATCATGTGAAATCCATAGATTAGGGTCTCAGACTAAAGTATGTCTGCTCTGTCGTTCCAGACATACTTTAGTCTGAGACTGCTCTATCGTTCTCTACATTCTTTAGTCTGAGACTGCTCTGTCGTTCCAGACATACTTTAGTCTGAGACTGCTCTGTCGTTCTCTACATTCTTTAGTCTGAGACTGCTCTGTCGTTCCAGACATACTTTAGTCTGAGACTGCTCTGTCGTTCTCTACATTCTTTAGTCTGAGACTGCTCTGTCGTTCTCTACATTCTTTAGTCTGAGACTGCTCTGTCGTTCCAGACATTCTTTAGTCTGAGACTGCTCTGTCGTTCCAGACATACTTTAGTCTGAGACTGCTCTGTCGTTCTCTAGACATTCTTTAGTCTGAGACTGCTCTGTCGTTCTCTACATTCTTTAGTCTGAGACTGCTCTGTCGTTCCTACATTCTTTAGTCTGAGACTGCTCTGTCGTTCTCTACATTCTTTAGTCTGAGACTGCTCTGTCGTTCCAGACATACTTTAGTCTGAGACTGCTCTGTCGTTCTCTACATTCTTTAGTCTGAGACTGCTCTGTCGTTCCAGACATACTTTAGTCTGAGACTGCTCTGTCGTTCTCTACATTCTTTAGTCTGAGACTGCTCTGTCGTTCTCTACATTCTTTAGTCTGAGACTGCTCTGTCGTTCTCTACATACTTTAGTCTGAGACTGCTCTGTCGTTCTCTAGTCATTCTTTAGTCTGAGACTGCTCTGTCGTTCTCTACATTCTTTAGTCTGAGACTGCTCTGTCGTTCTCTTTAGTCTGAGACTGCTCTGTCGTTCTACATACTTTAGTCTGAGACTGCTCTGTCGTTCCAGACATCTTCCAGACATACTTTAGTCTGAGACTCTCTGTCGTTCCAGACATACTTTAGTCTGAGACTGCTCTGTCGTTCTCTGTCTACATACTTTAGTCTGAGACTGCTCTGTCGTTCTCTACATACTTTAGTCTGAGACTGCTCTGTCGTTCTCTACATACTTTAGTTGAGACTGCTCTGTCGTTCTCTAGTCTGAGACTGCTCTGTCGTTCCAGACATTCTTTAGTCTGAGACTGCCATCATTGAAGTTGTTTGTGGTGACGAGGTGCACGAGGGGCGTTTGTACAAAATCATGTCATCGGCGATTGTCTCTAACCAATCAGAGTATCAAAGCCAATGACACATTTTCAAACCACCGTTTTAATCTCGTGTGTTCTGTCTCTGACCCTGGGACCAATCAGAGAGCCCACTAATGTGTTTGAATTCGGTGAATGGTCGAGAAGGTACTCCGACCCAGACTCCTTAGTGAGAAGAAACTAACGTCTGTGCGTGTTGTGTAGCGTTTGGCCCGGAGCAGGGAGTATGGGTTGCTTGGCAACTGAATTATAGAACAATTACAAAAATACCCACATGAAAACAAAATACCAAAAACCCCCCAACTATACCAAAACTATCTGATCAAAGTTTGTCGCATCGCATCATGTATATCTTATCTATTCACTGTGTCGGCATGGTGACCAGATTAGCCGGTGCCTTACTGTATGCAAATTCTTTGACACGTATTCTTTCAAAATAATACGAATGTATTTATTTTAAGACAGTTACTGACGGCAAATGCCAATGGTGCCACCTGTCAGTGATTTTCGAGGCCGGTATAATGAGGACTTAAAAGGTTTGAGCATCCAGATCGGTTTACACATCATTGATACCCAGACACAACGCGTTGTTGACTATCTTCAGGGGTGGTCGGGAAGATCTGATCACAATGTGTCTTTTTCATCGTCTACACCTGTCTTTAGAATGTGGGCGGGCACAATAAGGATGTGGATCAAGGACAAAGGACACATGTTAGCACCAGGTATAAACAGGGCTATAGAGTGTCTCAGTCAGAGTAATTGATCATAATGAACATGTGGGGGGATTTGAACCTAGATCAGATTTCCTACTGAGACACTTTGTGAATATGGATCCTGGACATGCCCAATCATGTCCCTTTTTTACATTTATTTTTTTACACTATTCACCAGCTAAGAGAGTGTGTTTAAAGGGCATTAAATGAAGGCTGGGGAGAGAAGCTAAGACTGGAATATTAAGTGGAGTTGCCAGTAAATCTACTGTAAATAATTTCCCTTCTTCTTCTTCTTATGTGTCACAAAGGGTTAATACCTAACCACTATGTCCATTGTGGCTAACCTGTCAACTGTCTACCATAGATGAAAAACAGGCTACTGTTACAGCGTGATGACAGCCTGCGTGACCTCGTCCCTGGGCTACTACACACAGCTTCCAATCTTAGAGAAGTAGTCTGGTGCTTCAGGATGCAGCCTACAAGGACTGAACACTGTCCTCCATGTTAAGGCAGAGGAGGCTTGTAGAAGGAGCTCGATATTGTACTGGAGACATAATGACAACACCTGGCAAACACTGGACGATTGGGACAGCCAGCGCCAGGGGCCTCTGGATCCTTGTGCTTGTTAGGTGAGGGAGGCAAAGCGGGTTGGAGGCGGACCCCAGGGTGGTGTTGACCCCAAAAGACCAATCACCACGGGTCCTCTGGCCACTACTTAAGGCCTGTGGGGGCAGCCAGCCCCTCTAGCCCGTAAACTTCTCTCTTCTCTCCTCTCTTCTCAGTCATCTCTGTCCGGACAGAACCATAGCATGGTGAGTAAGTCTGCTGCCTCCTGTGATGGTTGTACATGGGGGGGGTTTTCAGAGAGGATGGGGGTCATTTTACAACTGTTAAACGGTGTAATAATTGACAGAATTGTTCAGGTCGTAAATTACCCAGCAGCAGTCGGTAGTATCATTTGGTTCCAGACGTGTTGTGTCATAAATATACATGGATTTATTAATTCATATGTGTATTGTATTGTATTGTATTGTATTGTATTGTATTTTATTGTATTGTGTGAACTGATTTGGAACGATATACTTTAACTGTCACAGCTGTTGTAGACCTCACATGTAACATGCCCACAAATGTAAGGAATAACACAATCGAAGGTTTCTGATATTAGGGGGGGGGGAAGCATGTTTTACGCGCATCGAAGATGATTAGATTTTCATGTTTCTCTGCAGACTACCTACACAGATAAAGGGGAGAAGGTAAGTCCCCATCGTCATTATTTCCACGTAACACTTCAGTGGTGGATCTTTGAGTTGATGATGATGATAAGGAGAAGTGTTCACGTGCTCTGGTTCCTTGGGTTATGACTTCTGTCTTAATGACAAATGACAAACAAGTGGACTAACCATCCATATGGAGAGGGGAGTTTGAACATACCATTTATTTTGATACAGTATTATTATTTATTTTGATATAGTATTATGATTATTTTGATATAGTATTAGTATTATTTTGATATAGTATTAGTATTATTTTGATATAGTATTAGTATTATTTTGATATAGTATTAGTATTATTTTGATATAGTATTAGTATTATTTTGATATAGGATATTATTCATTTTTCATTCCCCTTTTCCCCATTTAGCCCGAGAAGGGAAAATTTGTAAAGTTCCACCACGTGACCTTTTGGGTGGGCAATGCCAAACAGGTGAGTCTTTAAAAGTCCCCCCCCCCCCCCCCAAAAATAGACTGAAGATAAATGGAGACAAGTTATCCATCATATCCGATCACATCCACAATATGCTGTATGAATTTCTTTGACAACTTATTATTGGTTTATAATCACATTCTCAGCCTCGCAATGAGTGATACGGTAGCACTCGATGAGAGCTGGACAACATGCACAGCAGGATAACATATTGTCCCGAATGGACTTTGCTTTCTAAAGGGAGGCTAGCTCAGGTCATTGCTCTTCTGCTAGTTAGTTGACTTTGGACTTCCTCTCTGTGAAACAAACGGAGGTAACAGTCCAGAACGGGAGACATGTTTATCTTTCTGAAACAGCACAAAAATGTTCCAGAACTTACAAGCCTTTTATAGCCATATATTGAACTGACAATTGGACTAATGTAGTAAAAACCAGGGTTAGGTCATTTATAGTTAAATCAGTCAATGCAGGGACTGGATTAATACATTTAAAAACCCAGCTTCTCCTTTTCAGTTTTTGAGAAGATATTTAAAATATATGGCCTTTTTTGTCCTCAATTATTGAATTGGAATTTCAGTTTTTTTCCCCCTAAATTGACTCACTTAAATTAGAATTGATCCCAGCCCTGTTGAAAACTATGACACAGTTATAGGTATATCATTTCTGTAATAGCTGACTTAATCTTTGCGGAACCAGAGGCAACAGGTGGGTGTTTACTGGGTAAACAAAAAGTTAGCAACTTCAAAAGGCCTAAAAGTTCACGTAAAAGTTCATTCAACCGCATATGAGTCACATGCTACGTACAGGGTTGAGCAATCGCACACACACACACACACACACACACACACACACACACACACACACACACACACACACACACACACACACACACACACACACACACACACACACACACACACACACACACACACACACACACACACACGAATGGATTATGTATGGGTTATGTATGGGTTATTAATATGTTATGTATGGGATATTAATATGTTATGTATGGGTTATTAATATGTTATGTATGGGTTATTAATATGTTATGTATGGGTTATTAATATATTATGTATGGGTTATTAATATGTTATGTATGGGTTATTAATATGTTATGTATGGGATATTAATATGTTATGTATGGGATATTAATATGTTATGTATGGGATATTAATATGTTATGTATGGGTTATTAATATGTTATGCATGGGATATTAATATGTTATGCATGGGTTATTAATATGTTATGTATGGGTTATTAATATGTTATGTATGGGTTATTAATATGTTATGTATGGGATATTAATATGTTGTGCATGGGATATTAATATGTTATGCATGGGTTATTAATATGTTATGTATGGGTTATTAATATGTTATGTATGGGTTATTAATATGTTATGTATGGGATATTAATATGTTATGTATGGGATATTAATATGTTATGTATGGGTTATTAATATGTTATGCATGGGATATTAATATGTTATGCATGGGTTATTAATATGTTATGTATGGGTTATTAATATGTTATGTATGGGTTATTAATATGTTATGTATGGGTTATTAATATGTTATGTATGGGATATTAATATGTTATGTATGGGTTATTAATATGTTATGTATGGGATATTAATATGTTATGTATGGGATATTAATATGTTATGTATGGGTTATTAATATGTTATGTATGGGTTATTAATATGTTATGTATGGGTTATGTATGGGATATTAATATGTTATGTATGGGATATTAATATGTTATGTATGGGTTATTAATATGTTATGTATGGGATATTAATATGTTATGTATGGGTTATGTATGGGTTATTAATATGTTATGTATGGGTTATTAATAATTTATGTATGGGTTATTGATAGAGGAAAATATAGTTTAGATGATCAATTATGTATACTTTAATGATTAGAACCATTCATGCTAATACTATTATGTTATGATTTGAAAAGTATGGGTTCTTAATTGTACTGTTACTGAAAATGTAAGCAGAAATTAATTGTGTCTGTGTCTCCTGGGAAAGTTTTAAAGCAGAGATAAGATAGTACTTCAAACAGATAAGAATGTTTTGGTTGGATTCCATTAGCAGAGAGAAGTATATCCTTTAGGCAGGTTGGAATGTAGTTTATGAGGGGAGTGAAACTATCTCCAGGACCGAATACTACGCCATTGTAAGACTGGGAGAGGGGGTGTAACTGATGACGTCATTTTATGTCTTCTTCAGATTTAAAATGTAATGTTCTTTGTATTTTGGGTCAGTACTCATCAAGAATAAATGCTGAACTTGTTTTTTAAGACTGGTCTCTTGCTAATTCATGCAAATGATAAACTTACAACTTATCACGAATTAGAAATGAGTGCGAATTTAATTGGTTTTGGCAATAAAACATAAGGGAATTTAAAATTCCTCTATCAGTTATGTATGGGATATTAATATGTTATGTATGGGTTATGTATGGGTTATTAATATATTATGTATGGGTTATTAATATGTTATGTATGGGATATTAATATGTTATGCATGGGATATTCATATGTTATATATGGGATATTAATATGTTTTGTATGGGATATTAATATGTTATATATGGGTTATTAATATGTTATGTATGGGTTATTAATATGTTATGTATGGGATATTAATATGTTTTGTATGGGATATTAATGTTATATATGGGTTATTAATATGTTATGTATGGGTTATGTATGGGATATTAATATGTTATGTATGGGTTATTAATATGTTATGTATGGGTTATTAATATGTTGTGTATGGGTTATTAATATGTTGTGTATGGGTTATTAATATGTTATATATTAATATGTTATGTATGGGATATTAATATGTTATGTATGGGATATTAATATGTTATGTATGGGATATTAATATGTTATATGGGTTATTCATATGTTGTGTATGGGTTATTAATATGTTATATATGGGTTATTAATATGTTATGTATGGGTTATTAATATGTTATGTATGGGTTATTAATATGTTATGTATGGGTTATTAATATGTTATGTATGGGATACACACACACACACACACACACACACACACACACACACACACACACACACACACACACACACACACACACACACACACACACACACACACACACACGAATGGATTATGTATGGGTTATGTATGGGTTATTAATATGTTATGTATGGGATATTAATATGTTATGTATGGGTTATTAATATGTTATGTATGGGTTATTAATATGTTATGTATGGGTTATTAATATGTTATGTATGGGTTATTAATATGTTATGTATGGGTTATTAATATGTTATGTATGGGATATTAATATGTTATGTATGGGATATTAATATGTTATGTATGGGATATTAATATGTTATGTATGGGTTATTAATATGTTATGCATGGGATATTAATATGTTATGCATGGGTTATTAATATGTTATGTATGGGTTATTAATATGTTATGTATGGGTTATTAATATGTTATGGGATATTAATATGTTGTGCATGGGATATTAATATGTTATGCATGGGTTATTAATATGTTATGTATGGGTTATTAATATGTTATGTATGGGTTATTAATATGTTATGTATGGGATATTAATATGTTATGTATGGGATATTAATATGTTATGTATGGGTTTTTAATATGTTATGCATGGGATATTAATATGTTATGCATGGGTTATTAATATGTTATGTATGGGTTATTAATATGTTATGTATGGGTTATTAATATGTTATGTATGGGATATTAATATGTTATGTATGGGTTATTAATATGTTATGTATGGGATATTAATATGTTATGTATGGGTTATTAATATGTTATGTATGGGATATTAATATGTTATGTATGGGATATTAATATGTTATGTATGGGATATTAATATGTTATGTATGGGTTATTAATATGTTATGTATGGGTTATGTATGGGATATTAATATGTTATGTATGGGATATTAATATGTTATGTATGGGATATTAATATGTTATGTATGGGATATTAATATGTTATGTATGGGATATTAATATGTTATGTATGGGTTATTAATTAATATGTTATGTATGGGTTATTAATAATTTATGTATGGGTTATTGATAGAGGAAAATATAGTTTAGATGATCAATTATGTATACTTTAATGATTAGAACCATTCATGCTAATACTATTATGTTATGATTTGAAAAGTATGGGTTCTTAATTGTACTGTTACTGAAAATGTAAGCAGAAATTAATTGTGTCTGTGTCTCCTGGGAAAGTTTTAAAGCAGAGATAAGTTACTTCAAACAGATAAGAATGTTTTGGTTGGATTCCATTAGCAGAGAGAAGTATATCCTTTAGGCAGGTTGGAATGTAGTTTATGAGGGAGTGAAACTATCTCCAGGACCGAATACTACGCCATTGTAAGACTGGGAGAGGGGTGTAACTGATGACGTCATTTTATGTCTTCTTCAGATTTAAAATGTAATGTTCTTTGTATTTTGGGTCAGTACTCATCAAGAATAAATGCTGAACTTGTTTTTTAAGACTGGTCTCTTGCTAATTCATGCAAATGATAAACTTACAACTTATCACGAATTAGAAATGAGTATTTAATTGGTTTTGGCAATAAAACATAAGGGAATTTAAAATTCCTCTATCAGTTATGTATGGGATATTAATATGTTATGTATGGGTTATGTATGGGTTATTAATATATTATGTATGGGTTATTAATATGTTATGTATGGGATATTAATATGTTATGCATATATTCATATGTTATATATGGGTATTAATATGTTTTGTATGGGATATTAATATGTTATATATGGGTTATTAATATGTTATGTATGGGTTATTAATATGTTATGTATGGGATATTAATATGTTTTGTATGGGATATTAATGTTATATATGGGTTATTAATATGTTATGTATGGGTTATGTATGGGATATTAATATGTTATGTATGGGTTATTAATATGTTATGTATGGGTTATTAATATGTTGTGTATGGGTTATTAATATGTTGTGTATGGGTTATTAATATGTTATATATTAATATGTTATGTATGGGATATTAATATGTTATGTATGGGATATTAATATGTTATGTATGGGATATTAATATGTTATATGGGTTATTCATATGTTGTGTATGGGTTATTAATATGTTATATATGGGTTATTAATATGTTATGTATGGGTTATTAATATGTTATGTATGGGTTATTAATATGTTATGTATGGGTTATTAATATGTTATGTATGGATTATTAATATGTTATGTATGGGTTATTAATGTGTTATATATTAATATGTTATGTATGGGTTATGTATGGGTTATTAATATGTTATGTATGGGATATTAATATGTTATATATGGGTTATTCATATGTTATGTATGGGTTATGTATGGGTTATTAATATGTTATGTATGGGATATTAATATGTTATATATGGGTTATTAATATGTTATATTTGGGATATTAATGTGTTATGTATGGGTTATTAATATGTTATGCATGGGATATTAATATGTTATGCATGGGATATTAATATGTTATGTATGGGTTTTTAATATGTTATGCATGGGATATTAATATTTTATATATGGGATATTAATATGTTATGTATGGGTTATTAATATGTTATGTATGGGTTATTAATGTGTTATATGGGTTATTAATATGTTATGTATGGGTTATTAATATGTTATGCATGGGTTATTAATATGTTATGTATGGGTTATTAATATGTTATGTATGGGATATTAATATGTTATGTATGGGTTATTAATATGTTATGTATGGGATATTAATATGTTATGTATGGGATATTAATATGTTATGTATGGGTTATTAATATGTTATGTATGGGTTATTAATATGTTATGTATGGGTTATTAATAAGTTATGTATGGGTTATTGATAGAGGAAAATATAGTTTAGATGATCAATTATGTATACTTTAATGATTAGAACCATTCATGCTAATACTATTATGTTATGATTTGAAAAGTATGGGTTCTTAATTGTACTGTTACTGAAAATGTAAGCAGAAATTAATTGTGTCTGTCTCCTGGGAAAGTTTTAAAGCAGAGATAAGATAGTACTTCAAACAGATAAGAATGTTTTGGTTGGATTCCATTAGCAGAGAGAAGTATATCCTTTAGGCAGGTTGGAATGTAGTTTATGAGGGGAGTGAAACTATCTCCAGGACCGAATACTACGCCATTGTAAGACTGGGAGAGGGGGTGTAACTGATGACGTCATTTTATGTCTTCTTCAGATTTAAAATGTAATGTTCTTTGTATTTTGGGTCAGTACTCATCAAGAATAAATGCTGAACTTGTTTTTTAAGACTGGTCTCTTGCTAATTCATGCAAATGATAAACTTACAACTTATCATGAATTAGAAATGAGTGCGAATTTAATTGGTTTTGGCAATAAAACATAAGGGAATTTAAAATTCCTCTATCAGTTATGTATGGGATATTAATATGTTATGTATGGGTTATGTATGGGTTATTAATATATTATGTATGGGTTATTAATATATTATGTATGGGTTATTAATATGTTATGTATGGGTTATTAATATGTTATGCATGGGATATTAATATGTTATATATGGGATATTAATATGTTTTGTATGGGATATTAATATGTTATATATGGGTTATTAATATGTTATGTATGGGTTATTAATATGTTATGTATGGGATATTAATATGTTTTGTATGGGATATTAATGTTATATATGGGTTATTAATATGTTATGTATGGGTTATGTATGGGTTATTAATATGTTGTGTATGGGTTATTAATATGTTATATATTAATATGTTATGTATGGGTTATTAATATGTTATATATGGGATATTAATATGTTATATATGGGTTATTTATATGTTATATATGGGTTATTAATATGTTATGTATGGGATATTAATATGTTATATATGGGTTATTCATATGTTGTGTATGGGTTATTAATATGTTATATATGGGTTATTAATATGTTATATATGGGTTATTAATATGTTATGTATGGGATATTAATATGTTATATATGGGTTATTCATATGTTGTGTATGGGTTATTAATATGTTATATATGGGTTATTAATATGTTATGTATGGATTATTAATATGTTATGTATGGGTTATTAATATGTTATATATTAATATGTTATATATGGGTTATTAATATGTTATGTATGGATTATTAATATGTTATGTATGGGTTATTAATATGTTATATATTAATATGTTATATATGGGTTATTAATATGTTATGTATGGATTATTAATATGTTATGTATTAATATATGTATGGGATATTAATATGTTATGTATGGGTTATTAATATGTTATGTATGGGTTATTAATATGTTATGTATGGGTTATTAATATGTTATGTATGGGTTATTAATATGTTATGTATGGGTTATTAATATGTTATGTATGGGTTATTAATATGTTGTGTATGGGTTATTAATATGTTGTGTATGGGTTATTAATATGTTATGTATGGGTTATTAATATGTTATGTATGGGTTATTAATATGTTATGTATGGGTTATTAATATGTTATGTATGGGTTATTAATATGTTATGTATGGGATATTAATATGTTATGTATGGGTTATTAATATGTTATATATGGGTTATTAATATGTTATGTATGGGTTATTAATATGTTATGTATGGGTTATTAATATGTTATGTATGGGTTATTAATATGTTATATATGGGTTATTAATATGTTATGTATGGGTTATGTATGGGTTATTAATATGTTATGTATGGGTTATTAATATGTTATGTATGGGTTATTAATATGTTATGTATGGGTTATTAATATGTTATATATGGGATATTAATATGTTATATATGGGTTATTAATATGTTATATATGGGTTATTAATATGTTATGTATGGGTTATTAATATGTTATATATGGGATATTAATATGTTATATATGGGTTATTAATATGTTATATTTAATATGTTATGTATGGGTTATTAATATGTTATGTATGGGTTATTAATATGTTATGTATGGGTTATTAATATGTTATGTATGGGTTATTAATATGTTATATATGGGTTATTAATATGTTATGTATGGGATATTAATATGTTATGTATGGGATATTAATATGTTATGTATGGGTTATTAATATGTTATGTATGGGTTATTAATATGTTATGTATGGGTTATTAATATGTTATGTATGGGTTATTAATATGTTATGTATGGGTTATTAATATGTTATATATGGGTTATTAATATGTTATGTATGGGTTATTAATATGTTATGTATGGGTTATTAATATGTTATGTATGGGTTATTAATATGTTATATATGGGTTATTAATATGTTATATATGGGTTATTAATATGTTATATATGGGTTATTAATATGTTATGTAATCCTTGTGAATTCTCTATGCAGGCGGCTGTGTTCTACTGTGACAAGATGGGCTTTGAGCCAGTGGCCTACAAGGGTCTGGAGACCGGCAGCCGAGAGGTGGTGTCCCATGTCATTAAACAGGATAAGGTAGTGTACCCACTTCTGCAAACGTAGAACCTCTTTCTCTGACCCACATTAAAGTCTTCTTAGTCCCAAGACTAGACAAGGCTGTGTCTGGGGAAACTGCCCCGTGATTGGTCTAGAGCTTTTAAAACTCCAACATTGACTGACTTTAATACCTTCATCAGATGAAGTATCGACCTCGTTGTTCTTTATTCCCCCCCCCCCCCAGATATTTTTTGTCTTCGAATCTGCTCTGAATCCAGGAAATGAAGGCAGGTTTCTTCTTCTAGTCAACATCTTTAAATGGCTACGTTTCTGATATAGACCTGGTATGAAAGATCAACCGTCAGTCATATAAGTTTTCTTTTCTCCCAGAAATGGGGGAACACTTGATGAAGCACGGGGATGGGGTCAAAGACATTGCTTTCCAAGTGGAGGACCTCGAATTCTTAATCAATGTGAGTAAAAAATACTAAAGTAATCTTGTTCAACCTTTTTTCTGTTAGTTTCAAGGGTAGACTAGAGGGTAGAGGGTAGACTAGAGGGTAGAGGGTAGACAAGAGGGTGGAGGGTAGACTAGAGGATAGAGGGTAGAGGGTAGAGGGTAGACTAGAGGGTGGAGGGTAGAGGGTAGACTAGAGGGTAGAGGATAGAGGGTAGACTAGAGGGTGGAGGGTAGACTAGAGGGTAGACTAGAGGGTGGAGGGTAGACTAGAGGATAGAGGGTAGACTAGAGGGTGGAGGGTAGAGGGTAGACTAGAGGATAGAGGGTAGACTAGAGGGTGGAGGGTAGAGGGTAGACTAGAGGGTGGAGGGTAGACTAGAGGGTAGAGGGTGGAGGGTAGAGGGTAGACTAGAGGGTAGAGGGTAGAGGGTAGACTAGAGGGTAGAGGGTAGACTAGAGGGTAGAGGGTAGACTAGAGGGTAGAGGGTAGACTAGAGGGTGGAGGGTAGACTAGAGGGTAGAGGGTAGAATAGAGGGTGGAGGGTAGAGGGTAGACTAGAGGGTAGAGGGTAGACTAGAGGGTAGAGGGTAGAGGGTGGAGGGTAGAGGGTAGACTAGAGGGTGGAGGGTAGAGAGTAGACTAGAGGGTGGAGGGTAGAGGTTAGACTAGAGGGTGGAGGGTAGACTAGAGGGTGGAGGGTAGACTAGAGGGTAGAGGGTAGACTAGAGGGTAGAGGGTGGAGGGTAGAGGGTAGACTAGAGGGTGGAGGGTAGACTAGAGGGTGGTGGGTAGAGGGTAGACTAGAGGGTGGTGGGTAGAGGGTAGACTAGAGGGTGGAGGGTAGAGGGTAGAATAGAGGGTGGAGGGTAGAGGGTAGACTAGAGGGTAGACTAAAGGGTAGAGGGTAGAGGGTAGACTAGAGGGTGGAGGGTAGACTAAAGGGTAGAGGGTAGAGGGTAGAGGGTAGACTAGAGGGTGGAGGGTAGAGGGTAGACTAGAGGGTGGAGGGTAGAGGGTAGACTAGAGGGTGGAGGGTAGACTAGAGGGTGGAGGGTAGAGGGTAGACTAGAGGGTGGAGGGTAGACTAGAGGGTGGAGGGTAGAGGGTAGACTAGAGGGTAGAGGGTAGACTAGAGGGTAGACTAGAGGGTGGAGGGTAGACTAGAAGGTAGAGGGTAGACTAGAGGGTAGAGGGTAGACTAGAGGGTGGTAGACTAGAGGGTAAATGGTAGACTAGAGGGTAGAGGGTCGACTAGAGGGTGGAGGGTGGTGGGTAGAGGGTAGACTAGAGGGTGGAGGGTAGAGGGTAGACTAGAGGGTGGAGGGTAGACTAGAGGGTGGAGGGTAGAGGGTAGACTAGAGGGTAGAGGGTAGACTAGAGGGTAGAGGGTAGACTAGAGGGTAGAGGGTAGACTAGAGGGTAGAGGGTAGACTAGAGGGTGGAGGGTGGTGGGTAGAGGGTAGACTAGAGGGTGGAGGGTGGAGGGTAGACTAGAGGGTGGAGGGTAGACTAGAGGGTGGAGGGTAGAGGGTAGACTAGAGGGTAGACTAGAGGGTAGAGTGTAGACAAGAGGGTAGAGAGACTAGAGGGTGGAGGGTAGACTAGAGGGTGGAGGGTAGACTAGAGGGTGGAGGGTAGACTAGAGGGTAGAGGGTAGAGGGTAGACTAGAGGGTAGAGGGTAGACTAGAGGGTGGAGGGTAGAGGGTAGACTAGAGGGTGGAGGGTAGAGGGTAGACTAGAGGGTAGAGGGTAGACTAGAGGGTGGAGGGTAGACTAGAGGGTGGAGGGTAGACTAGAGGGTGGAGGGTAGACTAGAGGGTAGAGGGTAGAGGGTAGACTAGAGGGTGGAGGGTAGAGGGTAGACTAGAGGGTAGAGGATAGCGGGTAGACTAGAGGGTGGAGGGTAGACTAGAGGGTAGACTAGAGGGTGGAGGGTAGACTAGAGGATAGAGGGTAGACTAGAGGGTGGAGGGTAGAGGGTAGACTAGAGGATAGAGGGTAGACTAGAGGGTGGAGGGTAGAGGGTAGACTAGAGGGTGGAGGGTAGACTAGAGGGTAGAGGGTGGAGGGTAGAGGGTAGACTAGAGGGTAGAGGGTAGAGGGTAGACTAGAGGGTAGAGGGTAGACTAGAGGGTAGAGGGTAGACTAGAGGGTAGAGGGTAGACTAGAGGGTAGAGGGTAGACTAGAGGGTAGAGGGTAGACTAGAGGGTGGAGGGTAGACTAGAGGGTAGAGGGTAGAATAGAGGGTGGAGGGTAGAGGGTAGACTAGAGGGTAGAGGGTAGACTAGAGGGTAGAGGGTAGAGGGTGGAGGGTAGAGGGTAGACTAGAGGGTGGAGGGTAGAGAGTAGACTAGAGGGTGGAGGGTAGAGGTTAGACTAGAGGGTGGAGGGTAGACTAGAGGGTGGAGGTTAGAGGGTAGACTAGAGGGTGGAGGGTAGACTAGAGGGTGGAGGGTAGACTAGAGGGTGGAGGGTAGACTAGAGGGTAGGAGGGTAGAGGGTAGACTAGAGGGTGGAGGGTAGACTAGAGGGTGGTGGGTAGAGGGTAGACTAGAGGGTGGTGGGTAGAGGGTAGACTAGAGGGTGGAGGGTAGAGGGTAGACTAGAGGGTGGAGGGTAGACTAGAGGGTAGAGGGTAGACTAGAGGGTAGAGGGTAGACTAGAGGGTAGAGGGTGGAGGGTAGAGGGTAGACTAGAGGGTGGAGGGTAGACTAGAGGGTGGTGGGTAGAGGGTAGACTAGAGGGTGGTGGGTAGAGGGTAGACTAGAGGGTGGAGGGTAGAGGGTAGACTAGAGGGTGGAGGGTAGACTAGAGGGTGGAGGGTAGAGGGTAGAATAGAGGGTGGAGGGTAGAGGGTAGACTAGAGGGTAGACTAAAGGGTAGAGGGTAGAGGGTAGACTAGAGGGTGGAGGGTAGACTAAAGGGTAGAGGGTAGAGGGTGGAGGGTAGAGGGTAGACTAGAGGGTGGAGGGTAGAGGGTAGACTAGAGGGTGGAGGGTAGAGGGTAGACTAGAGGGTGGAGGGTAGACTAGAGGGTGGAGGGTAGAGGGTAGACTAGAGGGTGGAGGGTGGAGGGTAGACTAGAGGGTGGAGGGTAGACTAGACTAGAGGGTGGAGGGTAGGGTAGACTAGAGGGTGGAGGGTAGAGGGTAGACTAGAGGGTGGAGGATAGAGGGTAGAGGGTAGAGGGTAGACTAGAGGGTGGAGGGTAGAGGGTAGACTAGAGGGTGGAGGGTAGAGGGTAGACTAGAGGGTAGAGGGTAGACTAGAGGGTAGAGGGTAGACTAGAGGGTAGAGGTGGTGGGTAGAGGGTAGACTAGAGGGTAGAGGGTGGAGGGTAGACTGGAGGGTAGAGGGTGGTGGGTAGAGGGTGGTGGGTAGAGGGTAGAGGGTGGAGACTAGAGGGGTGGGTAGAGGGTAGACTAGAGGGTGGAGGGTAGAGGGTAGACTAGAGGGTGAAGGTAGAGGGTAGACTAGAGGGTAGAGGGTAGACTAGAGGGTGGAGGGTAGAGGGTAGACTAGAGGGTAGAGGGTAGACTAGAGGGTAGAGGGTAGAGGGTAGACTAGAGGGTAGAGGGTAGAGGGTAGACTAGAGGGTAGAGGGTAGACTAGAGGGTAGAGGGTAGACTAGAGGGTAGAGGGTAGACTAGAGGGTGGAGGGTAGAGGGTAGACTAGAGGGTGGAGGGTAGAGGGTAGACTAGAGGGTGGAGGGTAGAGGGTAGACTAGAGGGTGGAGGGTAGAGGGTAGACTAGAGGGTGGAGGGTAGAGGGTAGACTAGAGGGTGGAGGGTAGAGGGTAGACTAGAGGGTGGAGGATAGAGGGTAGAGGGTAGACTAGAGGGTGGAGGGTAGACTAGAGGGTAGACTAGAGGGTAGAGGGTAGACTAGAAGGTAGAGGGTAGACTAGAGGGTAGAGGGTAGACTAGAGGGTAAATGGTAGACTAGAGGGTAAATGGTAGACTAGAGGGTAGAGGGTAGACTAGAGGGTGGAGGGTGGTGGGTAGAGGGTAGACTAGAGGGTGGAGGGTAGAGGGTAGACTAGAGGGTGGAGGGTAGACTAGAGGGTGGAGGGTAGAGGGTAGACTAGAGGGTAGAGGGTAGACTAGAGGGTAGAGGGTAGACTAGAGGGTAGAGGGTAGACTAGAGGGTGGAGGGTGGTGGGTAGAGGGTAGACTAGAGGGTGGAGGGTGGAGGGTAGACTAGAGGGTGGAGGGTAGACTAGAGGGTGGAGGGTAGAGGGTAGACTAGAGGGTAGACAAGAGGGTAGAGGGTCGACTAGAGGGTAGAGGGTAGACTAGAGGGTGGAGGGTAGACTAGAGGGTGGAGGGTAGACTAGAGGGTAGAGGGTAGACTAGAGGGTAGAGGGTAGAGGGTAGACTAGAGGGTAGAGGGTAGACTAGAGGGTGGAGGGTAGAGGGTAGACTAGAGGGTGGAGGGTAGAGGGTAGACTAGAGGGTAGAGGGTAGACTAGAGGGTAGAGGGTAGACTAGAGGGTGGAGGGTAGACTAGAGGGTGGAGGGTAGACTAGAGGGTGGAGGGTAGACTAGAGGGTAGAGGGTAGACTAGAGGGTAGAGGGTAGACTAGAGGGTAGAGGGTAGACTAGAGGGTAGAGGGTAGACTAGAGGGTAGAGGGTAGACTAGAGGGTAGAGGGTAGACTAGAGGGTGGAGGGTAGAGGGTAGACTAGAGGGTAGAGGGTAGACTAGAGGGTAGAGGGTAGACTAGAGGGTAGAGGGTAGACTAGAGGGTAGAGCGTAGAGGGTAGACTAGAGGGTAGAGGGTAGACTAGAGGGTAGAGGGTAGACTAGAGGGTAGAGGGTAGACTAGAGGGTAGAGTGTGGTGGGTAGAGGGTAGAGGGTAGAGGGTAGACTAGAGGGTGGAGGGTAGAGGGTAGACTAGAGGGTGAAGGGTAGAGGGTAGACTAGAGGGTAGAGGGTAGACTAGAGGGTGGAGGGTAGAGGGTAGACTAGAGGGTAGAGGGTAGACTAGAGGGTAGAGGGTAGAGGGTAGACTAGAGGGTAGAGGGTAGAGGGTAGACTAGAGGGTAGAGGGTAGAGGGTAGACTAGAGGGTAGAGGGTAGACTAGAGGGTAGAGGGTAGACTAGAGGGTAGAGGGTAGACTAGAGGGTGGAGGGTAGAGGGTAGACTAGAGGGTGGAGGGTAGAGGGTAGACTAGAGGGTGGAGGGTAGAGGGTAGACTAGAGGGTGGAGGGTAGAGGGTAGACTAGAGGGTGGAGGGTAGAGGGTAGACTAGAGGGTGGAGGGTAGAGGGTAGACTAGAGGGTGGAGGATAGAGGGTAGAGGGTAGAGGGTAGACTAGAGGGTGGAGGGTAGAGGGTAGACTAGAGGGTGGAGGGTAGAGGGGTAGACTAGAGGGTAGAGGGTAGACTAGAGGGTAGAGGGTAGACTAGAGGGTAGAGGGTGGTGGGTAGAGGGTAGACTAGAGGGTAGAGGGTGGAGGGTAGAGGGTGGTGGGTAGAGGGTGGTGGGTAGAGGGTAGAGGGTGGAGGGTAGAGGGTGGTGGGTAGAGGGTGGTGGGTAGAGGGTGGAGGGTGGTGGGTAGACTAGAGGGTAGAGGGTAGACTAGAGGGTAGAGGGTAGAGGGTAGACTAGAGGGTAGAGGGTAGAGGGTAGACTAGAGGGTAGAGGGTAGACTAGAGGGTAGAGGGTAGACTAGAGGGTAGAGGGTAGACTAGAGGGTGGAGGGTAGAGGGTAGACTAGAGGGTGGAGGGTAGAGGGTAGACTAGAGGGTGGAGGGTAGAGGGTAGACTAGAGGGTGGAGGATAGAGGGTAGAGGGTAGAGGGTAGACTAGAGGGTGGAGGGTAGAGGGTAGACTAGAGGGTGGAGGGTAGAGGGTAGACTAGAGGGTAGAGGGTAGACTAGAGGGTAGAGGGTAGACTAGAGGGTAGAGGGTGGTGGGTAGAGGGTAACTAGAGGGTAGAGGGTGGAGGGTGAGGGTGGTGGGTAGAGGGTGGTGGGTAGAGGGTGGTGGGTAGATAGAGGGTGGTGGGTAGGGTGGTGGGTAGAGGGTGGTGGGTAGAGGGTGGAGGGTGGTGGGTAGAGGGTGGAGGGTGGTGGGTAGAGGGTGGTGGGTAGAGGGTGGTGGGTAGAGGCTGGTGGGTAGAGAGTGGTGGGTAGAGGGTAAGGGTAGGGTGGTGGGTAGAGGGTGGTAAGGGTGGTGGGTAGAGGGTGGTGGGTAGAGGGTGGTGGGTAGAGGGTGGTGGGTAGAGGGTGGTGGGTAGAGGGGGTGGGTAGGGGTGGTGGGTGGGGTAGAGGGGGGTAGGTAGAGGGGGTAGGTAGAGGGTGGTGGGTAGAGGGTGGTGGGTAGAGGGTAGAGGGTGGTGGGTAGAGGGTGGTGGGTAGAGGCTGGTGGGTAGGTGGTGGGTAGAGGGTAGAGGGTAGAGGGTGGTGGGTAGAGGGTGGTGGGTAGAGGGTGGTGGGTAGAGGGTGGTGGGTAGATGGTGGGTAGAGGTGGTGGGTAGAGGGTGGTGGGTAGAGGGGGTGGGTAGAGGGTGGTGGGTAGAGGGTAGAGGGGGTAGGTAGAGGGGGTAGGTAGAGGGTGGTGGGTAGTGGGTGGTGGGTAGAGGGTAGAGGGTGGTGATAGAGAGTTGAATAGATTCAACTGAAATGTGTCTTCCACGTTTAACCCAACCCCTCTGAACCAAAGAGCATTCAGATTAACTGCCTTGTTACTGGCCCAACTCTCCTAACGTTAGGCAGGACTGAGTGAACCTGGTTCCCTCTCTGTCCCTTTTCAAGGTTAAACAGAGGATAAACTCTGTTCTCGGTCCAATGCCCCAGGAAGAAATCTGCTGTCATTGAATGTGCAGAGAGACCTTTCCCTTACTTTCTCTCCCATCATTTCTCTCAAATAAAACAAATGTAGTCAGAGGAACATAGAGGATCATTCACAATTTAACAAAGAGATATTTATACTTTTAACCAAACTGGGAAAGCAGCTGCAGCGTGTCTGGAGCTGTGTGGTTAGGTGGAGTGATAACCGGGTCGGTGGAGTGATAACCGGGTCGGTGGAGCGATAACCGGTTAGGTGAAGCGATAACCGGTTAGGTGGAGCGATAACCGGTTAGGTGGAGCGATAACCGGTTAGGTGGAGCGATAACCGGTTAGGTGGAGCGATAACCGGTTAGGTGGAGTGATAGGTAGGTGGAGTGATAGGTAGGTGGAGTGATAGGTAGGTGGAGTGATAACCGGTTAGGTGGAGTGATAACCGGTTAGGTGCTTTCTCTGTAATGTGTACTGTAACTGTTTGCAGAAAGCTAAAGAACGAGGAGCCGTGGTGGTTAAGGAGCCTTGGATTGAACAAGATAGCTACGGCAAAGTCAGGTGTGCTGTCATTCTGACGGTGAGTCGTCTCTCTCTCTCTCTGTCTCTCTCTCTCTCTCTCTCTGTCTC
>NC_060174.1:105359043-105399043 GCF_021184085.1 Oncorhynchus gorbuscha | reverse complement strand
ATAACCCATACATAACATATTAATATATAACACATTAATATCCCATATATAACATATTAATAACCCATACACAACATATTAATAACCCATATATAACACATTAATATCCCATATATAACATATTAATAACCCATACATAACATATTAATAACCCATACACAACATATTAATAACCCATACACAACATATTAATAACCCATACATAACATATTAATATATAACATATTAATAACCCATATATAACATATTAATAACCCATACATAACATATTAATAACCCATACATAACATATTAATATATAACACATTAATAACCCATATATAACATATTAATAACCCATACATAACATATTAATAACCCATACATAACATATTAATAACCCATACATAACATATTAATATATAACACATTAATATCCCATATATAACATATTAATAACCCATACACAACATATTAATAACCCATATATAACACATTAATATCCCATATATAACATATTAATAACCCATACATAACATATTAATAACCCATACATAACATATTAATAACCCATACACAACATATTAATAACCCATACATAACATATTAATATATAACATATTAATATATAACATATTAATAACCCATATATAACATATTAATAACCCATACATAACATATTAATAACCCATACATAACATATTAATAACCCATACATAACATATTAATATCCCATACATAACATATTAATATATAACACATTAATAACCCATATATAACATATTAATAACCCATATATAACATATTAATAACCCATATATAACATATTAATATCCCATACATAACATATTAATATCCCATACATAACATACGCACTGCGTCAATCTAAGTAACATATATATATTTAAATCACCATCAAAATACGTCAGTTGAAGCTAGAGAACTTTAAAAAATATATTTTTTTAGATAAAACTTGACTAAATATATTTACGTCATCAAATAATTGATTCACCTTAAGAGTAATATATTTGTAACCAATGTGTTAACGGAACCACTGTCTCCAGGTATCAGAACTGCTTGCTGTTCCACCGGTTCTGGTCGATAGACGACAAACAGATGCACACACAATACAGCGCCCTGAGGTCCATCGTAGTGACCAACTATGAGGAGACCGTCAAGATGCCAATCAACGAACCTGCTCCTGGCGTGAAGAAGTCGCAAATCCAGGTCTGTCCCCTGACCCTTTAACCTCTTTGTGTGTGTACTTGTGGGGGGGGGCACAAAACAAAGGAAATAAAGGTCAGAACGTGACCAACGAGAGGTTGAAAATGTCAGTGAAGACACTTGCCATCTGGTCAGCGCTCTGAGTACGGTTCATGGTAATCCGTCTGGGCATTGTGAATGTTAACCTGCTTAAACATCTTACTGACATTGGCTACGGAGAGCATGATCACACAGTCATCTGGAACAGCTGATGCTCTCCTGCATGGTTCAGTGTTGCTAGTATCGAAGCGAGCATAGAAGAGCATTTTGCTCATCTGGTAGGCTCGCGTCACTGGGCAGCTCGCGTCTGGGTTTCCCTCTGTAGTCTGTTATAGTTTTCAAGCCCTGCCACATCCGACGAGCGTCACAGCCGGTGTAGTAGGATTTGATCTTAGTCCTGTATTGCCGATTCGTCGGAGTGTTTTGCAGGATTTCTTATAAAATACCGGATTAATGTTCCACTCCTTCAAAGCAGCAGCTCTAGCCTTTAGCTCATGTTGCCTGTAATCCATGGCTTCTGGTTGGGATATGTACGTATTGTCACTGTGGCGACGACGTCGTCGATGCACTTATTGACAAAGCCGGTGACTGAGGTGGTAGACTCCTCAATGCCATCGGACGAATCCCGGAACATATTCCAGTCTGTGCTAGCGAAACAGTCTTGTAGCATTTCCGTATTGAGCATGTGACCGGTACTTCTTAATTTAGTTTTTACTTGTAAGCAGGAATCAGGAGGATAGAGTTATGGTCGGTTTTTCCAAATGGAGGGCAGGGGAGAGCTTTGTACGTGTCTCTGTGTGTGGAGTAAAGGTGGTCTAGAGTTTTTTCACCTCTAATTGCACAGATGCTGCTAGAAATAAGGTCAAACGGATTTCAGTTTTCCGGCATTCAAGTTACCGGCCACTAGGAGCGCCGCCTCTCGATGAGCATTTACTTGTTTTCTTGTTTACTTATGGCCCAATACAGCTCTTTGATTGAGGTCTTAATGCCATCATCGGTTTGTGATGGTAAATAGACCACTACGAAAAATATAGATGAAAACTCTCTTGGTAAATAGTGTGGTCTACAGCTTATCATGAGGTATTTTATCTAGCCGCCTGTGTTTATGTGTGTGTCAGTATTTTAACTTGATTGTGGCCTTATTTCAACAGGAGTATTGTGACTACAATGGAGGGCCTGGTGTCCAGCACATCGCCCTGAACACATCCGACATCATTCAAGCTGTAAGTCAATCATATATTTTCTGACAAAGAAATAAATACAACATTACAGTGCCTTCAGAAAGTATTCATACCCCTTGACTTATTCCACATATTGTTGATACAGCCTGAATTCAAAATGGATTAAATCGATTTTTCACCTCACTCATCTTCACACAATATATCATAATGACAAAGTGAAAACATTGTTTTAGACATTTTTTGCAAATTTGTTGATTATAAAATACAGAAATATCTAATTGACGTAAGTATTCACACCACTGTGTCAATACTTTGTAGAAGCACCTTTGGCAATGATTACAGCTGTGAGTCTTTCTGGTTAAATCTCTAAGAGCTTTCCACACCTGGATTGTGCAACATTTGCCCATTATTGTCTAAATTCCTCAAGCTCTGTCAAATTGATTGTTGATCATTGCTAGAGAACCATTTTTACATTTTCAAGTAGATTTAAGTCAAAACTCTAACTCGTGAATATTGACTATATTCTTGGTAAGCAACTCCAGTGTAGACTTGGCCTGGTGTTTTAGGTTATTGTCCTGCTGAAAGGTGAAACAATCTCCCAGAGTCTGGTGGAAAGCAGACTGAACCAGGTTTTCCTCTGGGATTTTGCCTGTGCTTAACTCCATTCTGTTTCTTTTTTTATCCTGAGAAACTCCCCAGTCCTTAATGATTACAATAATACTCATAACATGATGCAGCCACCACTTATAATTGAAAATATGGAGAATTGGATTTGCCCCAAACATAACACTTTGTATTCAGGAAAAAATGTGAATTGCTTTGCACACATTTGTTGCAGTATTATTTTAGTACCTTGTTGCAAAGGCACTAAAGTAAAGACACTATATTTTTTATTCTGTATAGGTTTCCTTCTTTTCAGTCTGTTAATTAGGTTAGTATTGTGGAGTAACTACAATGTTGTTGATCCATCCTCAGTTTTCTATCACAGCCATTAAACTCTGTAACTGTTTTTAAGTCACCATTGGTCGCATGGTGACATTCCTGAGCGGTTTCCTTCCTCTCAGGCAACTGAGTTAGGAAGGACACCTGTATCTTTGTAGAGACTGTGTGTATTGATACACCATACAAAGTGTAATTAATAAATTCACCATGCTCAAAGGGATATTCAATTCTTATTTGTTTATTTACCGATTAGGTACCCTTCTTTGTGAGGCATTAGAAATCCTCCCTGTGGTTGAATCTGTGTTTGAAATTCACTGCTCGAAATACATATATTGTATGTGTGGTGTACAGACATAGTCATTCAAAAAATCATGTCAAACACTATTGTTCCACACAGAGTGAGTCCATGGAATTTATTATGTGATTTTGTAAAAGCACATTTTTACTCCTGAACTTCTTTAGGTTTGCCTTAAAGGGGTTGAATTGACTCAAGACTTTTCAACTTCACATGTTTTATTAATTTGTAGGGTTAGGGTTAGGGTTAAAGCTAATTTTTATTCCTGAACTTCTTTAGGTTTGCCTTAACGGGGTTGAATACTTATTGACTCAAGACTTTTCAACTTCACACGTTTTATTAATTTGTAAACATTTTGGAAAAACATAATTCCACTACGACATTATGGATTATTAGGTACCCAACACTCTCAATGTAATCCATTTTAAATTCAGGCTGTAACACGATACTGAAAAAAGTCAAGGGGTGTGAATACGTTCTGAAAGGTACTGTATATCAGTTGAATATTTACAATCCATGCAGATTCATAGCTTTAAAACTTCTTCAGGATTGGTAGGTCCCCTGCGGGACGGTTAAGCTAACGTAGGCTAATGCGATTAGCATGAGGTTGTAAGTAAACAAGAACATTTCCCAGGACATAGACATATCTTATATGGGCAGAAAGCTTAAATTCTTGTTAGCTACTGTAAATTGGACAGTGCAGTTAGACTATTACAGTGAAAGAATACCATGCTATTGTTTGAGGAGAGTGCACAGTTTTGAACATGAAAAGTTATTAATAAAGAAATTAGGCACATTTGGGCAGTCTTGATACAAAATTTTGAACAGAAATGCAATGGTTCATTGGATAAGTCTTGAAACTATGCATGTACACTTCTAGTGGCCAACATTTAAATTGCACCTGGGCTGGAATAATACATTTCAAAGATGATGGTACAAAATTCCCAAAAAACAATAGTTTTTTCTTTGTATTATCTTTTACCAGATCTAATGTGTTTATTCTCCTACATTCCTTTCACATTTCCACAAACTTCAAAGTGTTTCCTTTCAAATGGTAACAAGAATATGCATATCCTTGCTTCAGGGCCTGAGTTAGGGCAGTCATTTTAGGCGAAAATTGAAAAAAAGTGCCCGATCCTTATGAGGTTTTAACGGAGACATTCTAAGTAAGCAAGCACAGGCAAGACTTGCCCTAAGACATAGCTGTATACTCCTCCTACTCCATGGCATACAGCTATGTCTCAGGGCAAAATGCAAGCCATTGGAAATACTGCATAACCATCAGCTTCATTCACCCCGTCTTCTTCTCTTGAGTTAAGCAAGTAGTGACAGGCTAAAGATCATCTACCCTGTCTTATAACAGATCGTGAACCTCCGAGCCCGGGGGATGGACTTCCTGGCAGCCCCTGATGCTTACTATGAGAGCCTGAGGGAGAACCTCAAGACATCCAAGATCAAGGTGAAGGAGGACCTCAAGAGGCTACAGGTATATAGAGCGTCATGTCTTTA
Organism: Oncorhynchus gorbuscha; assembly: GCF_021184085.1. Taxonomy (NCBI): domain Eukaryota; kingdom Metazoa; phylum Chordata; class Actinopteri; order Salmoniformes; family Salmonidae; genus Oncorhynchus; species Oncorhynchus gorbuscha. The sequence continues at coordinate 105,393,874 of NC_060174.1, read as the reverse complement.
ATCACATACTGCGGGCTCTTTCTCAAGTCAACTTTCTTCGATTCCTCACATCCTCTCCTCTCGATCCGTTCTCAAAACGTATTGAAGGAAAAAGTCCTAGGTTCCTCCCCTCTGACCGCTTTAAGAAGCAAGGCACAAGGAATCGAGGACAGACAACTTGAGAGAGAGCCTGAGTGTAATTTAAATCAGAGCCGATACTTTAAGCTCAGTGTCCAAATGTCCTTATTCATTCTCTCTCTGTCTGTCTTGGCTGAGTCAAGGAACTGAAAATCTTAGTTGACTTCGATGACAAGGGCTACCTGCTCCAAATCTTCACCAAACCCGTGCAGGACCGACCAACCCTTTTTTTGGAAGTCATTCAGCGTCACAACCACTTTGTAAGTTTACCAGATACTAGGAGACCAGAAGTCAATTAGCTTTCCCTTTGATTATGAGGGATTCTCAAAAACATTTAAAAACCACGAATGCCAGATTCTCAGTCATTCAGCGTCACAACCACTTTGTAAGTTTACCAGATACTAGGAGACCAGAAGTCAATTAGCTTTCCCTCTGATTACGAGGCATTCTCAAATACATTTCATTTAAAAACCACAAATGCCAGATTCTCATAGTCAAAATATTATTTTTTGGTGAAATTAAAACTACCTATAAAAGTGGCCCAGTTTCACTTGTATACATATCTATTGCTATCTCTTTAGAGGGGGAGTGTTGTCCAATAGCCCCCATTTCTCCCTCTCCCAGCCCTTTATAGGGGGAGTGTTGTCCAATAGCCCCCATTTCTCCCTCTCCCAGCCCTTTATAGGGGGAGTGTTGTCCAATAGCCCCCATTTCTCCCTCTCCCAGCCCTTTATAGGGGGAGTGTTGTCCAATAGCCCCCATTTCTCCCTCTCCCAGCCCTTTATAGGGGAGTGTTGTCCAATAGCCCCCATTTCTCCCTCTCCCAGCCCTTTATAGGGGAGTGTTGTCCAATAGCCCCCATTTCTCCCTCTCCCAGCCCTTTATAGGGGAGTGTTGTCCAATAGCCCCCATTTCTCCCTCTCCCAGCCCTTTATAGGGGAGTGTTGTCCAATAGCCCCCATTTCTCCCTCTCCCAGCCCTTTATAGGGGAGTGTTGTCCAATAGCCCCCATTTCTCCCTCTCCCAGCCCTTTATAGGGGAGTGTTGTCCAATAGCCCCCATTTCTCCCTCTCCCAGCCCTTTATAGGGGAGTGTTGTCCAATAGCCCCCATTTCTCCCTCTCCCAGCCCTTTATAGGGGAGTGTTGTCCAATAGCCCCCATTTCTCCCTCTCCCAGCCCTTTATAGGGGGAGTGTTGCCCAATAGCCCCCATTTCTCTCTCTCCCAGCCCTTTATAGGGGGAGTGTTGTCCAATAGCCCCCATTTCTCCCTCTCCCAGCCCTTTATAGGGGAGTGTTGTCCAATAGCCCCCATTTCTCCCTCTCCCAGCCCTTTATAGGGGAGTGTTGTCCAATAGCCCCTATTTCTCCCTCTCCCAGCCCTTTATAGGGGGAGTGTTGTCCAATAGCCCCCATTTCTCCCTCTCCCAGCCCTTTATAGGGGGAGTGTTGTCCAATAGCCCCTATTTCTCCCTCTCCCAGCCCTTTATAGGGGGAGTGTTGTCCAATAGCCCCCATTTCTCCCTCTCCCAGCCCTTTATAGGGGGAGTGTTGTCCAATAGCCCCTATTTCTCCCTCTCCCAGCCCTTTATAGGGGGAGTGTTGTCCAATAGCCCCTATTTCTCTCTCTCCCAGCCCTTTATAGGGGGAGTGTTGCCCAATAGCCCCCATTTCTCCCTCTCCCAGCCCTTTATAGGTGGAGTGTAGTCCAATAGCCCCCATTTCTCTCTCTCCCAGCCCTTTATAGGGGGAGTGTTGTCCAATAGCCCCCATTTCTCCCTCTCCCAGCCCTTTATAGGGGGAGTGTTGTCCAATAGCCCCCATTTCTCCCTCTCCCACACACAGCCCTTTATAGGGGGAGTGTTGTCCAATAGCCCCCATTTCTCCTCTCCCAGCCCTTTATAGGGGGAGTGTTGTCCAATAGCCCCCATTTCTCTCTCTCCCAGCCCTTTATAGGGGAGTGTTGTCCAATAGCCCCCATTTCTCTCTCTCCCAGCCCTTTATAGGGGGAGTGTTGTCCAATAGCCCCCATTTCTCTCTCTCCCAGCCCTTTATAGGGGGAGTGTTGTCCAATAGCCCCCATTTCTCCCTCTCCCAGCCCTTTATAGGGGGAGTGTTGTCCAATAGCCCCCATTTCTCCCTCTCCCAGCCCTTTATAGGGGGAGTGTTGTCCAATAGCCCCCATTTCTCCCTCTCCCACACACAGCCCTTTATAGGGGGAGTGTTGTCCAATAGCCCCCATTTCTCTCTCTCCCAGCCCTTTATAGGGGGAGTGTTGTCCAATAGCCCCCATTTCTCCCTCTCCCAGCCCTTTATAGGGGGAGTGTTGTCCAATAGCCCCCATTTCTCCCTCTCCCAGCCCTTTATAGGGGGAGTGTTGTCCAATAGCCCCCATTTCTCTCTCTCCCAGCCCTTTATAGGGGGAGTGTTGTCCAATAGCCCCTATTTCTCCCTCTCCCGGCCCTTTATAGGGGGAGTGTAGTCCAATAGCCCCCATTTCTCCTCTCCCAGCCCTTTATAGGGGGAGTGTTGTCCAATAGCCCCCATTTCTCTCTCTCCCAGCCCTTTATAGGGGGAGTGTTGCCCAATAGCTCCCATTTCTTTCTCTCTCTCTCTCCCTCCCTCCATCTCTCTCTCTCTCTCTCTCTCTCTCTCTCCTCTCTCTCTCTCTCTCTCTCTCTCTCTCTCTCTCCCTCCCTCTCTCTCCCCCTCCCTCCCTCTCTCTCTCTCTCTCTCTCTCTCTCTCTCTCTCTCTCTCTCTCTCTCTCTCTCTCTCTGTCTCTGTCTCTGTCTCTGTCTCTCTCTTTCTCTCTCACACATACACAAAGTCCCCACCCTTGTATAAAACCGGTGTGTTCGCTCGCGCGTGTTAACACCTGTTTACCGGCTGCCACCCAGAGACAGAGTCATAAACGATAAGAAAATCTATCACAGGTGCAGATTAAAGACCGACTGTAGCAGAGAGACCTGGAACTGAGGTAGAGTTGTGGATTGGGTTTCACCCTGTTCGTTTGGGTTTCTAACCAAGTGGGGCGGCAGGGTAGCCTAGTGGTTAGAGCGTTGGACTAGTAACCGAAAGGTTGCAAGTTCAAACCCCCCGAGCTGACAATGTACAAATCTGTCGTTCTGCCCATGAACAGGCCAGTTATCCCACTAGGCTGTCATTGAAAATAAGAATTGGTTCTTAACTGACTCGCCTTCTTAAATACAGGTAAAAAAAAAATATATATTTTATAAAGTCCCTGCTCAATACCTGTTAGAACAGGCTCCATCAGTCACACGTTTCACAGTCTAGTGATGTGCAGAGGTTATGCCTGAAACTCAACATGTAGGTACACCACACCAAAGGAACCGTGGGAGAAACCGCCAACATGTTTCTCTTTACCGTCTTGATCTTTTTTTTATTACGCTTTCAAATATTTACATGATTTTACTTGGAGCTCATTTAAATGAAAGTGTCCTGGGGCGAGCTGGCGTTCGAACATACCACTCTGGGGCAGTGTTTAAGTCAGTAGCCACGGTCTCAGGAAGTCAACACCAAAGACGCCATAGACCTTCTCCTTGACGATAACCAAAAAGCTGTCAGTGATTTCATACTTTCAGCCGTTACAAATGACACGGAACTCTGATTGAGGGTAGCCTAGTGGTTAGAGTGTAGGGGCGGTAGGTAGCCTAGTGGTTAGAGTGTAGGGGCGGTAGGTAGCTTAGTGGTTAGAGTGTAGGGGGGGGCAAGTAGTCTAGTGGTTAGAGTGTAGGGGTGGTAGGTAGCCTAGTGGTTAGAGTGTAGGGGGGGAATGTAGCCTATTGGTTAGAGTGTAGGGGCGGCAGGGTAGCCTAGTGGTTAGAGTGTAGGGGAGGTAGGTAGCCTAGTGGTTAGAGTGTAGGGGCGGCAGGGTAGCCTAGTGGTTAGAGTGTAGGGACGGTAGGTAGTCTAGTGGTTAGAGTGTAGGGGAGGTAGGTAGCCTAGTGGTTAGAGTGTAGAGGCGGCAGGTAGCCTAGTGGTTAGAGTGTAGGGGCGGCAGGGTAGCCTAGTGGTTAGAGTGTAGGGACGGTAGGTAGTCTAGTGGTTAGAGTGTAGGGGCGGCAGGGTAGCCTAGTGGTTAGAGTGTAGGGACGGTAGGTAGTCTAGTGGTTAGAGTGTAGGGGCGGTAGGTAGCCTATTGGTTAGAGTGTAGGGGTGGTAGGTAGCCTAGTGGTTAGAGTGTAGGGGCGGCAGGGTAGCCTAGTGGTTAGAGTGTAGGGGAGGTAGGTAGCCTAGTGGTTAGAGTGTAGGGGGGGCAGGTAGCCTAGTGGTTAGAGTGTAGAGGAGGTAGGTAACCTAGTGGTTAGAGTGTAGAGGAGGTAGGTAGCCTAGTGGTTAGAGTGTAGAGGAGGTAGGTAGCCTAGTGGTTAGAGTGTAGGGGCGGCAGGGTAGCCTAGTGGTTAGAGTGTAGGGACGGTAGGTAGTCTAGTGGTTAGAGTGTAGGGGCGGTAGGTAGCCTATTGGTTAGAGTGTAGGGGTGGTAGGTAGCCTAGTGGTTAGAGTGTAGGGGCGGCAGGGTAGCCTAGTGGTTAGAGTGTAGGGGAGGTAGGTAGCCTAGTGGTTAGAGTGTAGGGGGCAGGTAGCCTAGTGGTTAGAGTGTAGAGGAGGTAGGTAACCTAGTGGTTAGAGTGTAGAGGAGGTAGGTAGCCTAGTGGTTAGAGTGTAGGGGTGGCAGGGTAGCCTAGTGGTTAGAGTGTAGGGACGGTAGGTAGTCTAGTGGTTAGAGTGTAGGGGCGGTAGGTAGCCTATTGGTTAGAGTGTAGGGGTGGTAGGTAGCCTAGTGGTTAGAGTGTAGAGGAGGTAGGTAGCCTAGTGGTTAGAGTGTAGGGGGGGGCAGCTAGCCTAGTGGTTAGAGTGTAGGGGTGGTAGGTAGCCTAGTGGTTAGAGTGTAGGGGTGGTAGGTAGCCTAGTGGTTAGAGTGTAGGGGTTGTAGGTAGCCTAGTGGTTAGAGTGTAGGGGTGGTAGGTAGCCTAGTGGTTAGAGTGTAGGGGTGGTAGGTAGCCTAGTGGTTAGAGTGTAGGGGCGGTAGGTAGTCTAGTGGTTAGAGTGTAGAGGAGGTAGGCAGCCTAGTGGTTACAGTGTAGAGGAGGTAGGTAGCCTAGTGGTTACAGTGTAGAGGAGGTAGGTAGCCTAGTGGTTAGAGTGTAGAGGAGGCAGGTAGTCTAGTGGTTAGAGTGTAGAGGAGGCAGGTAGCCTAGTGGTTAGAGTGTAGAGGAGGCAGATAGCCTAGTGGTTAGAGTGTAGAGGAGGCAGGTAGCCTAGTGGTTAGAGTGTAGAGGAGGCAGGTAGTCTAGTGGTTAGAGTGTAGAGGAGGCAGGTAGTCTAGTGGTTAGAGTGTAGAGGAGGTAGGTAGCCTAGTGGTTAGAGTGTAGAGGAGGTAGGTAGCCTAGTGGTTAGAGTGTAGAGGAGGTAGGTAGCCTAGTGGTTAGAGTGTAGAGGAGGTAGGTAGCCTAGTGGTTAGAGTGTAGAGGAGGTAGGTAGCCTAGTGGTTAGAGTGTAGGGGTGGTAGGCAGCCTAGTGGTTAGAGTGTAGAGGAGGTAGGTAGCCTAGTGGTTAGAGTGTAGGGGTGGTAGGCAGCCTAGTGGTTAGAGTGTAGGGGTGGTAGGCAGCCTAGTGGTTAGAGTGTAGGGGCGGCAGGTAGCCTAGTGGTTAGAGTGTAGGGGTGGTAGGCAGCCTAGTGGTTAGAGTGTAGGGGTGGTAGGTAGTCTAGTGGTTAGAGTGTAGGGGTGGTAGGTAGCCTAGTGGTTAGAGTGTAGAGGAGGTAGGTAGCCTAGTGGTTAGAGTGTAGAGGAGGTAGGTAGCCTAGTGGTTAGAGTGTAGGGGTGGTAGGGTAGCCTAGTGGTTAGAGTGTAGGGGTGGTAGGCAGCCTAGTGGTTAGAGTGTAGGGGTGGTAGGCAGCCTAGTGGTTAGAGTGTAGGGGTGGTAGGCAGCCTAGTGGTTAGAGTGTAGGGGTGGTAGGCAGCCTAGTGGTTAGAGTGTAGGGGTGGTAGGTAGCCTAGTGGTTAGAGTGTAGGGGTGGTAGGCAGCCTAGTGGTTAGAGTGTAGGGGTGGTAGGCAGCCTAGTGGTTAGAGTGTAGGGGTGGTAGGCAGCCTAGTGGTTAGAGTGTAGGGGTGGTAGGTAGTCTAGTGGTTAGAGTGTAGGGGTGGTAACTTCAAGTCTCTGGTAGCCTAGTGGTTAGAGTGTAGAGGAGGTAGGTAGCCTAGTGGTTAGAGTGTAGAGGAGGTAGGTAGCCTAGTGGTTAGAGTGTAGAGGAGGTAGGTAGCCTAGTGGTTAGAGTGTAGAGGAGGTAGGTAGCCTAGTGGTTAGAGTGTAGAGGAGGTAGGTAGCCTAGTGGTTAGAGTGTAGAGGAGGTAGGTAGCCTAGTGGTTAGAGTGTAGAGGAGGTAGGTAGCCTAGTGGTTAGAGTGTAGAGGAGGTAGGTAGCCTAGTGGTTAGAGTGTAGAGGAGGTAGGTAGCCTAGTGGTTAGAGTGTAGAGGAGGTAGGTAGCCTAGTGGTTAGAGTGTAGAGGAGGTAGGTAGCCTAGTGGTTAGAGTGTAGAGGAGGTAGGTAGCCTAGTGGTTAGAGTGTAGAGGAGGTAGGTAGCCTAGTGGTTAGAGTGTAGGGGTGGTAGGTAGCCTAGTGGTTAGAGTGTAGGGGTGGTAGGTAGCCTAGTGGTTAGAGTGTAGGGGTGGTAGGTAGCCTAGTGGTTAGAGTGTAGAGGAGGTAGGTAGCCTAGTGGTTAGAGTGTAGAGGAGGTAGGTAGCCTAGTGGTTAGAGTGTAGAGGAGTTAGGTAGCCTAGTGGTTAGAGTGTAGAGGAGGTAGGTAGCCTAGTGGTTAGAGTGTAGGGGTGGTAGATAGCCTAGTGGTTAGAGTGTAGGGGTGGTAGGTAGCCTAGTGGTTAGAGTGTAGGGGTGGTAGGTAGCCTAGTGGTTAGAGTGTAGGGGAGGTAGGTAGCCTATTGGTTAGAGTGTAGGGGTGGTAGGTAGCCTAGTGGTTAGAGTGTAGGGGAGGTAGGTAGCCTATTGGTTAGAGTGTAGAGGAGGTAGGTAGCCTATTGGTTAGAGTGTAGAGGAGGTAGGTAGCCTATTGGTTAGAGTGTAGAGGAGGTAGGTAGCCTAGTGGTTAGAAAATTGAACTGATGATTTAACAGATCTTTAATAAATACATTTCATCGATTGACCCCTGTGTGTGTGTGTGTGTGTGTGTGTGTGTGTGTGTGTGTGTGTGTGTGTGTGTGTGTGTGTGTGTGTGTGTGTGTGTGTGTGTGTGTGTGTGTGTGTGTGTGTGTGTGTGTGTGTGTGTGTGTGTGTGTGTGTGTGTGTGTGTGTGTGTGTCCCACCACAGGGCTTCGGGGCAGGAAACTTCAAGTCTCTGTTCGAGGCCATTGAGAAGGACCAGGATGCTAGGGGCAACCTCACCGTTTACAACTAATATCACACCACCATTGTACGGCCACACCAACAAAGCCAAGTTCAATAAGTTGTACTGAATGTCCGATGTTGTAGGGCTTTGCTTAAAGAGATTTAGAACAGAGATGTAGCACCTATTTTGATAAATGTATGGGACAAGTTGTTGAAAGCAATCTGTGAAATGTCTCTATTCTACGATCACTGCGATTAAATGCCTCAGCTTTCCACCTTTTATCTTTTGTAAGTTAAATGGCAGAATATATATATATATATAACCACACAATGATAATTCTGATACATATCTCGCCAGAGAACCACACAATGATAATTCTGATATATATCTCGCCAGCGGACCACACAATGATAATTCTGATATATATCTCGCCAGCGAACCACACAATGATAATTCTGATATATATCTCGCCAGCAGACCACACAATGATAATTCTGATATATATCTCGCCAGAGAACCACACAATGATAATTCTGATATCTCGCCAGAGAACCACACAATGATAATTCTGATATATATCTCGCCAGACAACCACACAATGATAATTCTGATATATATCTCGCCAGAGAACCACACAATGATAATTCTGATATATATCTCGCCAGAGAACCACACAATGATAATTCTGATATATATCTCAGAGAACCACACAATGATAATTCTGATATATATCTCGCCAGCGAACCACACAATGATAATTCTGATATATATCTCGCCAGCGAACCACAATGATAATTCTGATATATATCTCGCCAGAGAACCACACAATGATAATTCTGATATATATCTCGCCAGCGAACCACACAATGATAATTCTGATATATATCTCGCCAGAGAACCACACAATGATAATTCTGATATATATCTCGCCAGAGAACCACACAATGATAATTCTGATATATATCTCGCCAGAGAACCACACAATGATAATTCTGATATATATCTCGCCAGAGAACCACACAATGATAATTCTGATATATATCTTGCCAGCGAACCACACAATGATAATTCTGATACATGTCTGAAATGTAGATGAATTGAATGATGTTTTATGGGATTTGTCAGATAAATGCAACAACGACAAAAAAACAGGTATTTTTTTTTAACATACAATTTAAACCATATTCAGCACCAGAGGTTTTTACTTCAAAATAATTTATTTGCATATAATTGGAATGAAGCCAGGTGATGGCACATAGTTTCATATAGATATTGTTTCTATACAGAAAACATGTAGTATTTTTCAAAACCTGGACCAAAAAAAAAATAAAATAAAATGGATAAATATATTATTGACATATCACCATATTGAAATGTTCTATTATATATAAAATACAACACTTTATTTCATTTATGTTTTTGTCTTTCTCTTTTTGTACACAAAGTATCCAGAAATATACTGACAGATCCCGTTTCCAAGGCCATTTCAGCACAGTATGCATTCGAAAAAACAATCATCAAAAACAGAAAAGGACACAGAGAAAAGGATAATAAAATCACCCAACCAAAATGTTTCAGGGATGTTTCATAGATTTTGAAGTGTTATATTTCATTGTACTGGTCATCGCCGTAGTTATATTGTTCTGATTACTTTTCCGTTGAGTTTCAGCAAAAGTGTTGGTTGGTTGTGAGTTAGTCATTTTCAGCTCAGGCTGTAGCCTGGAATGCAGAACATTTTTTACAATGTTTGTTTTTGAAGGGAAACATTTGTGGGTGCAGTGTTCAGTCTGGTTTAGCCAGGCTATAGGGGACTGTTCAGTCTGGTTTAACCAGGCTATAGGGGACTGTTCAGTCTGGTTTAGCCAGGCTATAGGGGACTGTTCAGTCTGGTTTAGCCAGGCTATAGGAGACTGTTCAGTCTGGTTTAGCCAGGCTATAGGGGACTGTTCAGTCTGGTTTAACCAGGCTATAGGGGACTGGCTATAGGGGACTGTTCAGTCTGGTTTAACCAGGCTATAGGGGACTGTTCAGTCTGGTTTAACCAGGCTATAGGGGACTGTTCAGTCTAGTTTAACCAGGCTATAGGGGACTGTTCAGTCTAGTTTAACCAGGCTATAGGGGACTGTTCAGTCTGGTTTAACCAGGCTATAGGGGACTGTTCAGTCTGGTTTAACCAGGCTATAGGGGACTGGCTATAGGGGACTGTTCAGTCTGGTTTAACCAGGCTATAGGGGACTGTTCAGTCTGGTTTAGCCAGGCTATAGGGGACTGGCTATAGGGGACTGTTCAGTCTGGTTTAGCCAGGCTATAGGGGACTGTTCAGTCTGGTTTAACCAGGCTATAGGGGACTGTTCAGTCTGGTTTAGCCAGGCTATAGGGGACTGTTCAGTCTGGTTTAACCAGGCTATAGGGGACTGTTCAGTCTGGTGTAACCAGGCTATAGGGGACTGTTCAGTCTAGTTTAACCAGGCTATAGGGGACTGTTCAGTCTGGTTTAACCAGGCTATATGGGACTGGCTATAGGGGACTGTTCAGTCTAGTTTAACCAGGCTATAGGGGACTGTTCAGTCTGGTTTAACCAGGCTATAGGGGACTGTTCAGTCTGGTTTAACCAGGCTATAGGGGACTGTTCAGTCTGGTTTAACCAGGCTATAGGGGACTGTTCAGTCTGGTTTAACCAGGCTATAGGGGACTGTTCAGTCTGGTTTAACCAGGCTATAGGGGACTGGCTATAGGGGACTGTTCAGTCTGGTTTAACCAGGCTATAGGGGACTGTTCAGTCTGGTTTAACCAGGCTATAGGGGACTGGCTATAGGGGACTGTTCAGTCTGGTTTAGCCAGGCTATAGGGGACTGTTCAGTCTGGTTTAACCAGGCTATAGGGGACTGTTCAGTCTGGTTTAGCCAGGGTATAGGGGACTGTTCAGTCTGGTTTAACCAGGCTATAGGGGACTGTTCAGTCTGGTGTAACCAGGCTATAGGGGACTGTTCAGTCTAGTTTAACCAGGCTATAGGGGACTGTTCAGTCTGGTTTAACCAGGCTATAGGGGACTGGCTATAGGGGACTGTTCAGTCTAGTTTAACCAGGCTATAGGGGACTGTTCAGTCTGGTTTAACCAGGCTATAGGGGACTGTTCAGTCTAGTTTAACCAGGCTATAGGGGACTGTTCAGTCTGGTTTAACCAGGCTATAGGGGACTGTTCAGTCTAGTTTAACCAGGCTATAGGGGACTGTTCAGTCTGGTTTAACCAGGCTATAGGGGACTGTTCAGTCTGGTTTAACCAGGCTATAGGGGACTGTTCAGTCTAGTTTAACCAGGCTATAGGGGACTGTTCAGTCTGGTTTAACCAGGCTATAGGGGACTGTTCAGTCTGGTTTAACCAGGCTATAGGGAACTGTTCAGTCTGGTTTAACCAGGCTATAGGGGACTGTTCAGTCTGGTTTAACCAGGCTATAGGGGACTGTTCAGTCTAGTTTAACCAGGCTATAGGGGACTGTTCAGTCTGGTTTAACCAGGCTATAGGGGACTGTTCAGTCTGGTTTAACCAGGCTATAGGGGACTGTTCAGTATGGTTTAACCAGGCTAAAGTATTAGCGTGAGACGCTGTCTCCAAAAACACATTAGAAAACGAGGTATCGGTAAATACGGGGCTGTAATCTATAGATTGTCCATGATTGTTGACTGCATACGATTCCACCATGTTCTTGTAAAGCAAAACCTAGTGAATTGGGTTTAGATTGACGCAGGAGGAACAGAAGGCATCCAATTTGTAAGTCGCTCTGGATAAGAGCGTCTGCTAAATGACTTAAATGTAATGTAAATGAATAACGCAAGCTTAATGTATTAGGTTATTTGATGATCTAAGGAATAAACTTCAACCGATCCACAGGAGGTAGTGAATGAAGAGAACTGACTTCATAAAGGCACAACTGAAGTAAATGGAATAGATGGACTCATCTCATAACTGGTTCAGAGTATTACTACCGTCGATCAGCCACATGACATTTTAAAGGTTGTTGTTTTTGTAAGTGCTTCCAACTATTTAGAAAATACTCTGTGGATCAATGGGTTTATTCAATTCAATGTTTACCTCGGACACAATACAGTCTCCTTGCACATGTCCACTGAGCCTCCATGTATTCAAATACAGTAAGAACTCAAATATATTGGAGGATATATACAGTACCAGTCAAAAGTTTGGACACACCTACTCATTCAAGGGTTTTTCGTTTTTTATTTATTACTGTTTTCCACATTGTAGAATAATAGTGAAGACATCAAAACTATTAAATAACACACATATAGTCATGTAGTATTCCAAAAAGTGTTAAACAAATCAAAATATATTTTATATTCTTCAAAGTAGCCACCCTTTGCCTTGATGATAGCTTTGCACACTCTTGGCATTCTCTCAACCAGCTTCACCTGGAATGCTTTTCCAACAGTCTTGAAGAAGTTCCCTCATATGCTGAGCACTTGTTGGCTGCTTTTCCTTCACTCTGCGGCGATCCAACTCTTCCCAAACAATCTCAATTAGGTTGAGGTTGGGTGATTGTGGAGGTCAGGTCATCTGATGCAGCACTCCATCACTCTCCTTGGTCAAATAGCCCTTACACAGCCTGGAGGTGTGTTTAGGGTCATTTTCCTGTTTAAAAACAAATGATAGTCCCACTAAGCGCAAACCAGATGGGATGGGTATCGCTGCAGAATGCTGTGGTAGCCATGCTGGTTAAGTGTGCCTTCAATTCTAAATAAATCACTGACAGTGTCACCAGCAAAGCACCATCACACCTCCACCTCCATGCTTCACGTTGGGAACCACACATGCGGAGATCATCTGTTCACCTACTCTGGGTCTCACAAAGACACTGCGGTTGGAACCAGAAATCTCAAATTTGGGCCAAGCAGTTCCACCGGTCTAATGTCCATTGCTTGTGTTTCTTGGCCCGAGCATGAAAAAAAATATCCCAATACCCCAGGGCAGGGATTGGGGACACTGCCCTGTGTAGGGTGCCGTCTTTCAGATGGGACGTTAAACGGGTGTCCTGACTCTCTGAGGTTATTAAAGATCCCATGGCACTTATCGTAAGAGTAGGGGTGTTAACCCCGGTGTCCTGGCTAAATTCCCAATCTGGCCCTCAAACCATCACGGTCACCTAATAATCCCCAGTTTACAATTGGCTCATTCATCCCCCTCCTCTCCCCTGTAACTATTCCCCAGGTCGTTGCTGCAAATGAGAACGTGTTCTCAGTCAACTTACCTGGTAAAATAATGGATAAAAAAATACAAAAATAAATGTCTCTTCTTCTCATTGGTGTCCTTTAGTAGTGGTTTCTTTGCAGCAATTTGACGATGAAGGCCTGATTCACGCAGGCTCCTATGAACAGTTTATGTTATGAGATGTGTCTGTTACTTCAACACTGTATTTGACAAATGAACTACTTGAAATATGTATTTGGGCTGCAATTTCTGAGGCAGGTATCTCTACTGAACTTATCCTCTGCAGCAGAGGTAACTCTGGGTCTCCCTTTCCTGTGGCGGTCCTCATGAGAGACAGGTATCTCTACTGAACTTATCCTCTGCAGCAGAGGTAACTCTGGGTCTCCCTTTCCTGTGGCGGTCCTCATGAGAGACAGGTATCTCTACTGAACTTATCCTCTGCAGCAGAGGTAACTCTGGGTCTCCCTTTCCTGTGGCGGTCCTCATGAGAGACAGGTATCTCTACTGAACTTATCCTCTGCAGCAGAGGTAACTCTGGGTCTCCCTTTCCTGTGGCAGTCCTCATGAGAGACAGGTATCTCTACTGAACTTATCCTCTGCAGCAGAGGTAACTCTGGGTCTCCCTTTCCTGTGGCGGTCCTCATGAGAGACAGGTATCTCTACTGAACTTATCCTCTGCAGCAGAGGTAACTCTGGGTCTCCCTTTCCTGTAGCGGTCCTCATGAGAGACAGGTATCTCTACTGAACTTATCCTCTGCAGCAGAGGTAACTCTGGGTCTCCCTTTCCTGTGGCAGTCCTCATGAGAGCTAGTTTCATCATAGCTCTTAATGGTTTTTGCAACTGCACTTGAAGAAACTTTCAAAGTTCTTAAAATATTCTGTATTGACTGACCTTCACGTCTTAAAGTAATGATGGACTGTCGTTTCTCTTTGCTTATTTGAGCTGTTCTTGCCATAATATGGACTTGGTCTTTTACCAAATATGGCTATCTTTTGTATACCACCCCTACCTAGTCACAACACATCTGATTGGCTCAAGCGAATTAAGAAGGAAATACATTCCACAAATTAACTTTTAACAAGGCACACCTGTTAATTTAAATTCATTCCAGGTGACTACCTCATGAAGCTGGTTGAGAGAATGCCAAGTGTGTGCAAAGCTGTCATCAAGGCAAAGGGTGGCTACTTTGAAGAATCTCAAATCTCAAATATATTTTGATTTGTTTGACACTTTTTTGGTTACTACATGATTCCATATGTGTTATTTAATTGTTTTGACGTCTTCACTATTATTGTACAATGTAGAAAATAGTAAAAATACAGAAAAACCCTTGAATGAATAGTTGTGTCCAAACATTTGACTGGTGCTGTACATTGTACTGTATAACTACACACATTTAATCTCCTGGGATGTTGGATCCAAGTGAGACATTCGGGGAAAGGGCTGACCGAACGGCACCAGGCTTCTATTTAAGGCCGCAGGTTTGTTCGGTAAATGTTTGGTCGTGAATAATGTTATGTTCCCAAAGTTGAATGAATTATGAATTATCATGGCTTTCCTCCAGTTATTACATAGTCATTCTGTATATAATATTTTGCTACAATGTTTAAGATAAGGGCACCCCTGGTGAGCTATAGCTGCTGGTAGATGGGATATGGAAAGGAGACAATATCCTTGCTGGTGGACAACGATAGGGTTGTGTAAAGGTCAGGGGTCAGGGGTGAAGAGCAGATGACATGGTTCATGTCCTTTCTGAGCCGAGTGAAGCTCCACCCACGCTGCTGTTCTGGTGGCAGACCTACCTTTAGGTTCAAATAGAATTTGAAATATTTCACATACTTGAGCATTTGCATATTTGATCCTTACTGGAGTGCGCGCCAGATGGGCGGGGTTTACATTTTTTAGGACTATAGCATTGGTCCCATGGAGCCAGGTAAGCTGAATCAAGCACAGCTACAGTATTTGAAATATGTCAAATACAGTTTGAACCCAGGTCTGTGTGGAGGGCCCCTCCATCCTTCACTGGCCACCAAACCAGCGCTCAGGTCAAACATACTACGTAACCACTGGCAACATGAGAAATGACACGAGCAAAACAAAAATAGCTTGTAATAACATAGATCAGTCTGGTTCTTTCTTTTAACGATGAAAAACACAATTACAAAAAAAAAAAAAATGTTTTTACGGAACCACAAAACAAACTAAATGTGATGGAAACAGCTGCCATTATTGAATGAACCAACACAAGTCCCCACACTAGCCTCTAATGACCTCTCAGGATGACCTTTCAGGATTCTCACTGCTTGCTTGTAGGTCCAGCTAAGAAAATAACTGTTCTCCCCTAATGATAAGTTTCTTCTTGTCTCTTTTCCGTAGCTCTGAGTACCTTAGTAACCCACGGCGATGGGAAACATTGCTGGATCTGATTTGAGTTGGAAAGAGCAAGAAACCTCCATGTATGGGTGTCATACATGATCCAATGCTTTGTCTACATTCTGTATCTACACAAATGAAAGACTTTAAGGATATTAAGTATTACTGAGTAGTACCTCGTAGTATAATCGATTAAGTACTCAATCAACAACTCAAGGAATCAGACATCCAATATGTCCGTGTGATTTCTAATGATGGGAGATAGTTGGGGAATTTGGTGATGTGAATCGAGGCTCGAGCCCTGAGCAGTGATCATTCCTTGTGGTCACTAAGGCAACCTGGGAACTTGTTGGTATTGAATTATTCCTGTAATTTACAAAACAAAATAAAAACAAGACGAAAAACAAAACAACAACAACATTTCCAGCATCTCCCAGTCAGTCTCCATCTTGAAACACAATCACTAAGCAATAACAAAACTCCCAAACTCTCAAACACATTGAAAATACTGGAATTCAACAATGAATTAGAGCAATTTGAGGTCCATACATGACTTGTGCTTATTGTTTGAATTGATGGTCAAAATAAATCAACTTCAAAAACAATCAGAATCTCATAGACTCATTTTGATCATTGTGGGACAGACGGAACTCTGAGCACTGACTGGGGGATTCTGGGAAGTGTAGTCTGAATGCAGCTATTAAATGTGGAATTATTTGGAAGACTTGAGAAACATGGCCGCGTGATGGTGTGTTTGTCCGTTCCGGCTCCTGTGTACGTAGCAGCGTGAAGTTGGGGATGCAACTCGCGAGTCCTCACACGCCGGACTCCTCCTCGGATCCTGGAGGTAGAGAAAAAGACGACATGTTTATTTACCTCTCCAACGCACAGAGACATGACACACAGGATGTCAGGAAGAACGACACACATGGGGCTCTTCCTCAATTCCTCATCTTCTTTCCCAAAATGCAATTCATTCAACTTCCCTCCAATTAGGTTGATACGGAGGTGAGGAGATAGAATGCAAAAGAAGAACGGAAAGACAAGTTGAGCTTAAGACATAAAAACGATGACCTTAGAGAATACCATTCCTATGGGGAAAACGATGACCTTAGAGAATACCATTCCTATGGGGAAAACGATGACCTTAGAGAATACCATTCCTATGGGGAAAACGATGACCTTAGAGAATACCATTCCTATGGGGAAAACGATGACCTTAGAGAATACCATTCCTATGGGGAAAACGATGACCTTAGAGAATACCATTCCTATGAGGAAAACTATGAACAAGATGGCAGTTGTTCACATCATATGTAGCTATATAAAAAAAGTTTAAGGACTGGTTGAACACCCACCCTGATTGTTGTGTAATGTTTGGCAGTATAAACAAAAGTCTGTGTTGCGGTCGTCCGCTGGGCTGTGGGGACCGTGGTGGCGCCTGCTGGATGGGGGTGGGGTTACGTCCATAGGGAACCCCAGCAACTGGGGATCAGAGTGGGCCTGCTGCACCCGCTTCTGCCACACCACATGGTGGGGCCCTCCACAGCAGGGCCAGTCCTCTAGGCCCCCCAGGGGCCTCATTCCTCCAGAGTCCAGGATGAGGGGCACAGGCATGGAGAGCAGAGCGGGGGGCAGGTCGGGAGGGGGGCAGCAGTAACCCTGGTCATAGTGGATGTGGATGCTACAGTCGTCCTGCAGGTCCAGGTTCTGTTGGAAACGCACTGAGGGGCCGTCGAGCACACAGTCGCCCAGCCGGCCTGCCCTCAGGTGGGGGTACCCCCCGTGGCTGTGGTCCTGGTGACAGCAGGTGGGTGGGGGTGGTAAGGGGGCTGGGGTTACCAGGACTGGAGGGCGGCCTGAGGGGTGGCTGAGCTCATGGCCCTGACCCTCTGTCCCGTGGCCATGGGCCCCCCTACTGTCTGTGTGGTCTGCCTTAGGGCAGTGACAGGGGCTGTCTTTCAGAGGGCACACTGGGTAATCTTTGTCCAGAGCCGGGGGAGATCCTGACTCACGGCCAAAAGCAGTAGCCCCCAGCTCCTCGTCTGACCCCCTGCCTGGCCCCTGGCCCTGGGCGTGCTCCCTCTCCCCTTCCTCTCGGTAGTGGTGGTGACGGTGGCGGTGGTAGTGGACGTGGCTAAACACAGCCTGCTGCTGTTCCTCAGAGCACCCTCCTCTTCTTCCTCCTCCTCCTCGTCCTCTGTCTCTGTTCACCACTGAATCCAGGGACCTGGGTCTCTGGGCCCCTGCCTCCATGCTGTCCCTGCGGCCTGTCGGTCCCGGTCCCGGCCCGTAGTACACAAACGGATCATAGTCACTGCTCAGGGAGCTGCGGAACGTGGACCAGCTACCATACACACCCTGCAGGGACACGTCTGTACAGTTGAGGACCGAGTCACTGGAGGAGCCGTGACAGGGGCCAGAGCTGGAGTCACTGGCCGGCCCATCAGCCAGGTAGCCACTGTGCTCCGTCCGGTAGCTCCCCCCAGAGCAGCTGCCCCCCCCGTTCCCCCGGCTGTGGGCTCCCCCTGCGGAGGCGCGGGGAGCAGAGGAGGGGGCGTGGTGGAGCCTGGAACTGGAGGCGCTGCGCTGGGAAGGGCAGCCGGAGCTGTAGGCGTGGCAGGAGCGGCGGGGCCCGGGGCCGTAGTGGGTCTCCATAGGGTGGCCTGCTGTCTTGCATCTGCCCCCGGCTCTGTGGGGCCTTCCGGGGCCCTCTGAAGGGTGGAGGTATCCGCAACCAGGGCCCAGGGGCCGGCTAGGTAGGAAGCGGTGAGTCTGGGGGTCCAGAGGCGGGGAGCCGCTATAGTGGCCCAGGGAGGGATATGGACCAGAGGGACCGCGGGGGTAGTGAGGCCTCATGGAGAAGGGGATGGGGTGGGTGTGGAGGAAACCCTGGCTGTGCTCGGGGGTCTGCTGTAATCTGGTCCTCCGTGGCTGTCCAGACAGCTCTGAACCTGTGGAGCATTACAACACACAGTCAGACAGACAGGCAGACAGACAGACAGACAGACAGACAGACAGACAGACAGACAGACAGACAGACAGACAGACAGACAGACAGACAGACAGACAGACAGACAGACAGACAGACAGACAGACAGACAGACAGACAGACAGACAGACAGACAGACAGACAGACAGACAGACAGACAGACAGACAGACAGACAGACAGACAGACAGACAGACAGACAGACAGACAGACAGACAGACAGACAGACAGACAGACAGACAGACAGACAGACAGACAGACAGACAGACAGACAGACAGACAGACAGACAGACAGACAGACAGACAGACAGACAGACAGACAGACAGACAGACAGACAGACAGACAGACAGACAGACAGACAGACAGACAGACACGACATATTCTCCCGAGATGGCATAGCAGTTCAGACGTCTTTTGTCCTCGTCTTGTCGTGTCCTGTATATATATATATATTTACAACTTTTTTTCACATACATTTTTTTATTTTCCATCAACTCATATTCAAAACACTCTCCTGCAACCCGCCTCACCAATTTATATTTATAAATAAGTATTATTTACCTCAAATCTGCAATCCTCCAAGAAGCTAGCCAGAAGCTAGCCAGATGCTAGCCAGAAACTCCAAGAAGCTAGCCAGAAGCTAGCCAGGAGCTAGCTAGAAGCTAATCAGAAGCTAGTTCAGAAGCTAGTTAGCTTCTTTACTGGCAAATCGTTAGTATTCAGCTAACCACGGTTTGTGGTCATCAGCTATCCTTTAGCTTGAAAATCTATCGCCAGTTTTGTACGGCGCAGCGCGGCTCGGAACGGAACATACCGGACCAATTTTTCTCTCCATGTCCTTGGATTTCAACTGCTCTCTGGACATTCATTCCCGGATCTCACAGCTAGCCAGCTGCTATCCGTGTGTCTATCTGCTCTCGTCGATTCCGGAGCAAACATCAATTACTCCGGAGCTAGCCAGCTCCGTAAATCACTCCTGAGCTCCGTCAATCACTCCTGGGCTGCAGTCACCTATCCGGACCCGTTTTACAGCCTACGCGGAGCCCCACCGGGCCTTCACAACTGGACTGCCGACGTTGTCTACCCGAAGGAGATCCGGCTGGCTCCTCCGTCTCGACGTTACCTGAACGCCCATCTGCGGCCTGCTAACCGTTAGCTGTCTTACCGGCAGCTCTCAGAATAGACAATCGGACAATTTATTTATTTTTATTATTATTATTATGTTTATTCTTGGGCCTCTATAACTATATCTATTGTTTTTATTTTATTTTTGTTGTTGTGTGATTTGGACTAATTCCCTCTACCACACGGAACCCCACTAATCTACTGACGGAACGCAAGAGGTGGCTAACAACAGACCTCCATCCTATGCTAGCTTGCTACCGATGTCCTGGCTAGCTGTCTAAATCGCCGTGAACCCCAAAACAACCACTCCACTCTCTGGACTCTTTTGATCACTCGACTAAGGATGCCTCTCCTTAATGTCAATATGTCTTGTCCATTGCTGTTCTGGTTAGTGTTTATTGGCTTATTTCACTGTAGAGCCTCTAGTCCTGCTCACTATACATTATCCAATTTATTAGTTCCACCACCCACACATGCAATGACATCTCCTGGTTTCAATTATGTTTCTAGAGACAATATCTCTCTCTTCATCACTCATTACCTAGGTTTACCTCCACTGTATTCACATCCTACCATACATTTGTCTGTACATTATACCTTGATGCTATTTTATCGCCCCCAGAAACCTCCTTTTACTCTCTGTTCCAGACGTTATAGACGACCAATTCTTATTGCTTTTAGCCGTACCCTTATTCTTCTCCTCCTATGTTCCTCTGGCGATGTAGAGGTGAATCCAGGCCCTGCAATGCCTAGCTCCACTCCTATTCCCCAGGCGCTCTCTTTTGATGACTTCTGTAACCGTAATAGCCTTGGTTTCATGCATGTTAACATTAGAAGCCTCCTCCCTAAGTTTGTTCTATTCACTGCTTTAGCACACTCTACCAACCCGGATGTTCTAGCTGTGTCTGAATCCTGGCTTAGGAAGACCACCAAAAATTCTGAAAATTTAATTCCAAATTACAACATTTTCAGACAAGATAGAACTGCCAAAGGGGGCGGTGTTGCAATCTACTGCAAAGATAGCCTGCAGAGTTCTGTCCTACTATCCAGGTCTGTACCCAAACAATTTGAACTTCTACTTCTAAAAATCCACCTCTCTAAAAAGAAGTCTCTCACCGTTGCCGCCTGCTATAGACCACCCTCTGCCCCCAGCTGTGCTCTGGACACCATATGTGAACTGATTGCCCCGCCATCTATCTTCAGAGCTCGTGCTGCTAGGCGACCTAAACTGGAACATGCTTAACACCCCAGCCATCCTACAATCTAAACTTGATGCCCTCAATCTCACTCAAATTATCAATGAACCTACCAGGTACCCCCCCAAAGCCTTAAACACGGGCACCCTCATAGATATCATCCTAACCAACTTCCCCTCTAAATACACCTCTGCTGTCTTCAACCAAGATCTCAGCGATCACTGCCTCAATGCCTGCATCCGTAATGGGTCAGCGGTCAAACGACCTCCACTCATCACTGTAAAACGCTCCCTGAAACACTTCAGCGAGCAGGCCTTTCTAATCGACCTGGCCGGGGTATCCTGGAAGGATATTGATCTCATCCCGTCAGTAGAGGATGCCTGGATATTTTTTTTTAAATGCCTTCCTAACCATCTTAAATAAACATGCCCCATTCAAGAAATTTAGAACCAGGAACAGATATAGCCCTTGGTTCTCCCCAGACCTGACTGCCCTTAACCAACACAAAAACATCCTATGGCGTTCTGCATTAGCATCGAACAGCCCCCGTGATATGCAGCTATTCAGGGAAGCTAGAAACCGTTATACACAGGCAGTTAGAAAAGCCAAGGCTAGCTTTTTCAAGCAGAAATTTGCTTCCTGCAACACTAACTCAAAAAAGTTCTGGGACACTGTAAAGTCTATGGAGAATAAGAACACCTCCTCCCAGCTGCCCACTGCACTGAAGATAGGAAACACTGTCACCACTGATAAATCCACCATAATTGAGAATTTCAATAAGCATTTTTCTACGGCTGGCCATGCTTTCCACCTGGCTACTCCTACCTCGGTCAACAGCACTGCACCCCCAACAGCAACTCGCCCAAGCCTTCCCCATTTCTCCTTCTCCCAAATCCATTCTGCTGATGTTCTGAAAGAGCTGAAAAATCTGGACCCCTACAAATCAGCTGGGCTAGACAATCTGGACCCTTTCTTTCTAAAATTATCTGCCGAAATTGTTGCCACCCCTATTACTAGCCTGTTCAACCTCTCTTTCGTGTCGTCTGAGATTCCCAAAGATTGGAAAGCAGCTGCGGTCATCCCCCTCTTCAAAGGGGGGGACACTCTTGACCCAAACTGCTACAGACCTATATCTATCCTACCATGCCTTTCTAAGGTCTTCGAAAGCCAAGTCAACAAACAGATTACCGACCATTTCGAATCTAACCATACCTTCTCTGCTATGCAATCTGGTTTCAGAGCTGGTCATGGGTGCACCTCAGCCACGCTCAAGGTCCTAAACGATATCTTAACCGCCATCGATAAGAAACATTACTGTGCAGCCGTATTCATTGATCTGGCCAAGGATTTCGATTCTGTCAACCACCACATCCTCATCGGCAGACTTGACAGCCTTGGTTTCTCAAATGATTGCCTCGCCTAGTTCACCAACTACTTCTCTGATAGAGTTCAGTGTGTCAAATCGGAGGGTCTGCTGTCCGGACCTCTGGCATTCTCTATGGGGGTGCCACAGGGTTCAATTCTTGGACCGACTCTCTTCTCTGTATACATCAATGAGGTCGCTCTTGCTGCTGGTGAGTCCCTGATCCACCTCTACGCAGACGACACCATTCTGTATACTTCCGGCCCTTCTTTGGACA
Organism: Oncorhynchus gorbuscha; assembly: GCF_021184085.1. Taxonomy (NCBI): domain Eukaryota; kingdom Metazoa; phylum Chordata; class Actinopteri; order Salmoniformes; family Salmonidae; genus Oncorhynchus; species Oncorhynchus gorbuscha. The sequence continues at coordinate 105,371,846 of NC_060174.1, read as the reverse complement.
CTGTGTTAACAACCCTCCAGGCAAGCTTCAATGCCATACAACTCTCCTTCCATGGCCTCCAATTGCTCTTAAATACAAGTAAAACTAAATCCATGCTCTTCAACCGATCGCTACCTGCACCTACCCGCCTGTCCAACATCACTACTCTGGACGGCTCTGACTTAGAATACGTGGACAACTACAAATACTTAGGTGTCTGGTTAGACTGTAAACTCTCCTTCCAGACCCATATCAAACATCTCCAATCCAAAGTTAAATCTAGAATTGGCTTCCTATTTCACAACAAAGCATCCTTCACTCATGCTGCCAAACATACCCTTGTAAAACTGACCATCCTACCAATCCTCGACTTTGGCGATGTCATTTACAAAATAGCCTCCAATACCCTACTCAACAAATTGGATGCAGTCTATCACAGTGCAATCCGTTTTGTCACCAAAGCCCCATATACTACCCACCATTGCGACCTGTACGCTCTCGTTGGCTGGCCCTCGCTTCATACTCGTCGCCAAACCCACTGGCTCCATGTCATCTACAAGACCCTGCTAGGTAAAGTCCCCCTTATCTCAGCTCGCTGGTCACCATAGCATCTCCCACCTGTAGCACACGCTCCAGCAGGTATATCTCTCTGGTCACCCCCAAAACCAATTCTTTCTTTGGCCGCCTCTCCTTCCAGTTCTCTGCTGCCAGTGACTGGAACGAACTGCAAAAATCTCTGAAACTGGAAACACTTATCTCCCTCACTAGCTTTAAGCACCAACTGTCAGAGCATCTTACAGATTACTGCACCTGTACATAGCCCACCTATAATTTAGCCCAAACAACTACCTCTTTCCCAACTGTATTTAATTAATTTATTTATTTTGCTCCTTTGCACCCCATTATTTTTATTTCTACTTTGCACATTCTTCCATTGCAAAACTACCATTCCAGTGTTTTACTTGCTATATTGTATTTACTTTGCCACCATGGCCTTTTTTGCCTTTACCTCCCTTCTCACCTCATTTGCTCACATTGTATATAGACTTGTTTATACTGTATTATTGACTGTATGTTTGTTTTACTCCATGTGTAACTCTCTGTCGAACTGCTTTGCTTTATCTTGGCCAGGTCGCAATTGTAAATGAGAACTTGTTCTCAACTTGCCTACCTGGTTAAATAAAGGTGAAATAAAAATAAAATAAAAAACACAGTCAGTCAGTCAGTCAGTCAGTCAGTCAGTCAGTCAGTCAGTCAGACAGACAGACAGACAGACAGACAGACAGACAGACAGACAGACAGACAGACAGACAGACAGACAGACAGACAGACAGACAGACAGACAGACAGACAGACAGACAGACAGACAGACAGACAGACAGACAGACAGACAGACAGACAGACAGACAGACAGACAGACAGACAGACAGACAGACAGACAGACACAGAGCTCCCCTATTTTATTTATTTTCTATTGAACCTTTATTAAACCAGGAAGGGCTCATTGAGATTTAAAATCTATTTTTCAAGAGCGTCCTGGCCAAGATAGGCAGCACCAAGTCATTACAAACATCACATACAAACAACATGGAAAAACTACATGGAAAAACTACAAGTAATCTAGTAAAAACCATTGACCAAAAACCCTCGTGGCTATGTCATGTCCTTACCCATGATGTTGACCACAAACCCTCGTGGCTATGTCATGTCCTTACCCATGATGTTGACCACAAACCCTCGTGGCTATGTCATGTCCTTACCCATGATGTTGACCACAAATCCTCGTGGCTATGTCATGTCCTTACCCATGATGTTGACCACAAACCCTCGTGGCTATGTCATGTCCTTACCCATGATGTTGACCACAAACCCTCGTGGCTATGTCATGTCCTTACCCATGATGTTGACCACAAACCCTATGTCATGTCCTTACCCATGATGTTGACCACAAACCCTCGTGGCTATGTCATGTCCTTACCCATGATGTTGACCACAAACCCTCGTGGCTATGTCATGTCCTTACCCATGATGTTGACCACAAACCCTCGTGGCTATGTCATGTCCTTACCCATGATGTTGACCACAAACCCTCGTGGCTATGTCATGTCCTTACCCATGATGTTGACCACAAACCCTCGTGGCTATGTCATGTCCTTACCCATGATGTTGACCACAAACCCTCGTGGCTATGTCATGTCCTTACCCATGATGTTGACCACAAACCCTCGTGGCTATGTCATGTCCTTACCCATGATGTTGACCACAAACCCTCGTGGCTATGTCATGTCCTTACCCATGATGTTGACCACAAACCCTCGTGGCTATGTCATGTCCTTACCCATGATGTTGACCACAAACCCTCGTGGCTATGTCATGTCCTTACCCATGATGTTGACCACAAACCCTCGTTGACCACAAACCCTCGTGGCTATGTCATGTCCTTACCCATGATGTTGACCACAAACCCTCGTGGCTATGTCATGTCCTTACCCATGATGTTGTGCATGCAGAGGGGACAGGTTCGGTGCTGCAGTAGCCAGGGGTCCACACACTCCTTATGGAACTCATGAGCACACGAGATGATCCTCAAGTCCTGTCCCTCCAGGAACTCATCCAGACAGATGGCACAGACGGGGCTGGAGTTCGAGCTGCTATTAGACCCCCAGCCCCCACGGTGGCGCTGTGAGCCCCCGCAGCCCTGAGAGCTGTACATCCGCGTCTCCAGACGACTGATGGCTCGCATCGTCTGCTGGTGGACTGAGTCCTGTGGTCGTAGAGGAACAAGCCGTGTGGGATGGAGGTTAGAGAAACGTAACCTCAGAATGGACTGAGACTGGGTCAAAGTTCAAATTCCAGGGAGATATTCTGGTGAATGTTTCAGTTGTATATACAGTGGCCACTATCCTTAGTGTTTGGTCTACAGTTTGAGGACTTACGCTAAACCACTTTTAAGATGGCTGTATTATGCAGAGATAAAGACAATCCACTTTTAAGATGGCTGTATTCTGCAGAGATAAAGACAATCCACTTTTAAGATGGCTGTATTCTGCAGAGATAAAGACCTTGGTATTGATAGATAAAGACAGATACATTGAGACTGGTGTTGTTGACTGACTCACCCAGGTTCTGCTGGATTTGCATCGATACCGGAAAGCAAAGATCGAAACGATGGCCAGAATAGCAAGGACAATAGTGAGCAGGACAACAACATCATAGTGGGCCTGGAAAGAGAGGAGAGAGAGACAGAGAGAGGAGAGAGAGAGAGAGACAGAGAGAGAGAGAGAGAGAGAGAGAGAGAGAGGAGAGAGACAGAGAGAGACAGGAGAGAGACAGAGAGAGAGAGAGAGAGAGAGAGAGAGAGAGAGAGAGAGAGAGAGAGAGAGAGAGAGAGAGAGAGAGAGAGAGAGAGAGAGAGAGAGAGAGAGAGAATCAAATGTATTTATATAGCCATTTACATCAGCTGATATCTCAAAGTGCTGTACAGAAACCCAGCCTAAAACCCCAAACAGCAAGCAATGCAGGTGTAGAAGCACGGTGGCTAGGAAAAACTCCCTAGAAAGTCAGGAACCTAGGAAGAGAGGAACCAGGCTCTGAGGGGTGGCCAGTCCTCTTCTGGCTGTGCCGGGTGGAGATTATAACAGAACATGAACAAGATGTTCAAATGTTCATAAATGACCAGCTGGGTCAAATAATAATAATCACAGTGGTTGTAGAGGGTGCAACAGGTCAGCACCTCCTGAGTAAATGTCAGAGAGAGAGAGAGAGAGAGAGAGAGAGAGAGAGAGAGAGAGAGAGAGAGAGAGAGAGAGAGAGAGAGAGAGAGAGAGAGAGAGAGAGAGAGAGAGAGAGAGAGAGAGAGAGAGAGAGAGAGAGAGAGAGAGAGAGAGAGAGAGAGAGAGAGAGAGAGAGAGAGAGAGAGAGAGAGAGAGAGAGAGAGAGAAAGAGAGAGAGAGAGAGAGAGAGAGAGAGACAGAGACAGAGAGAGAGAGAGAGACAGAGAGAGAGATCAAGAGAGAGAGAAAGAAGGAGATCTCTATAAGTCTGGAACAGTAATGGTACAGGCCAACCCCAAACAGAGTACTACTCCCTCATTGAAATGAAGGATACATTTACCAAGCTGGAGGTAAGGCAGGTGGAGCTGGAACAGCAGGTGTTTGCACTCCAGTCAGCACAGACCCAGACAACAGTCCAGCACAACATCACCCTCTTAACCAGACACAGACAACAGTCCAGCACAACATCACCCTCTTAACCAGACCCAGACAACAGTCCAGCACAACATCACCCTCTTAACCAGACCCAGACAACAGTCCAGCACAACATCACCCTCTTAACCAGACCCAGACAACAGTCCAGCACAACATCACCCTCTTAACCAGACCCAGACAACAGTCCAGCACAACATCACCCTGTTAACCAGACCCAGACAACAGTCCAGCACAACATCACCCTGTTAACCAGACCCAGACAACAGTCCAGCACAACATCACCCTCTTAACCAGACCCAGACAACAGTCCAGCACAACATCACCCTGTTAACCAGACCCAGACAACAGTCCAGCACAACATCACCCTGTTAACCAGACCCAGACAACAGTCCAGCACAACATCACCCTGTTAACCAGACCCAGACAACAGTCCAGCACAACATCACCCTGTTAACCAGACCCAGACAACAGTCCAGCACAACATCACCCTGTTAACCAGACCCAGACAACAGTCCAGCACAACATCACCCTCTTAACCAGACCCAGACAACAGTCCAGCACAACAACACCCTCTTAACCAGACCCAGACAACAGTCCAGCACAACATCACCCTCTTAACCAGACCAGGAGAGCTGGAGGTGGAGAGAGACACATCTGCACTCTGGACTGTGGTGAGACAACATCAACAATAAAAAAAAAGCAAGAGCAGGAGAAGAACAGAGGACTAGAGGAGAGGATCAGACTGCTGGAGGAGAGGGTGAGGAGGATGGAGGAGAGGGTGAGGGGGATGGAGGAGAGGGTGAGGGGGATGGAGGAGAGGGTGAGGGGGATGGAGGAGAGGGTGAGGGGGATGGAGGAGAGGGTGAGGGGGATGGAGGAGAGGGTGAGGAGGATGGGGGAGAGGGTGAGGAGGATGGAGGAGAGGGTGAGGGGGATGGAGGAGAGGGTGAGGGGGATGGAGGAGAGGGTGAGGGGGATGGAGGAGAGGGTGAGGGGATGGAGGAGAGGATCAGACTGCTGGAGGAGAGGGTGAGGAGGATGGAGGAGAGGGTGAGGGGGATGGAGGAGAGGGTGAGGGGATGGAGGAGAGGGTGAGGGGGATGGAGGAGAGGGTGAGGGGATGGAGGAGAGGATCAGACTGCTGGAGGAGAGGGTGAGGAGGATGGAGGAGAGGGTGAGGGGGATGGAGGAGAGGATCAGACTGCTGGAGGAGAGGGTGAGGAGGATGGAGGAGAAGTTGAGGGGGATGGTGTGTGACAGAGAACAACCCACTAGAGAGGTGGCCACCCCCACAGAGATGCCAGCAGAACAGATATATGAAGAACCCCAAGCCCAGCGGCTCTCACCCCCTCTGAGCACCCCCTGTCAGCCACCCTGATAGCCCTTCTGACAACACCCCCCCCCCCCACACACACACACCCACACACCCACTGAGGACAAACTCAAGACACAGATTGTACTCCTTATGGACTCATATTATAAATATATACAGGAAAATCAACTTTTTCCCAAACACAGTGTGTCTAAACTCTGGTGTCCAAACACCCAGCGCGCCCTAGACCTTCTGTCTGAGGACCAACTAGGTTCAGCCAGCGCGCCCTAGACCTTCTGTCTGAGGACCAACTAGGGTCACCCAGCGCACCCTAGACCTTCTGTCTGAGGACCAACTAGGTTCAGCCAGCCACATAATAATACACACAGGCACAAACGACCTGAGAGCACAGCAGGAAAGGGAGTGATTGAAAAGTCTTCTTCTACTTTCCCCAATGCAAATCAAATCAAATGTATTTATAAAGCCCTTCGTACATCAGCTGATATCTCAAAGTGCTGTACAGAAACCCAGCTTAAAACCCCAAACAGCAAGCAATGCAGGTGTAGATGCACAAGTGGTTATCTCCACCCTGCTACCACAAAAAATACTTCCACCCTGTCACCATACAGCCAGTAAACGCAAGTATTTCCCGTGACTCTGCCTCAAAACCTAATGTTTACCTGGCCCACCCCTCCACCCCTCCACCCCTCCACCCTGGACTTCAGCCCTTATGACCAGGTCCACCTATACAAGGCAGCAGTGCCCACCTTCGCCCGGACTCTAAAGGACATCGCTCTCAAACGCAGCCCCAACACTTCACACAGGAGCAACAAATCAATAGACACCCCGCACAGACCAGCGAGACTCTCCCAGAACAGCGAGACCCCCCCTGGACCTACACGTAGAGGACCCACGCTGAGAGGACCTACATCCAGACCACAGCACCACCAGCCACATACACACCCCCACCCCAACTAATCAACACCCCCCCAAGTCAACCATGCCCACACACCATTTAGGCCCCCTCAGATCAGAACTATGCCCCTCCTGCCCACCCCATGCACCCCACCCCTGCAAAGAGGGCCTCAACAGTCACACATACGCCCAGGTCGTGAGCAGGCAAGTCCAAGCCAATGGCATGTACCAGATGCTCAGCAGGCTCTGCTCACACTTACTGGTCTGAGGCCAAACCACACGACCAACAACATTGGACACTTTATGGACCACAAAGCCTTCACTTCTCATCCTGGAATATCCAAGGCCTGAGGTCATCTGCCTTTGACCTAAAGAGCAGGAACCTGGACTTCACCAAATAAATCAGAAATACAGACATTATCATCCTACAAGAACCATGGTATAGAGGAGACGGACCCACTGGTTGCCCTCTAGGTTACAGAGAGCTGGTAGTCCCATCCACCAAACTACCAGGTGTGAAACAGGGAAGTGACCCAGGGGGTATGCTAATTTGGTATAGAGCAGACCTAACTCACTCCATTAAATTCATCAAAACAGGAACATTTTACATTTAGTGTTCTGGGAAGTTCTGTAAAGTCCATGGAGAATAAGAGCACCTCCTCCCAGCTGCCCATTTAGGCTAGGAAACACGGTTACCACCGAAAAATCCATGATAATTGAGAATTTCAATAAGCATTTTTCTACGGCTGGCTATGCTTTCCACCTGGCTAACCCAACCCCCACAGCAACTTGCCCCAGCCTCCCCAAATTTCTCCTTCACCCAAATCCAGATAGCTGATGTTCTGAAAGAGCTGCAAAATCTTGACCCTACAAATCAGCTGGGCTAGACAATCTGGACCCTCTCTTTCTAAAATGATCCGCTGCAATTGTTGCAACCCCCTATTTACTAGCCTGTTCAACCTCTCTTTCGTATCGTCTGAGATCCCCAAAGATTGGAAAGCTGTCTCCCCCTCTTCAAAGGGGGAGACACTAGACCCAAACTGTTACAGACCTATATCTATCCTACCCTGCCTTTCTAAGGTCGTCAAAAGCCAAGTGAACAAACAGATCACCGACCATTCCGAATCCCACCACACCTTCTCCGCTATGCAATCTAGTTTATGAGCTGGTCATGGATGTACCTCAGCCACGCTCAAGGTCCTAAACGACATCATAACCCCCATCGATAAGAGACATTACTGTGCAGCCGTATTCATAGACCTGGCCAAGGCTTTCGACTCTATCGATCACCACATTCTTATCGGCAAACTCAACAGCAATGGTTTCTCAAATGACTGCCTTGCCTGGTTCACCAACTACTTCAGCCTGGTTCACCAACTACTTCTCAGACAGAGTCCAGTGTGTCAAATCGGAGGACATGTCCGGACCTCTGGCAGTCTCTATGGGGGTGCCACAGGGTTCAATTCTCGGGCCGACTCTTTTCTCTGTATACATCAATGATGTATCTCTTGCTGCTGGTGATTCTCTGATCCACCTCTACGCAGATGACACCATTCTGTATACTTCTGGCCCTTCTTTGTACACTGTGTTAATTAACCTCCAGTCGAGCTTCAATGCAATACAACTTTCCTTCCGTGGCCTCCAACTGCTCTTAAATGCAAGTGAAACTAAATCCATGCTCTTCAACCAATCGCTGCCCGCACGTGCCCGCCCATCCAGCATCACTACTCTGGACGGTTCTGACTTAGAAAATGCAAAACAACAAACGGAACGTGAAACCTATTACAGCCTATCTGGTGAAACTACACAGAGACAGGAACAATCACCCACGAAATACAAAGCGAAACTCAGGCTACCTAAATACGGTTCCCAATCAGAGACAACGAGAATCACCTGACTCTGATTGAGAACCGCCTCAGGCAGCCAAGCCTATGCAACACCCCTACTCAGCCGTAATCCCAATAATTACAAAAACCCCAATACGAACCCCAACATATGTCACACCCTGGCCTGACCAAACATATAACGAAAACACAAAATACAATGACCAAGGCGTGACAAAAGCCTCCTTCCCTCATGCTGCCAAACATACCCTCGTAAAACTGACTATCCTACCGATCCTTGACTTCGGCGATGTCAAAATAGCCTCCAACACTCTACTCAGCACTATCACAGTGCCATCCATTTTGTCACCAAGCCCTATATATTCCCCACCACTGCGACCTGTATGCTCTCGTTGGCTGGCCCTCGCTTCATATTTCGTCACCAAACCCACTGGCTCCAGGTCATCTATAAGTCTTTACTAGGTAAAGCACCGCCTTATCTCAGCTCACTGGTCACCATAACAACACCCACCCGTAGCACGCGCTCCAGCAGGTATATCTCACTGGTCACCATAGCAACACCCACCCGTAGTATGCGCTCCAGCAGGTATATTTCACTGGTCACCATAGCAACACCCACCCGTAGCACGCGCTCCAGCAGGTATATTTCACTGGTCACCATAGCAACACCCACCCGTAGCACGCGCTCCAGCAGGTATATTTCACTGGTCACCATAGCAACACCCACTCGTAGCACGCGCTCCAGCAGGTATATTTCACTGGTCACCATAGCAACACCCACCCGTAGCACGCGCTCCAGCAGGTATATCTCACTGGTCACCATAGCAACACCCACTCGTAGCACGCGCTCCAGCAGGTATATTTCACTGGTCACCGTAGCAACACCCACCCGTAGCACGCGCTCCAGCAGGTATATCTCACTGGTCACCATAGCAACACCCACCCGTAGCACGCGCTCCAGCAGGTATATCTCACTGGTCACCATAGCAACACCCACCCGTAGCACGCGCTCCAGCAGGTATATTTCACTGGTCACCATAGCAACACCCACTCGTAGCACGCGCTCCAGCAGGTATATTTCACTGGTCACCATAGCAACACCCACCCGTAGCACGCGCTCCAGCAGGTATATCTCACTGGTCACCATAGCAACACCCACTCGTAGCACGCGCTCCAGCAGGTATATTTCACTGGTCACCGTAGCAACACCCACCCGTAGTACGCGCTCCAGCAGGTATATCTCACTGGTCACCATAGCAACACCCACCCGTAGCACGCGCTCCAGCAGGTATATCTCACTGGTCACCATAGCAACACCCACCCGTAGCACGCGCTCCAGCAGGTATATTTCACTGGTCACCCCCAAAGCCAATTCCTCCTTTTGGCCGCCTTTCCTTCCCGTTCTCTGCTGCCAATGACTGGAACGAATTGCAAAAATCATTGAAAGTGGAGACTCATATCTCCCTCACCAGCTTTAAGCTCTAGCTGTCACAGCAGCTCACAGATCATTGCACCTGTACACAGCCCATCTGTAAACAGCCCATCTGTAAACAGCCCATCCAACTACCTCATCCCCATACTGTTATTTATTTGCTCCTTTGCACCCCAGTATCTCTAGTTGCACATTCATCTATCACTCCAGTGTTTAATGACTAAATTGTCATTATTTCGCCCATCTCCTACCTATTTATTGCTTTACCTCCTTACTACATTTTGCACACACTGTGTGTAGATTTTTCTATTGTGTTATTGACTGTACATTTGTTTATTCCATGTGTAACTCTGTGTTGTTGTTTGTGTTGCACTACTTTGATTTATCTTGGCCAGGTCGCAGTTGTAAATGAGAACTTGTTCTCAACTGGCCTACCTGGTTAAATAAAGGTGAATAAAAAAATAAAAAAATAACTACTACCTCCAACAGCCTATCCTCTGTTTACCTCCCGTTGCCGGGGTCCTGTTACCATGGTTCTCAGGGGGAGGGGCCAATGTCAAACTAGTAGAGGAATAGGGCTTTTACTATAGATGTATACTTCATAGTATAGAATGGGAGAATGTAACTAACAAGCTCTTGATATGCTATTCCCCATGTATGTATGTCCCTACCCATTTGGGGTCCTCCCTCTTGATGTCGATGCGGACGCTGGCCTCCTCGTTCCTGTTGACCAGTTCCATCAGCGTCTCAGCATCCTCAGCCTGCATCAGCACCACCGGACGCAGCAGGGAATCTGAATCATGCAGCTACACGTGTGTGTGTGCATGTAGGGGTGTGTGTGTGTGTGTGTGCATGTAGGGGTGTGTGTGTGCATGTAGGTGTGTGTGTGTGTGTGTGTGTGCATGTAGGGGTGTGTGTGTGTGTGAGTGTAGGGGTGTGTGTGTGTGCATGTAGGGGTGTGTGTGTGTGTGTGAGTGAGTGTAGGGGTGTGTGTGTGTGTGTGTGTGTGTGTGTGTGTGTGTGTGTGTGTGTGTGTGTGTGTGTGTGTGTGTGTGTGTGTGTGTGTGTGTGTGTGTGTGTGTGCGTGTAGGGGTGTGTGCGTGTAGGGGTGTGTGTGTGTGTGTGTGTGTGTGTGTGTGTGTGTGTGTGTGTGTGTGTGTGTGTGTGTGTGTGTGTGTGTGTGTGTGTGTGTGTGTGTGTGTGTGTGTGTAGGTGTGTGTGTAGGTGTGTGTAGGTGTGTGTAGGTGTGTGTGTGTGTTGGAGGAATACACACAAGAAGGGGAAGACACAGAATGTTTTTTTCAGCTCAGTCTATGCAACATTACTGTCCTCTGCTCTCGCGGATGGGGCTCCTCACCTGGAACTTAGCGTTGACATCATCGGTGACATCAAAGATGACAGCCTGAGCCCCTCGCTCCAGCGCCAGGCGTGCCTGAGAGAGAGAGAGAGAGAGAGAGAGAGAGAGAGAGAGAGAGAGAGAGAGAGAGAGAGAGAGAGAGAGAGAGAGAGAGAGAGAGAGAGAGAGAGAGTTCCAAGTTGAGCAGCAGCTGCTGAAAAAATGAGGTCCTACAAATATTGAAATTGGAAAAAACAAAGGAAAACTGCAAGAATGAATGGGAGACAAAACAAGCAACAAATGAAGAAGAAAAAGTAACTATTTTTATAAAATTGTGCCAGCTGGACTGTTTACCAGTTGTAGGGACTCTTCAAAAAGAAACTAGCTAGCGAACTAATAAATAGATAGTTAACAACACAATAGAAAGACAACAGAAGTACAAAAGGACAACATCTGGATCCCTACATACAGTGCAAGTTCTCCCAATTAAAAAATGAGAGAGGCCTGTAATTTTCATCATAGGTACACTTCAACTATGACAGACAAAATGAGAAGAAAAAAAACTGAAAATCACATTGTAGGATTTTTAATGAATTTATTTGCAAATTATGGTGGAAAATAAGTATTTGGTCACCTACAAACAAGCAAGATTTCTGGCTCTCTCAGACCTGTAACTTCTGAGTCTGCAATAGGTAAGTAGCTTGGTTTGAAGAAATCAACTGTGGGAGCAATTATTAGGAAATGGAAATATACAAGACCACTGATAATCTCCCTCGATCTGGGGCTCCACGCAAGATCTCACCCCGTGGGGTCAAAATGATCACAAGAACGGTGAGCAAAAATCCCAGAACCACACGGGGGAACCTAGTGAATGACCTGCAGAGAGCTGGGACCAAAGTAACAAAGCCTACCATCAGTAAGACACTACGCCGCCAGGGACTCAAATCCTGCAGTGCCAGACGTGTCCCCCTGCTTAAGCCAGTACATGTCCCGTCTGAAGTTTGCTAGAGAGCATTTGGATGATCCAGAAGAAGATTGGGAGAATGTCATATGGTCAGATGAAACCAAAATATAACTTTTTGGTAAAAACTCAACTCGTCGTGTTTGGAGGACAAAGAATGATGAGTTGCATCCAAAGAACACCATACCTACTGTGAAGCATGGGGGTGGAAACATCATGCTGTGGGGCTGTTTTTCTGCAAAGGGACCAGGACGACTGATCCGTGTAAAGGAAAGAATGAATGGGGCCATGAGTCGTGAGATTTCGAATGAAAACCTTCCATCAGCAAGGGCATTGAAGATGAAACGTGGCTGGGTCTTTCAGCATGACAATGATCCCAAACACACCGCCCGGGCAACGAAGGAGTGGCTTCGTAAGAAGCATTTCAAGGTCCTGGAGTGGCCTAGCCAGTCTCCAGATCTCAACCCCATAGAACATTTTTGGAGGGAGTTGAAAGTCGGTGTTTCCCAGCAACAGCTCCAAAACATCACTGCTCTAGAGGAGATCTGCATGGAGGAATGGGCCAAAATAACAGCAACAGTGTGTGAAAATCTTGTGAAGACTTACAGAAAACATTTGACCTCTCCCAGTCTGTTCCAGCCCAGGTCAGAATACCAGCCCCCCAGTCTGCTCCAGCCCAGGTCAACCTACCAGCCTCCCAGTCTGCTCCAGCCCAGGTCAACCGACAAGCCTCCCAGTCTGTTCCAGCCCAGGCCAACCTACAAGCCTCCAAGTCTGCTCCAGCCCAGGTCAACCAACCTGCCTCCCAGTCTGTTC